>NC_143020.1:74521020-74841020 GCF_055824585.1 Amblyomma mixtum | reverse complement strand
GCGGCGGCAGAACGTTGTGAATCTGCGGATAAAATTATAAGGGTAAAAATGATCTTAGGTTTTGAGGTGATGAGTGTTAGGCAAGAAAAAAGAAAGAATAAACTTACTTTTGCTGTCGTCGACTGAAAAGTCAAGGGTACATTGGATTAAAGCAAGTTGTTGCGATCAGGACTTCGTCAAATGGAGTACCAATTAACTTTGATTTTTTTTCTTGGCTGATATTTCTTTAACTTGCTTATAAATGAGAATAAGGCCACCCCTGCCAACGCACAGATTTTTTTCTTTTCGGTCCAAGCTTGGAAATGTACGCACACAACTGTACCTACACAGAACGCTTAGGTAGGTATGTTCCTTCAAATTAAATAATGCATATTAATACAGAGCCAAGAAGGAGGAGGCTGCGTCTAGTCATTTCACATCGCGGAGAAGTCGTACAAAGTAAGGAAGCATTGGCATATGAAGAGGGTACTGTTGTTTTGAACTTAAGTGCTCTATAAACGCGGTACACTGTATCAGTCTATGACAACTGAGGATAATCGTGCACTCGTCTTCCAGCATACTCAGTTTTAGATGCTAATCATAAGCATAGCAAAAATTTCACTTTAGGAAATCATTAGTTGGACACACCTGGCGTCCATATTTCACCTGGAGAGCAGCAGCGATTCTCCTACATGACTGTCGAGCGAGGAAAACAAATACGCTAGTACCATTTCGATGCCCGTTCGTGTAACCTAACAAAACTTCTCAACTAACACCTTGCATGCATACTAATTCTTTCTAACTACTGCTATAACACAAGCTTCATCGGTTTAGAATAACATCCTCATCATACCGCCCTTCCCTCACTCATCAATAAAATGGACGAAGAAACCTTCCCTCAAGCGTACAAAGCGGTGGAATAAGCGGTACCCCCGGCCCAAGTACGCCTAAATAAATAATGAATGGGTTTTTGAGAAAAGGAAATGGCGCAGCATCTGTCTCACATATCTCGGTGGACACTTGAACCGCGCCGTAAGAGAAATGAGGGTGGTGGGAGTGAAAGAAGAACGACAGAAAGGGATGCTGTAGCGGAGGTCTGCGGAATAATTTCAACCACCTGGGGATCTTTAACGTGCACTGACATCGCACAGTACACGGGCCTCTAGAATATCGCCTTCATCGAAATTCACCCGCCGCTGCCGGGATCGAACCCGCGTCTTTCGAGTCAGCAGCCGAGCACCGTAACCACTGAGCCGCCGCGGTGGGGCGTACGGGGATATCATGGCGTTTAAGGCGGAAAGCACAACGAAGCGTCTCTTTTAGGATCGCATTCGTTTCCTCTGGCTGAATCATGAGAAGTTCCGCTCAGTCTTGCCGAGGAGCAGGCGCTACCATTTCGCTTCGCAATTTACCTATAGGTATCACACATTTTCGAAATTTAGCAGCGCATATTCCAGCTTTGATTGCGCAAAAAAAAATGGAGGCAAAAATAAAAATTAGCAGCTCGTATGAGTCAATTTACTCTGCTGCCAACCCGCAGCGGTGTTGTTCAGCTGCTAAGCACGAGGGCGCGCGATCGAATTCCTGCCACTGAGGCCGCATTTCAGTTTCCGAGGGACGCAAAAAAAAACGCTCATGAGATGCGCTCAATCACTGTGCGCAAAATAGCTGCAGATGGTTTGAACTAACCGCGAACTCCTCTACTAGGGCTACTCTCTCTCTCTCATTCTCCCCTTTTACTTCAATTCCTTCATACCAACTCACCCAAATTTCCGCATTGCCGAGCTTCATCGCTTCCATCACGGCGTGGTTTGGGTATCCACCGCACATGAGGCCATTACTGCGGCTTTCCTCACCTCGTAACCGACCCACCGGACCCACAACACCCCTGCCAACGCATCAGAACCGAAAGTTAGATAATGAGCTAAACAGCATTCGCCTTTGTACGTGTTTGCATGCTGGTCACTATGTTCGTATACCGCCAAAAAAAAAAAACAATATATAGTCTGACAAGGATCGGACCTATTCTAAGAGCTCAATAATAGGCTGTTCTGAATTTGGTGGCGTTGAAGGACCAGAGCTCTCTGCTTGCCGCTATCCCAAGTTACCTTCAGTCTTTTGCTTATCAGAGACCCTCCCGTTATAGATGTTTTTTTTCCTTTATTTATTTTATACTTACCTTTGACATTGTTGCAGCTCACCTTTATAGAACTTTATTTTACTGCGAGTTGCTTCAATGGTGCAGGCGAGGCTCCCTCTTATCGTCATTATTTTTTTACGAGGCCAGGTTTTTTATGTAGCCTTTGCACTGTGCTCACGCGTTCTCATTCTTTTGGAAAAGGCGAGCTTAAGCTCTAGTTAAGCACTGCTCGATGAACAAGGAATATGCGACAACATTTAGCGAGCTCTTAATATCGAGGCTTCACATACAGCTCCAGCTATCCGTAGAACGAAAAGCATGAGTAGGAAAAAAATAAAACGAGACAAAAAATAAAGAGGATGAAAGCCCTACTACGGATTCGCAGAAAAGTTGTCAGGTGAAAGCCATCTCGCATTTTCACGGAACGCAGCCAAAAAGTCTCAGATTGTAGCCCTTCTGCTGCACAAGGCGAAAAATTGGGTCCTTTTCCTCGCCCTGACTCTCTTGCGCCACGTGCCCGCCAGATGATCCAGCCTGGATAAAAATAGACACAGATGAAACATTCCGCCTGTGTCTGCTTTATGTCATACTGTATTTTAATGTGTAGCTACAGAACAGTCTAGAATGCTGCCGCAAATGTACCACAGCTCTTGAAGAATTTGTCCATGGGAAACGCGTCTCCAACATCCTGAGCTGGAGTTGTAACCAACAAGCGCAATACTTAACGTTATACACATTAGCTGCAGAGCGGAAGAAACCTGAGCTTGAGAAACTGAGAGCAGCATTATAATTTATCTTGCGTTGCAACCCGAAGAAGTGCTGGAAGTCGAGCATTCAAATTTTATTTTTATTTTCTAAGCTTGCAAAGCTGCTTACGAAGTCCGGACACACGAGCCGTGATGTAATACGCGGCTCATCTACGAACAGTTCTGAAGATGCATTGTCTTGGCACATTATCAGCGAATGCGCATATTACGAGGTTAGAGCAGAGGGCTGCCCTAAGTGAGTGATCTCGCCGTGGTGATAGCAGTGCCCCCTCGCTACTTCGCACTCCTTTTTCTGGCAGGTCACTCATGCTTTCTCACATCTCGGGCAGATCGGCGGTTCCCGCCTTGTGCGAAGGCTAAAGCTCGGGCAGTGTCGCGTACTGGGCTCACCCCACAACAAAGCCCGCGTGGCAGGCGGGCGCGGAAGATGCAGACGTCCGAACTGACCACGCGGGAGTGCGGCTGAGGGAATCAATCCTTGCCTCCCGGAAAGCTGCTTTGCTTGGCATGGCCCAAGGAGACGCCTCTCACATTAGCACTTCCCTGGGATCCTGACATCACGCGGCGAAACACGCCGCGCATCGGCGGCCCTAGGCGGCAAAGCAGTCGCTTCCTTAGCATGGCGCAAGGGGACGCCTCTCTCATTAGTGCTTCCGCGCGATCCTGATATCACGCGGCGGAAGAGGCGGCGAGTCGGTGGCCCTAGGCGGCAAAGCAGTAGTTTCCTTTGCATGGCGCAAGGGGACGCCTCTCTCATTAGTGCTTCCGCGGGATCCTGACATCACGTGGCGGAAAGTGCCACGCGCAGCGGAAGACGTCGTGCATCGGCGGAAAACGCCGCGCGTCGGAGGCCCTCGGCGGCGAAGCAGTCGTTTCCTTTGCATGGCGCAAGGAGACGCCTCTCTCATTAATGCTTCCGCGGGATCCTGATATCACGCGACGGAAGACGCCGCGCGTCGGCGGCCCTCGGCGGCGAAGCAGTCGTTTCCTTTGCATGGCGCAAGGAGACGCCTCTCTCATTAGTGCTTCCGAGGGATCCTGATATCACGCGGCGGAAGACGCTGCGCGTCGGCGGCCATCGGCGGCGAAGCAGTCGTTTCCTTTGCATGGCGAAAGGAGACGCCTCTCTCATTAGTGCTTCCGGGGGATCCTGATATCACGCGGCGGAAGACGCTGCGCGTCGGCGGCCATCGGCGGCGAAGCAGTCGTTTCCTTTGCATGGCGAAATGAGACGCCTCTCTCATTAGTGCTTCCGCGGGATCCTGATATCACGCGGCGGAAGACGCTGCGCGTCGGCGGCCATCGGCGGCGAAGCAGTCGTTACCTTTGCATGGCGAAAGGAGACGCCTCTCTCATTAGTGCTTCCGAGGGATCCTGATATCACGCGGCGGCGGCCATCGGCGGCGAAGCAGTCGTTTCCTTTGCATGGCGCAAGGAGACGCCTCTCTCATTAGTGCTTCCGAGGGATCCTGATATCACGCGGCGGAAGACGCTGCGCGTCGGCGGCCATCAGCGGCGAAGCAGTCGTTTCCTTTGCATGGCGCAAGGAGACGCCTCTCTCATTAGTGCTTCCGAGGGATCCTGATATCACGCGGCGGAAGACGCTGCGCGTCGGCGGCCATCGGCGGCGAAGCAGTCGTTTCCTTTGCATGGCGAAAGGAGACGCCTCTCTCATTAGTGCTTCCGAGGGATCCTGATATCACGCGGCGGAAGACGCTGCGCGTCGGCGGCCATCGGCGGCGAAGCAGTCGTTTCCTTTGCATGGCGCAAGGAGACGCCTCTCTCATTAGTGCTTCCGAGGGATCCTGATATCACGCGGCGGAAGACGCTGCGCGTCGGCGGCCATCGGCGGCGAAGCAGTCGTTTCCTTTGCATGGCGCAAGGAGACGCCTCTCTCATTAGTGCTTCCGAGGGATCCTGATATCACGCGGCGGAAGACGCTGCGCGTCGGCGGCCATCGGCGGCGAAGCAGTCGTTTCCTTTGCATGGCGAAAGGAGACGCCTCTCTCATTAGTGCTTCCGCGGGATCCTGATATCACGCGGCGGAAGACGCTGCGCGTCGGCGGCCATCGGCGGCGAAGCACTCGTTTCCTTTGCATGGCGAAAGGAGACGCCTCTCTCATTAGTGCTTCCGCGGGATCCTGATATCACGCGGCGGAAGACGGTGCGCATCGGCGGCCATCGGCGACGAAGCAGTCGTTTCCTTTGCATGGCGAAAGGAGACGCCTCTCTCATTAGTGCTTCCGAGGGATCCTGATATCACGCGGCGGAAGACGCTGCGCGTCGGCGGCCATCGGCGGCGAAGCAGTCGTTTCCTTTGCATGGCGCAAGGAGACGCCTCTCTCATTAGTGCTTCCGAGGGATCCTGATATCACGCGGCGGAAGACGCTGCGCGTCGGCGGCCATCGGCGGCGAAGCAGTCGTTTCCTTTGCATGGCGCAAGGAGACGCCTCTCTCATTAGTGCTTCCGAGGGATCCTGATATCACGCGGTGGAAGACGCTGCGCGTCGGCGGCCATCGGCGGCGAAGCAGTCGTTTCCTTTGCATGGCGCAAGGAGACGCCTCTCTCATTAGTGCTTCCGCGGGATCCTGATATCACGCGGCGGAAGACGCTGCGCGTCGGCGGCCATCGGCGGCGAAGCAGTCGTTTCCTTTCCATGGCGCAAGGAGACGCCTCTCTCATTAGCGCTTCCGCGCAGCGGAAGACGTCGTGCGTCGGCGGAAGGTGCTGCGCGTCAGCGGACCCTCGGTGGCAAATGAGTTTTTTTACAGGAGTGCCGTATGCAGTCACGGTGACGCGGTGGCATATAACCATCATCGACGCCCTGTCGTTCACCATTCTACGACCGTCGCTCGAAAGTCGCACTTGCCACACCGCCAATAGCCATGGCCAGCGAACACGAACCTGTGGCGAGGGGACTCGCCTGGACCGCACTGCTTGTCTTCTGCATGTGCTTCGCCGTGGGACTGTGCCTACCGCCTAATATTTCCAGCAGCGCATACAATCCCTCACTAGAGCACAAAAGGATGGTTCTGCGGGAGGCGTCCTGCAGTCTTCCGCAGCCCAGGACCATCTGCGTGCAAGACATCTATCCAGACGACCGAAAAGTGAGTGCCCTCCCGGACTAGTTCGCCTTGCGAGCCTGTCACTGCTTCATTTATTGCCAGTCGACTTCGCACACCGAAGAGGGTGAGGTGAAAGTTTATTGTTCGAATTTTATTCGCCGCATAGCTGCAGAAGAGGGCGTTTCATATATATTTCCGATATAAGCATAGGATGCGCAGAAATCGATGCCACAGCAGCAGGGATTCAAGTGCTGCAGAGTGGCAAGAAGTGACCGCATGCGCCGCCGCGTTCCTTTGCACATACATCCCTTCAGTGTACTCCGAGGGACACAAACACGTACGGTGGTCCTTGCGATTGGTGAATGGGCGTCACCAAGGCGCAACGTGAGTGGTTGAAAGGGAGCCTGTCAGCTGCGATATAAGTGGACACACGTCTAAACACCTTCTCCCGCTGCTCATTGTTTCAGACTTTTGTTTGCTTTTGTGTTTTTTTGGTTATTTATTTGACCTGGCACCCGACTAGTGGGGTGTGAGGTTGAACAATGTTATAAGCCCATCCAGCACACAAGGATAAAACACATTGTGCATTGGTACAGGTGATTGCAAGACACCTTCCGTGGTGGTTGTGAAGCGAGTTATTTTCTCCCTCCGGGTAGCTTGGCCACTAGAACAATACCGAGCCACGGGAATTACAAGTGCCACCGGGGACAGAAATACTCGAACACATGATGCAAAACAGCTACAGCAGCACGTTGCGCAGTCTGTTGTTTCTATTCGCCTGTTCGCACAATCTCCCCTCGCTGTAAGGTCTGATATACAGTTAACGCACCCTGTCATAGGAACGAACCTTTCAGCGGAAATGTACTGCATTTTGTGGGGTGAAGGTCGCCATTGTCATTTTTTTTATTTTATTTTAAAGAAAGCACTTTTAGCTAGCTCCCATGTCGGCGCCAAAACATGGTTGGCGCATGACGGCTGGCATTATCCGACGCCGGCGCTTCCTGGCGGAATATCAGTTGCTTTTAAATCGAGAAGCTTGATAAAAACACTGGGGATATAGCGAGGATCTTTATAATTGCCTATGGCAGGCACGTGTGCCCATGTGTGCAAGAAGCAGGCTTGGTACATACGCACACAAGGGGCCCACTAGTGTGATTGCGTAATATATGCATGATTGCAACGCGACCCACGTCAGGTGGCCTGTTCTTGGAAAGAAGTGTCTGATATAAAATAAGCAGAGGTGCGGAGGCTTCCTGGTCCCAATGAGTTGAAATTTGGTCTTACAGAAGTATTCAGGAAACAATAATAAAAGCGCGTAAGGATATCGATCGGGGGGGGGGGGGGGGGGGGATGTTTAATTTCCTGTCGCACGTTTGCTTATTTTGACTTATTGCGGGACAACACGTCATGATCCTCCTCTCTGTCGGCAAATATTACGTTTGAATTTTACGTTGAAGTTGAAATCATTGACCGTACTTGCAGCTGTCAAACGCCTCGTTTTTTTTCTTCTTTTTTATGAGGGACTGTAACTGGCCGAATAGCACAAGGGTCTGGATAGCAGAGAATAGCTATATGGTCAATAAATACATATATTGTGAATTCGTATCAGTATATAACTTCCTCAGCTATGTAATATATCAATTCACAGTTCTTCGCAGCAGGGAAAAAGTAGGAATTAGTCGCATTTCCTACCTAAGATTTCAAATACAAAATGAAAAGGAATGTGACGGGTTTTCGCAGCACGGATACGACTTCTCCCCTACCTCTTGCCTAGTTTCATTGTCAACGCCTATTTGCAGAAGCGGTCGGAGATTTTGAGTGCACTAATGTGTACTCCACTGCGGCGCCATTAGCGGCAGAGACGCGGGGGCGGCACCGTGGGTCTTCAAAGCACGGTCGCCATTACACCTGAAACGTGCACATGTCACTGCACCACAGTGCATGGCTTGCCTAACCACCGCCTCCGTTTGTGTGTGTGTGTGTGTGTTTCTGCAGCACTACATGCCGCCCTGCACCGTGGTGCACCGGTGTGCCCCGGACACGGGCTGCTGCTTCAGCGAGCACGAGCACTGTCAGCCCAAGTCCATCGTAAAGGTGGAACGCTGGTTCCGTGTGTACGAGATGAACAACAGCGGGGAGGTCCACATACAGGAGGAGCAGCTGGCCTTCGACAACCACACCGAGTGCGAGTGCCGACTCAAGTACGACCGCATTCGCTGATGCAGTGCGCCCCAAAAGATGGACAAGCGACCCCGCTCTGCACGCAAACGCACCGTAACGCACAGCACCGAGAGGCCATCGCGCCTGCTCCTGTCTCCATTCTGGCCGGGCAGGGCCGGCGACGTGATGGCTTCTTCAGCTCACTCGGTGCGTGTGCCGTCGCGCCCACCTGCTTGTTGCTTTTTGACTGCGCTTCGTCCGTCATTGTTGCATGTTAGTTATTGGAACCATAAACCAATCTCTCAGATTTACTTCCATATATAAAAGCCCACACGCTCCTAGTCAGATGATGCGTTTTTTTATTATCAAATAAACATTCGTATATTTGCAACACGTCTCTTTGCGTTATACTGCGAACAGCGCTAACACAGGATGGAACGAGAACACAACACAGGCGCTGACTAGCAACTGCAGTTTATTTCAGAAATGCATATATATATATATATATATATATATATATATATATATATATATATACATATATATATATATATATATATATATATATATATATATATATATATATATATATTTATATATATATACATATACACGTACATACAGCATTGTGCGTTTTTATCGTGAAGACTTTCAAAAATTTTCCTGCCTCAACCGCTCGCTCGTTTGCGGTGAAACTGCACACAGAGCTTGCGCAGTATGGTAACTTTTGTTTCGTAGCAAGTTTTACAACGGTACTTACTTAGTTGAGCCGTGAATGATGCAAAAGCGTAATCGTCTGCGACGAGATCGGCGTGCCGAAACACAAAACACCGAGTTTTTGCTGAAGGGCGGCAGTAGCGCCATCTGTCTTCTGCGGTGGAAAGCGTCGCGACAGGGCGCCGTGGCGAGCGTTGCAAGGAGCGCGGGCAATTTGAAACCGCCGTTCCGGCATATGCGTTGTCTTTAGTACTTTTCAAGTATAGTGCAGTAAAATCAATTACAGGCTTATGTGTCACCATTTACCCAATGAAAGCGACATACACACACTACACCCGAAGAACAGCTGTTCTTCGGGTGTAGTGTTCTTCGGGTGTTATTCACTTTTAAGCTGTTCCCCTCGCTGGATGTCCCGTTCTCGGAAGAACGTGGTGCAAGATGTTGAAAGAAACAGTAGTAATTTATAGGCACTACGCGACGTCCACTCTTGTGTACGTCCCTTCCTTGTGTCCGTGTCTGTTTGATGTTCTTTTAAGAATTATCCGCCACCAACTCGCTCGTGCTTCTACATTGGCTGATAACAAAGCAATTGAAAGACTGCCCTTGCAAGCCTGCCTCGAACATTTTATTTATTCATTTTTATTCCTTACCTGCGTCGCCTATTTCAGACATTACAGACATTTTGATAGAAAGGGGTACGCGCTTGCGCAAAAGACGAGACGAAAACGAGGACACACAAACGACATGTACAATGCGCGACTTCCAACTAGTTTATTTTATAGAGAGTTGCACATTTATACCCTAGAGGTCAAAAACAGCGATAAAAATCGTCGCATGCACATTTCACGTCAGCATACCATCACCACAGCCCCGCCGTGGTGGCTCAGTGGTTACGGCGCGGCTGCTGACCCGAAAGACGCCGGTTCGATCCCGGCCGCGGCGGTTGAATTTCTTTGGAGGAGAAATTCGAGGCCCGTGTACTGTGCGACGTCAGTGCACGTTAAAGAACCCCAGGTGGTCGAAATTTCTGGAGCCCTCCATTACGGCGTCTCTCATAGCCCTAGTCGCTTTGGGACGTTAAACCCCATAAACCAAACCAAACCAAACCAAACATCAAAAGTTCCAACAACTCCCAGCACTGCTATCAAGAAGGAAAGAAGAATGAGGTGAAAAATGAGGAACAATAAAAGAAATCGTAGCAAAGCAGTGTCAAAACCAAAACAAACAACCAAAGGCATGTGTCAAAGCGTAAAAAATAATCATCGTAGCGAAAGCAGTGTCAAAAAAGGCAAAACACAGCACAAAAAGCAGCCGGTCAACAGGGTAAAAAACGCACTGCAGCGAAGAGTTCAAACCAGAATCGAAGGCTAGGCCACCAAACAATAGTAATACGACCCGAAATAAGATGCAAACCCTAGACGCAGCAAAATTTACACGTGTCCGTCTAGAAAAGTTCCTCTTTGTTATTAAGTAAGATGATGTAGTGCTAATACATTTACATTTTGAGACATTCTGCGGACAACAACAACAACAACAACAATCAATCCTCAAAGTGGCCGCCTGCAGCGTCTATGCATCGCTGCAGCCGGTGCGTGTATTCCTTGAAGACTGCAGCTCTCATGTCGTCACTTCTGGTGTTAAACTCTTCTTTGATGCGCTCCTGAAGTTGTTCAAGAGTGCGAAGATTCCCAGTCCTGTATACGCGCGATTTGACATATCCCCACACGAAAAAATCGCATGGTGTCAGATCTGGCGAGCGCGGTGGCCAAGGCATATTGGCCGACCCACGCCCCATCCACCGGCCCGGAAATTGCTCATTTAACCATTTCCTCACTTTGGCTGCATAGTGTGCAGGGGCACCATCTTGTTGAAAGATGCATACCTGCTGCTGCATATGGTACTGCACCAGCTCCGGCAGAAATTCCTCCTTCAATAGGCGCAGATAGGAGTCGGCTGTCACGGTGTCCTCAAAGAAGAACGGGCCGACCACTCCCTCTCGCCATATTGCGCACCAGACAACTGTGCGTGGCGAGTTCACTGCCCTCGTTTGAATGAAATGAGGGTTGTTTTTAGCCCAGACACGCGTGCATTGTCTGTTCACTTGACCGTCTAGGTGGAAGACAGCCTCATCACTAAAGAGCAGAAAATCGAGGTGTGCAGGGTCTGCTGCCACCCTCTGCTGCTCAGAGCGGCAGAATGAAACCCGCTGGGCTTTGTCTGCAGGGCTTAAATTTTGGTGTACCCGCACCTTATACGGGCGCCACCCTCTGCTTTTGAGTGCTCGGCTCACAGTTGATGGGGCTACGCCGAACATAAGCCCAGCACGGGTGCAGGACATGCGAGGGTTGTTTTCAAACACGCCCTCAAGCGCATCACCGATTCCGTGGTGTGTCTTCGATTGATCTTTTCTCACTTGCCTTGTCACCGAGCCGGTTTCTTCAAACTTCTGTCGCCATTTAAAAACGGCTGCTTGAGACGGTGGCCGCCGCCGAAACCTCATTGAGAATTGTTTTCGGACATAGCGAATTGAGTTTGTTTCAATAAGCCACACCACTGCCGCCGCTTTCTCTTTTGCACTGTAAGTCGGCATACCGCACCTCAACACACCACAGCACAGTGACACAAAGAAGTCAAGACAGCAACGAAGAATGAAAAGTTTGCACCACACAACGAAATGAAACAAGAAAAACACAGCTCAGGACTTCGCGACGTCGTCCTCCGACGCTTTAGGAGAGCCACGAAAGCAGACGAAATAAGCTGAATTGAATAAAATCATTGGACGAAAAAAAGACGTCAAACAATATTCGTTTATTGGCACAGCCTCGTTAAAATAGTTCTTTCTGGCATTTTTTCCGCATAGTTGGCCGAAAATGTTCGAAGCGCTTCAGTTGAAGCAGACGAAAACGCCGGAACGGCGGTTTCAAATTGCCCGCGCTCCTTGCAACGCTCGCCACGGCGCCCTGTCGCGACGCTTTCCACCGCAGAAGACAGATGGCGCTACTGCCGCCCTTCAGCAAAAACTCGGTGTTTTGGGTTTCGGTACTCCGATCTCGTCGCAGACGATTACGCTTTTGCATCATTCACGGCTCAACTAAGTAAGTACCGTTGTAAAACTTGCTACGAAACAAAAGTTACCATACTGCGCAAGCTCTGTGTGCAGTTTCACCGCAAACGAGCGAGCGGTTGAGGCAGGAAAATTTTTGAAAGTCTTCACGATAAAAACGCACAATGCTGTATTAAACCAACCATACATACATACATACCCCAACTCCGAAATCAAGATAAACAGATTCAACTTTTTGCGCAAAAAGATGGCGAAGGAAAAGGGCACGTGCACATTTCGAAAGGAGGAAAACGGGCAATGAAACGACACCAAAAAATACGGCTGGGGGGGGGGGGGGGGAGGGAGGGGGGAATGAACTGGTGAAAACAAACAAGAACAACTCCAATGAGAGTAAAGGCACATCAGGGAGGCGGCTGGAGGGCATCAGGACTGATGCCCAAGTAAGGCGATTTCTTGTGACAGTAATGTGATAGACGGCGCACTGACGCAACTGGTTTGGTTTATTAGCGTTTAACGTCCCGAAGCGACCGCGTCCCAACGTCGACCACCTAAGGTTCTTTAACATGCACTGACATCGCACAGTACGCGGGCACTGACGCAACTGTGATATTCCTTATTGGTGGCAAAAGCTTCCCAGATTTCTCGAGCATGCTGGCTGAAATATTTTTTGATTATGTGGGTTTTGTCAAGCAGGGGAGAGCATTTGCATTTAGTGCGGTGAATGACTAAGTTCGACCCCGTAGTGGCCTGAGAGAGAGAAAAAAATTTCAATAATATAGAGTAATTACGCGAGTGGTTCACCCAGGTCCAGGAAACCATTGGCGAATGCGGGCCTCCAGGCCTCACCTATCGGCTGGTGCTGAAAGGAGAGCTTGTGTGAGCCAGTTTCGCCTCCCACTGCTCATATGCTCGCGCAACCTGTCATTAATACATCATCCTGTGTATCCTACATAGTACCTGCCACAGGAACGCGGAATTTAATTCACAACGTTTTAGAGCGCAGCTCTTAGGCGCCCGTTTCTACGTTTCGCGGCGTCGCCGTCGCTGGCGCCGTTGCCGTCGCCGTTGTCCATTGTAACCAGCAGTGCACACCCTTTAAACTGCGAAAGCAACGGAGCGGGAGCTTGGAAAGGAGAACGTAAAAGCTGAACCTGCTTCTCCCCTTAGCAACCGTTGGGCCAGTTGGGGGCGCAGCTGTGCATAGCAACTGTGACGTCACTCAGTAGCAGTAGAAGAGAGCGCGCGCCGGCGGTGGTGGCAGCTACACCGCCGCTCCTTCGTCAGACGTCTCGTTGCAGTCGAGTGAGCGAGACGCATGGCTCCGAAGCGGCCCAGTGATTCCGCGCCAAGCGGTTCGGGGAAGCGGCAGTGTGTTGAGCACAAGGCTCTCGCTAAGCACACTTCAGAATTTCCAAAGTGTCTTCAGTATTTTGTATAGAAAAGGAATTGCGCAGTATCTGTACCCCACAGCTGCGAAATTAATAATTAATAGGCTTGGAAAGCAGAGGGTAAAATTTGTAAATTAGTTTTTGAGGAAGAGAAATGCGCAGTATCTGTCGTACACAAATGGGTGGACACTTTAGCCAGAGGGAAGGCGCAGAACTGCTATCTTGGAACAGTGGACACCTCAGTCGTGCTTTAAGCTACTTGGCTCTAGTTATAGATGTGCGCTGCATGCTTTGGCGTTGACAACGTTGTGCCAGAAACGCGGCCACCTGCCAGGGTGGCAGGGTGGGTGGGGACTTTAATGTAGATATAAAGACATGCGTAAATTTCTTACCACTTATGCGGGAGAACATCCCGTTCCTTTCGCTCGTAACGGCTCCCACAGCTTTGACAACCTCGTGAAATACTTGCACAGACCTGGCTTTTACGAACCAGGCATTGGCGCAGAAAGTCATCCACATATCCATCTATTTCGCTGTCCACAAAGCTTCCTTCATGACAACAGTAGTGGAGTGTTTCTTGAAGAAGAAATATCTGTGAAAACAAGTTGTCTGTAATTGTACATACATACGTGGCTGTACGTACATACATGGCATACGCTTCGTTAAAGAAAACTGTCTTATCTGAATCGACATTTGGATTGGAGGACCGATCATTTTCAAGTACGAAAAAGATTGGTCCTCCGATCAAAATGTCGAGTAAAGTAAAAATGTATGTTGCCTTCAACGAAGCGCATACATATTCGACCGCCGCGGCCATAACCAATGAGCAACCGCGGCGGCCATGTATGCGTGCGTGCGTGCGCGTGCGTGCGCACGCGGACCCTTGTTGAGGCAACCCTTGTTGCACCCTTGTTGTTGAGGCACCCTTGTTGAGGCAACGGAACGCGGTCTATTTTATTTTTCGTCTCACCATTGGGGCTCTTCCACGTCCATTTCCAGCTTTCTCGTTTGCGGAAAAAGGTACTTATGATCCACAAATTATTTCTCTGCTAATTCTACTAATAACTTCCCTCCTGCTATTCCCAGAGCCTACGCCATAGTCGCCTGCTGCCTGGTCTCCAGTCTTCTCTTTCCCTACCTTGGCACTGAAGTTTACTGTGTTTTTAATTTGTTCATTGCGATTCCACGTCCTCATAGCAGCGCTCTACGATCTAGTCATAACAGCCAGATGCAGGCGCGTAGGACTGTACCACTCTTATTAAGCCTGATTACGATAGCTACCACCCCCGCGTTAACTCTATAGAATTCATCTATGTTGCCGGCTCTATCCTGATTGATGAGAAATCCCACACCTATAGCTCTTCTCTGTCCACTTCTAACATAGCACGTATCGGGTTCTTCAATTGAGGCCTAGATACGTTCGCGTGCGCATACTGTCCGGAATTAAAAAGATACAGCCGGAATTGCAAAAATGAAAAAAAATCGTTATCGGGACATATGAAATGCATGAGTACGGAGCATGGAGCATTACGAACCAAATGCGCATACCGTGAATGAAGTAAATACGATTCTCAAAACATTTAATACCAGACAGGCCGCCACAGTGGCTCAGTGGTTATGGCGCTCGGCTGCTGACCCGAACAAAGCGGGTTCGATCCCGGCCGTGGCGGTCGAATTTCAATGGAGGCGATAATCTAGAGGTCCGTGTACTGTGCGAGGTCAGTGCACGTTAAAGAAACTCAGGTGGTCGAAATTTCCGGAGTCCTTCAATACGGGAATCCCTTGTAGCCTGAGTCGCTTTGGGACGTTAAACCCCAATAAACCAAACCAGTAAATACCAGAAAAACGCACATAGCCTATGTTTTGTGTTTTCTTGTGACTATCTTCGAGAGGTGATGGCATTGGTTTCTTCAGAAAGTGTACGGAAGCTGTAATCCTGATGTATTGTAATGCATCACATTTCGCACATGAGAAAAAAGGAATGACAAACCACTTAAGGATTGGTAATTTTCATGCTTATGCAGAATGGAAGGGAGACGATGGATGCTAAGCGTTATTGAATTGTTAGCGAAAAAAACAATCGCGAATTCACTTTACCGCTGCCATTGGGATTGTCTTTTATCTTTTGATGCTATGATTGATAAAGTTCACCCTTTCCGCAAAGCGGCACCGTACTACACTGCGCTCTTTTGTCATCGCACTGTTGGTTTCTTTCCTGTTGTCCTCTGTTGTCGTATTGCTTTTTTTTTTCTAAGTACTCGCTTCTAGCTGTGCGGTTTTCTTTTCCTTTCCGGCATGCTGTTGTTTCCTTGCCCAGCTTTTTTTTCCACTGTTGTTTTGTCATTGGGCCGTTGCTTCTTGTGGTGTTTGATTGTGCACTGTTTTGTCTTTCATTGTTTTCGGTGACCCCTCGACACCTCCCAACAAGTAAGCGGCGGTATAACGATGTCAACGCCCTGCCCCCCTCCCCCCCCCCCCCCCCCTCCGGGAGAAAAAGAAAGGCTGATGCTGGTAGAGGCCATCACCCTTAATAACTGCTGCCATCCTCTAGAGGGCATCAATACAGAGAACACAGCAGTCATGGCAAGCATGTCGTGACTGCTCATTCCAACGTCTTCGCTGTTATTTGGCGACAGCTTCGTAGAGTATCGCAGATGTCCGCAAATGCTATGGTGCCGCGTCCTTACGAATAGATTAAACCCGAAATCAGCCGAGGAGTTGAACTTGGAAGATGAATTTACCATACAGAAAGTGTGTTCATATCTTTTGTACCGAAAATAGAACACCTATTGAATCCTCTTGCACGGTGAATAACAATACAATACGTTGACAAGGTACAATAACGTCTGCTTGTTTCCATAGCTAGTACCTTGGCGCTTTGGAAGTAAGGGCATAGGCTATTGAAATTTATTCAAAGGAACATGACATGTTCGTCCATAAAGTTAAAAAATGTAGCCTTTTTGATCTGCGTAACATCAATTTTAGATTGTGGCTAATGGTTTTGGGTCCCTTTCAACAAGAAGCTCGATGAGCATGGAGAAAAAATTCAAAGCCGCGCAGCGAGATCAGTTGGCGACTGTATGGCAGGAAAGACAACAAAAGTTCCTTGATAGGTGAGCTCAACGAGAAACGGCTTGCCTTGCGCCGAGGAGGTTTGGTCCTTAAACTCTTACGTACAATATTTCACGTAAAAACCAGAGACATGTTCCTGTATCAAACAGCCTCACTTGTTTGCATGCCCGCAGGCCACAGTCTTAAAATTCAAAAATATCAAGCAAAGACAGGCACTTGCGCGAAATCCTTTTTTGTCAAATCGATCTCAAAATGAAATTGAATGATTGACGCTCAAGCCTGCTGGGTTCATGAAGTTGTATTTTTTTTCTTTTTCTCCAGTAACTCACTCTCCCTTGCTTTGTAATGCTTTCGGAAGCTGCAGGTTAATGCCTGCAAAAAAAAAAAGCTTCTGGCTTGGCTGGAAACTTCTGATCCTTCAGAACCTGGTCGTAGTTGGCGTGGCGCTCCCTCCGGGCATTACTTGCCCGATGACTTTCACTGGGGGCAGGGAGGGCGGTTGTACAGGCACTCGTCACGAATATGATTGGCGAGATGCGAAGCAGCCATCACAACATCACAGCCACGGCTCGCGTTCCAGCACGTAACCTGCGAAGGATTACAAGTAAGGGTTACCAAATAGTCGCATACGTTACCACTGTGGGATTCCTTAGAAATGGATTGCGATGCCAGTAGGGACACCTTACGACTAAAGTCTTCGTAGCATAACATGCATCACCAGCAACGGAAAAAGCAAGAATTGAGAACACTCTTTATACCCTTGTCACTGGGGGCATTTAGTGTCACTCTTCAACAAGCGACGTTCGCCTAAAGTGTCGTTCGCGGAGTGTACACGGTGAGCTTTAGTGACACTCGCTGCAGAACGCATTTACCCCGTAGTGAGTTTGCCGAACTCACTCCTGTCGTTCCGGCAAGGCGAGCGTGTAAGCTCAACAGCAGTGCTCCGACATTAAAAAAGTTTTTTTTAGAATTAAATGGTCTCAGAGCCTCCATCTTTTTTGCTTTATTGTGCCTTTTATTGAGAACCTCTTTTAAACCATTAGCAACTAAAAATAATGCACACACTAAAATAGCTACTCTCGCTTTGCCAAGTGACGACGACCACCCTTCTATATGGCACCCGAAGATCGCCACAAAAACGCATTTGTGGCCACTGACACAGCGTGTAGGGATTTACCGTGATGCATTTCGGCCTCTATAAAGCCCTTATTACTTTAGAGCTAAGGATGAACACCATTATGCGCGCCCTGAAGTGGACGTCCGGCGCTTCTTTTCTGGTTGACGTCGTGATCATTTCACCAGATTTTGAGACTCATCCGTCCCGTCTGAGCACGTATGGCCCCGCCTTAAGAACGCCAGCTTCCAGCTCAACTTTAAAAAAAAAAGTGTTGATTTGCTGATGATCATCATCAGCAGCAGCCTGACTACGCCCACTACAGGGCAAAGGCCTCTCCCGTATCTCTCCAATTAACCCTGTCCTTCACCAGCTGCGGCCACTTTATGCGCGAAAACTTCTTAAAACCATCCGCCCACCTAACTTTCTGCCGCTCCCTGCTTCGCTTGCCTTCTCTAGGAATCCACTCCGTTACCCTTAAGGACCAGCGGTTATCTTGCCTTCGCATTGCATGCCCTGCCCAAGCCCACTTCTTCCTCTTGATTTCGACTAGGACGTCATTAACCTGCGTTTGTTCCTTCACCCCCTCCGCCCGCTTCCGATCTTCTAATGTTACACCTGTCATTTTTCTTTCCATAGCTCGCTGCGAATTGTCCCTAACTTAAGCTGAACCCTCTTTGTTAGCCTCCACGTTTCTGCCCCATGGTTTAGTACCGGTAATGTAAAGCTGTTGTATACTTTTCTCTTGATTGATATTGGTAATCTGCCATTCAAGATCTGAGACAACATGCAATGTGCGCTCCACCACATTCTTATTCTTTTAGTTATTTCCATCTCATGATCCGGATCAGCTGTCACTACCCGCCCCAAATAAACATATTTTCTTACTACTTCCAGCGCCTCGCCACCAATTGCGAACTGCTGTTCTCTTGCTAGACTATTGAATATTACTATAGTTCTCTGCATGTTAATTTTTAACCCCACCGTTCTGCGCTACCTGTGTAACTCAGTGATCATGCTTTGCAGCCCATATCTTGAGCGACTTGTCAAGGTAATGTCATCAGCGAATCGCGTAATATTTAGGTATTCACCTTGAATGCCTAAGGCGGTGAATAGCATAGGCGAGATCGTGTCTCCCTGCCTGGCATCTTTCCTTATTGGAATTTTATTGGCGACTTTATGGACAACTATGGCAGCTGTGCAAACGTTATAAATATCTTCCGATATTTTCACATAACACTCTTCTACACCCCGATTCCACAATGCCTGCATGACTGCGGAGGTTTCTACAGAGTTGAATGCTCTATCGTTCGTTATCAATGAACCCTATATATTGGGGCTGGTTATATTCTGCGAATTTCTCTATCACCTGATTGATAGCGTGAACATGGCCTATTATCGGGTATCCTTACAAAGCCTGCCTGATCATTTGGTTGATTGAAGTCTAAGGTTGTCCTGACCCTATTAGCGATTACCTTAGTAAATACCTTGTAGGCAACAGACAACGAGCTGATCGGTCTGTAATTTTTCAAGTCCTTGACGTCTCCTTTCTTATGAATTCAGATAATGTTAACGTTTTTCAAAGCTCTAGGTAAGCTCGAGGTGACAAGGCATTGCGCATGCAGGGTGGCCAGTTTTTCGAGCACAATCTCTCCTCCATCCTTCAACAAATCTGCTGTTTTTATCCGATCGTGCCCAGCTGCTTTCCCCCTTTCCATTGCACCTAAGGCTTTGTTTACTTCCGCTTTCGTTTCTGGCGGAGTGTCCCATTGCTGTGCTCTACTGCCTCTCTCAGTAACATTCTGATTACAATCACTACTGAATAGATTTGTGAAAACTCTTCGGCTACATTAACTATCTTAACCATATTTCTAATGACATTGCCCTCTTTGCCTCTTATCGCATACATCTGGTTTCTACCTATGTCAAGTACCTCTTGCTGCTGATTAACTAACAATTTTAGGCCACGTTCTGTCAAGGCAGTGCCCGTCCCGATCCCGACAAACTTCGTAGCTCTGGCTGCCTTTCCGAAGCCTACTTCGATCAAGGAACTGCACAGCGTCATTGGCCACTGTACGTATCTTCGACGTTCTATTCGCAACTTTGCTGTCATTGTTGCCTCTTTAACTTAGTTAACGCCGCTTTCGGGCAGGAACAGAGATTTCCCGAGTTGGTCCCCTCGACATGACGACGCCTGCAGCACCTTCTGCAGTCTCCTCTTGACACCGCCCATCCTGCGCCGCTTCCACTGGCGAAAACCAATCGAAGTACACACGGATGCTATTTGTACTGGCCTGGGTGGTATGCTGGCTCTGCGCAAGTCTTGATTCGACGAACACTCATGACGTAAAAAGTAGGGCGAAGGAAACATGAAAACGGAACGGGTGACGCTGACAACTGCTTGCCTGCGTCGGGCTGTCCGTCTTTCTTCTTTCTTTCGGCCTGTTTTTTACTTCACGAACTTTCCCCAACTTTCAGCTCTACTTAATTAAACAAATAAGTAGTTTCTTCCGCCAGCCGCACCCTCACCAAAGCCGAGTGTAACCATTCCGTGATGGAAATGCGAGTGCCTAGCCTAAGCCCGTGGCAAATTTCGCCCTTATCTCTGCGGCCATCCTTAGACGTGGTCATGGACCAGCATTCCTTTTATTGGCTTTCTTAGCAAAAACATCTCTCCAGCTGCCTGGCTGTATGGGCTCTCCGTTTAAAAGAGTATATCCTAAGCGTCGTCTTGTCAGGTTGGGCCACAAGCATCACGACGCCGATACATTGTTCCGCTCCCCCTACCGGCCGAGACTGCCAGCATCACCGCGCTCGAATAGGCTACTGTTCCGTCCCTCACCACCATCGACATGCCTTCCGAGCAGCGCAAACGTCCATGGATTGTCTGTTCTCTCGATTTTGTCTCCAACCCATCGGCTGTTCCAGCACCCCGCGCCTTTCGCCGCCAAACTTCACAATTTGCACTTACTGAAAATCTACTTCATCGGCGGAACTGTAACGGTGATTGACGGAAATCGCTTCTCGTCATTCCCCGACACATATGGTCACAAATCCATTTGCTCACTGACCCGCAATGCAGGCACGCGGGAGTATTCAAGACGTACACTCTGCACCTCTACTGATTTAGCCTTAAATCATCCCTACATCTGGATGAAAGTCAAGCGGCAGTTTTCTTCGTCTGGACGGAACACTATTGCCAGACACAGTTGCTTCTATTAGGAGCCAGAGCCGCGGCCGAAAAATAAACGGACACTTTGCTACTAGAAAAAACTCAAAGCCTGTACAAAGTAACCGATTCGAATCGTGAATTAAGAACGGAAACGCTTCACCCGCAACCTACTAAGCACAAAAGAGCGTGAATGGCGTTGATAGCTCGCGATTCCTATGTCCAAAATTCCTAGACAAAAATATCGAATACTGATAAACTGTAGGTTACTGATATAGAAATATTGTAAGTAATGGTTCATTGTTTCGATGTGTAGCAAAATCTTTCGTTTACCGTGTTTCCATCGCTCCTATTGGGCAGGTAAGGGTGCCATAGAAAACCAATGGCGAATGTTTTTCACCATAGCAATAAGGTTAACAGCAAAAAAAACGCAAGCCTGCAGACTGAAGATATACTGATATATTAATTGTTATAGTGAAATCTTCTAATATATGACAAAATGCCAGTGACCTGCAAAGCCGCCGCGGTGGTTAAATGGCTATGGGTCTCGGCTGGTGACCCAAAAGATGCAGATTCGATTCTGGCCGTGGCGGTCGAGTTTCGATGGAAGCGAAATTCTAAGAGGCCCGTGTATTGTGATATCAGTGCACGTTGAACAACTCCAGGTGGTCGATTTTTCCGCACTTCCTTACTATGGTGTCCATCATAGCCTGAGTCGCTTTGCGACGTTGCCCATAAACTCATCTAAAACTACGTTCATAAGTTCTTTCCTGTTTAAAATGCTCGTCCAGAATTTTTAGGTATGACTTGCTGCGTACAACGGCGACAATCATCATGAGTGACCAATTTGACAGTAAAATTCAACGCTCTTGTTTCTGTTAGCATTTATGTCAGTCGTCTTTTTTTCTGCATCTTTATTAATGAGACTGTTTGCATTCCTGGTCACGCACAACACTCGGCTTCTCTCTTATTTCGACGGTAATTGCCAATTGACGGATAAGTAGCTTCTCGAAGAGGCGCAAAATACATCACGAACAGCACTTGTATGAATCGGCGAGTGGTGACACATGTTCACTTTTCATTTACGCAATTAATGGCGTAGTTCCCATTATATTTCCTTGCTTTATCAGTTTACCCTCACTGAGTACAAAGTAAAACACTAAGTACTGCACATCGGGCGACCTCGTTCCGCGCTCAGTTATGGCACTCGCTCTACCAGAAGCTTGATTTACATCGCAAGGCCCCTTTAACAGAGTAATTGCGCCCTTTAAATACCAAGTCGGAAGGCGAAAAAGTATTTTCTTTTCGCAGTGAACAGTTCGCACGTATATAATACCACCCCATGCTTCCAGCAGTGGTTTTTCTGGGCACTCATCTATCCGCCCACCTCAATAGAAGAGGTTGCTAGAAAACTTTGGGACCCTCCTAAAAAAAAAAAAACGTGGCCGTGTTCTTCCACCGCATACAATAAGGCAAACTTTCCTAGTGAAAGTAAAGTTGGTAACAGCCACCACTCTCTACATTGCATAGCCAAGACGATGGTACGGCGGAAAATACCACCGCCCATAAATGAGGTCGGGTCACTCTTGATCATGTCCGAAGTCATTTAACCTTTAACCACAAAAGCCAGTTTAAATGTTGTCTAGCAGTGCTATCTTGTGTGCTACATTTTCACTTAAGTCAATCTCAGCTTGACCTGCTATTGGGGAGTTTCAGAATAGGGGGATCCTATCGATTAGAGAGCAGGGAAATATTGGGACGCCACTGCGTATTCGCCGAACAGTAACGACCGTCGAGTTGTAAACCCTTTGCGAAAATCCGTAAGTCAGTTTCACTGCGCTGCCAAGCCCTTTACGATTCGGACGGGTAGCGTCCAATGGGCTGAAGGAGGGTTCAGCAGCAGCGCTGCAATCGAAAACGCAAGCAATAGGAGTTTCCTCATTCAGCACCACCTACCCAGAGAAACGACAAGCCTTAACTGCCGCCATTAGCTTGGCGAGCCGCGCCGATAGGTTTCGCAATAACCTGCTTTGAGCGGTCACGATGGCTCGAGTGGCCAGAGCGATGAGGTTACGACTAAATTATTCCTGCGATGAGCCGCTCAGACACTTGCATGTAAAGCAGCCTTTATACTGTGCATGCGCTGACGAGTAGTACCTTGGCACAACCGCGTTTCAGCCTTCCTTGGTGACTGAACCTGCACGGTGATTTGTACCGGCAGAGCGATCGCTTGGGAGCTTATCCCTTTATGGCGACAGTAGCAAAGGTTGGAAGCATACGGAAAAGGGGTGCGGAATTATCTTGACAATCGACGTCTTTAGCGCCGCACCCTAATTCTGCCTACAAAACCGGTTTGGCCGCCATGCTGAGGGGTTTGCGCAAGGCACAAAAACTTTCGGAATTGTTCACAGGGTCCATTGTCCGGCGCATGCCCACTTCCGTCCGGCTGTTGCCATTTATTCCTATCGATACAGCCCCGTATGGAAAACTTCCCGTTCTGGAAGAATGGCGTCCCAAACTTAGTCGCCTCCTCCCCGCCATTCACACTGTGTGCAGCGGCCTTGCTCTCATGCACCCGTCAGCTTGTGCGTCAACCCTTCGCTGAAAAGTGAAACGCTGACACATCCGAGTATTGAAACTTTTTGAAATTGCCGCAAAGCTTACAGGAAGATGTTCTACAAACAAGAGCCATCGTTCACAGACTGCGTTTTCCCTTCCTGCTCTACCCACAAGAGGGGTTGGCGTGAGGGAAGATGAGTCAGTCGCTCTCCATTGTAGCCTTTTCAGAAATAGAGGGGGGTATCATCCTTAGCCTTTGTAAACTTGAACTCACGATGGCTGCCATCAGTTCTCGAAATGGGATGTAAAGCACACATGTCGAAAGGCTACAATGGCTGCCTTCCTCAGGAGGGAACCTGTCTCGGCTTACCCCACGTGTTCACACTGGGTTCTCAGCTCTACTAAGAACACAAAAAGAGAGAGCATGAGGCGCAAGTCCCCATACATTTTATTTGTTTATTCTTGGTGATAGGATGGCTAATGTGTAAATATTCTGTATTCACTGGAAAACCCATACAGTGAATATGTTTCCATCCCGCAACTTGCTTCAAAACGCAGATCTCCCTCTTCCTTTGCAAAAAAAAAAAAAAAAATCCAGAACCCCGTCTAGGTGCTGAGAGCATTTTGTTGAAAAACATCTTTGCGGAGCAGCTGACTTGCAGAATTTGGGAGTTCTCCAGTTAATTCATTATTTATTTCGTTTTGGCATGAGTAAAAACCAGTACAGAATCATAAAAGCGCACATAAGGAGTGAAAAAAATTCGATAACATACTAATCAAGCATGAAACTGGTGAATATTCCAGTCTTTATGGTGTTTTATACCAATGACTACTGAACACTGCGCGTACGCTAAGCGTCTCTCTACTGTTTAGAACAAATTCTTGTTGGGTGATTTGATGCATGCTTATAGATAAGAACGGACGAACATATTAAAGACGATGTAGGCAGAAAGTGTGCAAACTTCAACTGATTTCATTTTAATCTTTCCGTCCACACCTTCTTTTTTTGTTCATCCTTTATGTCTGCGGAACTCGTTCTTAACAATATCTCTGCTGTTATTTCGATGCAATGTCAAGGCGTTTCAACCCCCTTCGGGCTCCAACATTGCCCACTGCAGGGCAAAGGTCTCTCCCATGTCTCTCCGATTAACCCTGCCATTTGCCGGTAGCGGCCACCGTATCCCCGCAAACTTCTTAATCACATCCCCTGCCCAAGCCTCTTTCTTCCTCTTGATTACGACTAGGATGTCATTAACCCGAGTTTGTTCCCTAACCCACGCCCCCTGCTTTCGATCTCTTAACGTTACACCTATGATTTTTTTTTCCATAGCTCGCTGCGTTGTCCTTAACTTTAGCGGAAGCCTCTCGGTTAGCAACAAATGCGTTCAAACTGTTCCCGTTTAAAAGCAATGATCACGATTGTTAGCACCGAACTCAGGTCCACTAACCTTTCTTTGCAGCAGGTCGTCAGCAGGGAACTCCTTCCACTCGACGTCTTCCTTCCGCCACCGCGTGCGGTCCTTTGGACAGACGCATACGTCGTCGTCTGCACACCGCTTGTAGCAAACCTCGCACACTGTGTGCAAGCACGGAAGCAACGCAGTAAGGTCTGCAACCTGTTCGCAAGCAATGCATAACCAGTTCGGCGGAATAGGCTCAACAAACTGCACTGTGCAAAAGCCCAGCTCGTTGTCGACATCACCCACGACAATTCTAGACATCGTAACCAGCGACGGCTTGCTAAAACGGAACACTCAGCCGGCCCACTGGTGCTGCTGCTACTAAGCCGGGCGTGAAACTGCTGCGAAGTCTTTCTGCAGCGGTAGGAAAAAGAGCTGCTGGTTTCTGCTTTCCGATTGGATGCAGGGCACAGCGGCTAAAAACAAGGGAAAGGGAACGGAGACTGTTCTGGACGTTGGACTCCTGGACGTTTTCCACCTATAGGCTGCGTACTGCCGCTCCTATGTCTTTCCCCCTCTCCCATAGACCTTGTTACTGAAAAGGAAGCGGGGGAAGGGAATGATACCCCTTTGTTACTGAGAGGAATTTTGGGGAAAGGCCAAATGCAGTCCCTGGAGAAGCAAAACTTTAGTTTAAGCTAGTTGGTGAACAGACATCGTAAAAGCAGCTTTCTTTTGCGGGTTCTGGTTCTCGTTTTCTTGCGCCCCTGTATTACTTTTACGATTCATGGAAAATCTTTCCAATGAAACCGGATTTCCAAGGAATAAAGCGCACAATAGTGCCATTCTCCCTTTAGCAGTGGCCTCCCGTTTACTCACAGCGAAAAACTGTGGGTTGACTGCAGCCTGGACTTTCCCCTTTTATGTTCATACAATGACTGGGAACAGAGTACGAACGCTAAGAGCAAGTCGAGGCAGGTCGTGCTGAGTCGAAGACACCGTCATACCTTCTCCACAACTGCCCTCGATGTTGATGACCACCTTCAGCAAACCGTCCTCATGCTGAAAGCATTGACGCTAGAGATGAAATCAGCAGACGGTATAGCCTGCGCAGCAACTATAGTGGGATACAACTTAAGAACTAGGGGCTTTTCCCCGTAAAAGGACAGCCTTGCAGCCATTACCTCCGGCCCATTGCCATGACTACTAGCTCACTGTACCCATGACCATGATAGTGTGACAAATCAGGGAGTGGTTGGGGAAAGGGTTAGGCCTTTCCCTTAATGTTCGTGGTTGGGCCCCTCTCTCCTTTGTGATGCCGCTCCCTGCACTGTCACGCTAGCAGGGACATGAGAATAAGCTGATGGCAGCCGCAAGCAATTTTCGCCCGTCTCAAAAACGTCACTTTCAGTGATTTTGAAAAGAACGCAATTTAAGATACGGGCTCCAAGGTGATATTAGTTGTAATAATGGAGGCACAGGGTAAAAGCCGACCCACATGGAGCGAACAGACGCTGCGAATTTCATGCGGCGCGGCGGAACGCCGACGCGCTGTCGCCGTGTTGCACGACATACGGCGAAAAACAGGCGACCGCCACCAGACCGCAGTCGTCTTGATTTCAGTGTTGCTGAGAGCGGCATGCCTTAATCTTAGTAAACTACAACAAAAAAATGACTTTCAACTTACTCTGAAGGAATTGTTTATTAGAGGGCGGGAAAGGAAACAAATTATTATTTGGATTTGTTACAATTTTATCAATTTTGTCTTTATTTATCAGACCGTAGGCTAGAGTAGGCAGTGTAAGGGCGCGTTCACACTTGTCCAAAAATCCGGCGAGTGAAGCGTATTCGCTTGCCGCAAAAACTATCTACACCTGGGCGAGGCGGAACCGCCACACCACTGCTGTTTCTCACTTTCATACACCACGTCGCCGCTTGCGGCGTACACAGATACAGTGAGAAAAGAACATAAATTTACGCTGTCTATGTACCTTCTTGAAGTGTATACATGCTTACGTGCGCTAAACCCAGGCGCATTCCCACTTTTAGTTCAGCTTATGCTAGCAGAGACACAAAAATAAACTCAGCCTACATTGGCGCCATCTGGTTCTCAGGGCGGGAAGCATTACTGAAACAAATAGACTATCCTCTTAAGCGTAGAAGTAGAAGAAATGTCGCTGTAAATAAAAAAAAATAAGGCAAATTTATCACTTATACGTTTTCTTATAGGCAAGGTGAGACGAAGCGAAAGACCGGTGCCCCATTTACGGCCAGTGGACGCCCTGAAAAAGGCAGCAACAATGAGAATTCAGTCCGAAGCGAGGGGTCCGGCTTCGAAGGGTGCACCGCCATGTTTGTCGCCGCACGGCGAAATCAGTCTGGATCGATCGACCTCGCCGCGCCGCCGGTCAGCGTCAAAAGCGGCCGAATCCGCTTCGCTCGCCGGATTTTTAGGCAAGTGTGAACGCGCCTTAATACTCGGTGCGCGCAGATTTGGAGACCATGTCGACGCTTTGGCGAAGATGCAACGGGGTTGGTACCGTTGTTTGCCGCTGGCTCGTTGCTGCTGTCCGCTTTCTTTTTTCTTGAACACCTCCCGCAAAAACTGAGCATAATTGCGTCTGTTACCACACGCAGGCTTTGCTAAATTTAGATATAATAGGTCAAGCATGCTATTAATTTCAAGCTTAGCATAGCGTCGGAAATCACTACTTTCCTACCCGCAGAGTTCGATAACTTGTTTACGACGCGAATCGCAACCGAGCCCTTTGTACACGTCGCGAAAAGAGAAACTCCCGAAAGTGTGATGAATTTTTGCCTATCCCTGGCTTCTTCTATGCATAAGCATCGTTACGCTCTGAAACAGTTTATAAAACTCCTAGGCGCGAAGTACTTTGATATAGAGAGCCTAGTTATTTGCGATGGGTAATATGGGATGCCAGCGTATCATGCTGCCCATTTCCCTCTGTCACGTACTGCGCCGTGGCATGTTGTGCTTTTGGCTCATTCCTGCGCGTCCTGTTAAACGGCTACTTTACTTTTACAACACGCGGATGTCCTTTCTATTTCACTAAGATTGCCTTCGCTACGACATCTGTGCACGGTTCTGCGAATGGTACCCGACGCTGCTCCGCAACTCAAAAGATCAATTTACTGAAGAATGAAACTTCACAGTGCACCTATTTCCTTGATGTTTAACGTCCCAAGCGACTAAGGTTATGAGAGACGCCGTAGTGGAGGGCTCCGGAAATTTCGACCAACTGGGGTTCTTTAACGTGGACTGACTTCGCAGAGTACACGGGCCTCTAGAATTCCTGCTCCAAAGAAATTCAGCTGTCGTGGCCGGGATCAAACCCGCGTCTTAGGGGCAGCAACCGAGCACCATAACCACTGAGCCACCGCGGCGGCATATCCTTGATGAAGAAGACGATATCTAATGTACATTGGCCAATCCCCCCACGTGGGTATGTGCCATTATAAAGAGGATGAAGAAGAAGACGAAGAATCGGGAGAGTGTGTTGCAGTTTAACACGCGTCGTGTTAAACTGCAACACACTCTCACACTGTGCATTGCGCATCGCCTTCTTCGTCAACTAACACTGCTATCAAACTAATATTCGGTTGCGGCGGTAGCCTATATTTCTCTTGAGGAGTGGCTTGCGAAGTTGATCAATTCGCGCCACCACAGGTTCAAAACCTATTCCAAGATGTTCATTTATTACTTCACTCCACCATTTCCTTTCATAGAAAGGCAATCGGTTGGCGTTTACAACATTGTGGCGGAGCAACGGTTGGGATTTGGCAGATTTATTTGTTTGTTTCGAATACCCTCGATCTCCGAAGCGTTGAAGAGGGGAGTAAGTTACAAAAAACAAAAACCGAACATGAAAGCGCTAGGTAGATAGCGCAAAATTCAAAAAAAAAATCATATAGCGTGAAAGGCTAAAAAGCGAGAAAACGAATATAATTGCACTATAAAAGTAAATCGAAAAGCGAAACAAGACATGAAAAACAATATCAAGAAAACAGCCAGAGGAAAAACGGCATTAATAAACGCTCAGGCGACACCACAAAAATTATTTAACAATGCTTGCCTTAAAAGAGTGTGTGGCCTGATATAGATGTGATCTCTGCGGGAAGGTGGTTCCAGTCTTTAAATTTGTTTGGAAAAAATTAATAATAAAATGTGTTAGTGCGGCAATTAGGAACAGCAACCTTGTGACGATTGTCGACACACGAGGAGCGATAGCTAGGCGACAAGATGAATTCACGATGTAGAGACTCGGGGTAGAAAACTTTATGAAACAAGCAAATGCGAAAAATTTCACGGCGTAAAGCAGACAGGGCAAACCAACATTAGACCTCATTAACGTTTAGCTGGCTTTTCGGTTAGGATTATATACCCAATCACAATATATTATATATATATAAACAAGGGAAGGGGTGTGAGGGGCTCGTTATAAATATGAGAAAAGGCAACAGCCACAGAAACCAAGGGCACAGGGGATTTGTTTAATTATTGTATTTATTTTTGTGGTGTTGATCAATAATATGACTGAATATGTTATCGCTTAAAGCTAATTGATTAGAAAAGCAGAAGACAAAACAGCCACATGCCGCCGGTGAGATCCGAACCCACGAGCTCCGAATTACGCGTCCGGTGCTCTACCGCTGAGCTACGGTGACGGCTGTCAAATCTTCTGCTTTCGGGGGTATTTATGTTTACATATAACCTAACCTTGGGAGTGTTCACCAGCGCCACCCACGTTCTTAAGCGGCTGACGTAGCACGTTCTGAGTTACCGCTAATGTGACGTAGAACGTCATTGAACGGCGAGGGTGGAAGCTGCGTGAGAACCCTCTTATGCTTCCTATGGCGTCAAGGCTGCCAGAATCGAGGCCAGAATCGAGCAATTAACCAAACAAGGGAAGGGGAATGAGGGGCTCGTTATAAATATGAGAAAAGCCAACAGCCCAGAAACCAAGGGCACGGGGGAATTTTTTTTAATTAATGTATTTATTTTTGTGGTGTTGATCCATAATATTACTGAATATGTTATCGCTTAAAGCAAATTGATTAGAAAAGCAGAAGAAAAAGCAACCACGTGTCGCCGGTGGGATCCGAACCCACGACCTCCGAATTACGCGTCCGGTGCTCTACCGCTGAAATACGGCGACGGCTGTCAAATCTTCTGCTCTCGGGGTTATTTATGTTTACAAATAACCTAACTTTGGGAGTGTTCAGATGGATCGAGCCACAGGCGCGTAGGAACACACTAATGTTGTGCGCGCCATCCTGATTGGATGAGGGAGCTCTACTTTCGTTGTGCTACAAACATCTTGTGAGACGGAGTATAGATACAAACTAAATATGCTTAATGAGGGCGTCATATATGTATAGGTTAATGATAGCGTTACACAAGCACTATGCATGACCTCTAGGCAATCAACGAGCTATCACGTAAACCCGATGCAATCATTAGAGTGCAGTTTTTCAGCGGCCATGAACTGCTCCTGGAGAAAGCATCATCGCGCATTCACTAGCACCTCAAGGCTAAGTACATGGGTTGTCAGATGTGGTGTAATGGTATGCAGAGCGCTAAATGTTCGATACCTCTCGTCTTATTGATTAAGATGCTCTGCTATTTGCATGACAGTGAAGTTGTCTGGTACTGGAATATAATTCACCCTTACATCTTCTCTACAACTCAAGTACGTTTCCGACGTAGAGAGAAATATTTTTGTAGTTAGTTCCGAACCAATTCATTCTTTGGGTAATTTCTCACTTGTTGATGTTTCTTTCTAGTGAGCGCTTCCTGCGGGGACCTTTTTTCCATGCACTGGTTTTCTTACCGCAATTCCATTTCGCCCAACAGGCCCATTCACGCAGCTGTGCATGCACTCGCTCGACGCTGTCTTCCGAAGAATTTTTTTTAAGGGAGGGAGGGGAAGAGCGGCCATCTGCGCATTCAGTGCTGCTCCTGTGCCTCCTGGAGATTGTAAGGAAGTGGCGCTCCGGAAATTTGTTCGTGGCTGACTTTGTGTCAAGGAAGACGCTGGTTCCGGGTGCGTGTCCTCTTAGGAATGTGATCCCCAGAATGAATTTTTTTTTGGTCGCCTCTGTGAGACACAGGTGCAATGAACGAATGTAAAATGTACAGTGTACCTCTTCAAACACTCCATGGCTTCTTTGCGATTAGAGCCAAGAAAAATTTTCGGGCAGCCTAAGTAATCTCAAGAGAGAAATACGATAACGGTCTATTTGGATTCATTGCGCGCTGATGGCGACGACCTCAGGAGTGCGACATATTGGCATTGACACGCGTTAGATGTCCGACTATCAATTATGGCAATTGCGTCGTGTGTCGTATAGAGTAGTCAGCGAGACACATATGTTCGCGTCGCCGCGGGCTCGAAACCTTGTCGAGGCCGTAGAGTTTTTGTTCCTTTATTTATTACGGTCTCCGCCCACCTGACACTCTGACCCCCCCTGCACACATATTTTCACCTTTCCACTCACACACTTGCGACTTTCGATGTAGCCCTTCACCTGGATGAAAACAAGTTCAATGTTATTGAACTCGCTCTGGTACGGTGGTAAACGAAGTACTTCGTGGCAATGGGTAGCCGCCAGGATGTCCATGCGGTACACAACGCTGGTGTGTTTACTTTTTAAGATAGCTTCAGAAGTTCTGCCTTACCATGTACTGTGACCACGGAACAGGGTTGCCGTTGGAAATTTTTCGAAAAGAGCCAGATCTGAAGCTAAAAGTAGCCAAAAGTAGCCACGCCACCTGATCTTGGCGCCAAATTTGTAGCCAAATAGAAAATAACCATTATTATAAGCCACTTTTATTAATGAACAAAAAATCATATTTTAATCAACGCAAAAACACAGAGTAAATAAATAACACGGAATTTTGGCCCTCTTGCTCGGCCTTCTTCCATTCTTCTCGAAACGTGCGCTTTGCTCTTGCGTCTTATCCAATGTTAGACGCCGGTGTCGCAAGCCGAAGGCACAAAAACAGAATCTTTGTCGCCTTGTGGTATACAAGTGTTATTTCATCGGTACCTGTGCTCCTCGTTCCTCTCCTGGTGTCATGCCGTTCACACGGCTGCACCTAAACGCATGGTTTCGGATGCATGATCCTAACAGAGAAAGTACTCTAGATGAGCGTTATTTTCTCCAGATGCAGCGCAGCGTCCGCGCGGCCTCTGCTTCTCCGTGCATTTGAATTAGCGTCATTTTCTCCAGATGGCGCGCAACGTCCTCGCGGGATTTGCTTCGACGTGCGCCCATCACCCAGAGTACGCGCGTCTGCGCACCCGCGTCTGCGAGTTGGTATAATAGCTCTATGTGCGCACCGCCGGCGGAGAGAATATACGCGTCGACTCGCGTCGAGGACGCGCGCGCGCATCAAGGAGACCGGGACAGCCATGAGGACAGCAAAGCTTGGAAATAATTGTTCTTTTGTTCTTGCTTACAATTGTATATGCAATTGCAAAAAAAAATGGCTAGTAAATGCGCCAAAATACAAGTTCAAAGTAGCCAGAAAGTAGCCAAGGAGCCAACGTGAAATTTTCACCGCCACACGGGGTCGAAAAGTAGCCAATTTGGCGCAAAGTAGCCACCAACGGCAACCCTGCCACGGAACACCTTTCTTAGCGAGCCAAAGCTTAAAGGTGCGCTGAAGAGGAATCTGAACTCGTATTTTTGTCGCGGGAACTCGATCTGCACGTTCTGAGCATTCTTAGAAACTTCGATTTATTGCCCTGTGTGGCTGATTTTCCTAATTAAATCGAATTAACGTCCGGCTCCCGCCTTTTTTTTTTTAATTCTCCCTCATACGGTATGCGGAGTCGAAAAACGCGTGGAGTGCCTTGCAGCCCGCTCCGTGGAGGCTTTGCTTTCGCTTCATTTTGTTTTTTTTTTAATTTTCCGTGAATAAATGGTTTCATTCGCAGATAATATAGCCGCAAAATAAGCCCGCAGAAATAAAAATATGCGCGGACTATTTGTTTCTACGGGCTACTACGTATTACTCCGCCGATGGCAGAGCGGCAAGCCGCCGCGGGACTGGCTGAAAGGCACTCCACGCGTTGGTCGACTCCGCCCACCGTACGAGGGAGAACTAAAAAAAAGAGGCTGGAACCGGACGTTAATTCGATTTAATTAGTAAAATCAGCCACACAGGGCAATAAATCGCAGTTTCTAAGAATGCTCGGAACGTGCAGATTGAGTTCCCGCGGCAAAAAGACGAGTTCAGATTCCTCTTCAGTGCACCTTTAATACCAGCTTTGCGCGTAGACTTGGTAGGTGCTTTCAAGAGGCAAGCTATGATATGGAGCACAGTCCATGACGACAATCCTATTGGCCGGAATGTTTGGCAGGAGCTTGTCGGTGAACCACTTCTCTATGTAGTTGCCATCCTTATCAGACTGGTAGTCAATGTGTTTTTTTCCTTTTTTGCACCGAAGAAACCAGCAGCAGCGTCTTCCACGAATCCTGTTGCACTGCTTCCAGCGTGTACAAGGATAAAATGGGCCCCTTTGCCCGAAGGCGTAGCCAGTTCCGTTGTTAAACCTTCCAGGAAGGCATCCTGAGATAACTTCACAGTTTTTTCCTGCCAGACGTATTCTTCTGTGTGCCCTGCGTTGACCTAGGTTTCTTCTATGTAGATGATGCACCTGTAAATGCAAAACAACCGAGTGCACGACTTAGTGCTTGTAAGTAAACGAACACACTGCAGCGTGTACGTAGGCAACCTACTGCAACAAACAGACTGCTGACCACTGTCTCACACACAGCCGTTCAAAGACATTCGAGAATAAGAATTATCTCGGCTTTATTGCTCCCTTGCTCGGGCTTATATTTAACGCTCAGGCGGCATTTCGTAGCCAGTTTATATTCACTGTATGTTTGCATGGGGCACTTAAATAATTCGGCACCATTTGAAATTTCTTCCCTTGTGGCGACTGAGAACAAAAATTGCCAATGTTCGCAGCAGTAGCGCCAGTATCTTGCACCACTTGATGAACGGGCAGTGTACAGTGGCTGTTCATTCCAACCTACGGTGACGACGAGATGGCACAACCCATTACAGTGCTACGGCATTTTTGGTAGTTTTGTTGTTTTATTGCTAAAGCAATACTACTTTTCAAGCCTTTCCGGTGCGACGGCGGTGCACATGAAATGACCTCTGTGTGACGTCACACCGAAGAGCTGGGCGACCATCTCGCGGCGTCCGTGTGCGACGGCGGTGCACATGAACGGCGGCCTAACTCCCGCTCTCTCCCCCAGGAGTGCCACAGGTGTTGTGACGTCACGCCGAAGAGCTGGGCGACCATCTCGCGGCGTCCATGTGCGACGGCGGTGCACATGAACGGCGGCCTAACTCCCGCTCTCTCCGCCAGGAGTGCCACAGGTGTTGTGACGTCATGCCGAAGAGCTGGGCGACCATCTCGCGCCGTCCGTGAGCGACGGCGGTGCACATGAACGGCGGCCTGACTGGATTGGATTGGACTGGATTGGATTGTATTGGATTGTATTGGATTGTATTGGATTGTATTGGATTGGATTGTATAACCGATGCATCGCGAGAAGTCTAACCACAAGCACCACCACCAGCTGCTACTCTACCAGCTGAACCATGGCGTAGGTACGGATATTGCTTTCGCAATTACCGGGCTTAACCAAGCTAAGCCACAGCGAATTTTTCTTCCCGCACCAATTGGGATTTCGCGATTAAATCTGACCCATGAGGACACGCGCCCCACGCAAACGTAGCACAAAACTGGCCGTGAAACGTCATCTCTCGCAAAAGGTCGGCAACAGCAACGTGGTTAAGACTATTTCTTTAAAATGTGTTGTTCTGAAGCAATACGCACTGTTTCGACTACGAGGCTGCAACGCTAACATCAAGCTCTATATGAAGCCAGTCTGAGCAAGAAAATAAGCAAGGAACGAATCGTACCTGCCCTGTCCTCGGAATTCCTTGATCGCCCGCAGGTACCTGCGACGCCAGGCAATGATGTCATTTCGCTCGATCAGCGCAAGGTTCCGTTTCCCTCTTGAAATGCATATCTGATGTCCTTCATCAACCTCCACAACGACGTTTTCTTGAAGTTCGGCAGGTCGTCGCCCTCTCTCACAGCCTGTACTGACAGTGTTTAGCAACACTGTCCAGTGTTTGGACTTCCCTGCTCGCGTACATACTGTGCCCTTCAGATGGATGGCATGTACTGTGAAGCTGCCATTCTTGACTTCGCGAGCTTGAACTCTTCAAGTCGCGAGGTATTTTCTTCGTATACGCCAGAGACACGCACAGACTTGATTCTGGCAACGGTACGGTGACACACTCCAGTGTAACACTCAGATAACTCAGTACTTCCCGTGCAGACTTCCAGGAAAATGGATCCTGGTACGAGAGTACACATTTGCAATTACTTCTTTGGCGTGCCTTGACGGCTTGGATATACGAACCTTTATGAAAATGCGTACAGCAGATGTGGCCGGGGGCGCTGGGCTGGACGCCATTTTCTCAAAAGTGCAAGGGAGCCGAAAAGAGTAAACATAGCGGCCAGGGTGGCGGATACAGCGAAAACGTGAAATGGAAAAAGACCACCAAAGCAAAATACAAATTCACACATCTTGATCGATTTTCTCGCAATAAGAGCGTTTTTTTTGTCACGCTGATGACAAATGTATTATCCACGAAAACTGCCGGCAAAGCATTTGTTATTTTTCGCTCACCACAAGCAGAGCAATATTTTTTGTCGCGGATTCAGGTTGCCCAAAAAAGAGCGCTATCTTTGGCAGCGTTGCACCCGATATATGAAACATCCCGTAGTTACGTGGACACAGAATCACACTTTGAGCTACGTGGCCGTAGTGGAAGAGCGATCTGCGTTGCACCCTTTGGCGTTGAAAAGGTTGTAGCCGAAGCGCGATTGCACTGCACGGTAAAGATCGCCAGGTGGACGAAATTAACCCGTAGCCCTCCACTACGGCAACTCTTTCTCTCTGCTCTCACTCCAACCTTCCTGCCTCCCTTACGGTGGGGTTTAGGTGTACACCGAGACATGTGAGATAGATAGCGCCATTTCCTTTTCTTAAAAGGTGAACGCCTTCGTTGGCGTTGACAACATTGTGGCCGAGCAACGGTCGTGACTCGTCAAAATGATTGTATATTCATATGTATATATATATATATATATATATATATATATATATATATATATATATATATATATATATATATATATATATATATATATATATATATATATATACTGTAGTGTAGCAGCCGCGCTCGCTCACTGTGGGGAGCTATTCGAGTGAAAGACGACGACGATTCAGAGGCGTGAAGCTCGCTCGCAGCCCGAACGTTTGCCTGAACGTTGGAAGGCGTCCAAGGTACTGCTGAGTCACAACTCCCTCTTACATTTGTTGGAGGCTGCTGTACGTTCCCCCTCACATACTGAGCTCCGTAGCCGCACCTTACCTTCGCCGTCCGTTATGCATGAAGTCACCAGCGAGACCATCCACATCCCTTCGCCTACCATCTTCTGTTCTGGCGGGCTCCGGCAGCGCGATCCCAGCGTATTCAGCGGTGCCGACGACCAGGATGTCGACGACTGGTTGTCCTCGTACGAGCGCGTCAGCGCCCACAACAAGTGCGACGATGCCACCAAACTTGGTAACGTTCTCTTTTATCTCACTGACGTAGCCAACTTGTGGTTCAGAAATCATGAGGCCGACTTGCCGACCTGGTCGTCCCTCAAGACCAGTTTCTGGGAGGTATTTGGCCGCCCGGCTGTGCGCAAACTGCGCGCCGAACAACGCCTCCGCTCCCGCGCTCAGACCACCACCGAAACCTTCACAAGTTATACTGAAGACGTCCTCGACCTGTGCAAGCGCGTCAACCCATCCATGCCGGAGTCCGACAAAATTAATAACATCTTGAAGGGTATCTCCGACGACGCGTTCCAGATGTTGCTGGAATGGAATCCACAAACAGTGGTGGATGTCATACAGCTATGCCAAAGCTATGACGTCCTCAGGAAGCAGAGAACTTCTCGTCGTTCCGGCGTGCACGACGCGTCACTTCCTGCGTCGGCTGTATGCAGTTTAGATTCTGACCCGGCCTCGCTGCTTCCCGAGATCAAGGCCTTTATACCTGAAGAGGTGGCCCGCCAACTGTCCCTCCTGCCTGTGTCTGGCGACCCTGCGCCATCCCTTGATCCCACATTTCGACGCACCATCCAAGAGCAGGTCACCGATGCTTTGCCCTCCAGCCCTCGGCTCCCACCTGTGTCTGCCCCTCTCACGTATGCCGAGGTTGCTGCAAGACTACAACGCCACGACGCCTATGTTTCCCATCCACCTGTCGCGCCGCTGCCTCCTCCGCCGGCACCTATTCGTCGTCGTCTGCCACCTCGCCGCGCCGTCGTGAAGCCATGGCGCACACACGACAACCGTCCCATATGTGTAAGCGCCAGTTCATCCCCGCCGACGGAGATCCTTCGCCGGAGGGCGAGCAACCCGAACTTTGAGTCCGAGCAACCCGAGCCGCCGTGGGAGGAGAGAGTGATGTGAGGAGAGGATGAGGAGGACGAGCGCTCGCGCGGCGCGTGAAGAACAGACTCAGGTGTTGGCCACGAAAGAAGCAACACGGCCTCTTGTTAACCCAGTGCTCCTTTGTAACGGAAAGACGAATAAACGTCTTTTGAATTGTTCGTTTATCCTAACATATGTTATGCCTGTCGCTTGCCGGGCCACGTCGCACAGCTTTGTCGCCAACACGAGCCGAGTTTCTGGGACGGGGCAGGCCCATACCGCTACGACCCTGCGCCTCCTTCACTACCCGTTTACTCCGGCACCCCTGCGGACTCGTTCCCTCTTGACTGCTCTTCGTACTCTTCACGCCGGTCGCCCTCTCCGCGTCGCCGATCTCTTTCTCCCATGCGCCGACGCTCACCTTCCCGTCCGGAGGAAAACTAACAGCCGCAGTTCCGGAGGCAAGAACTGCGATTCTATCGAACTCTCCAAGTCCTCCGTCGTCACCCGCAATGTTGTCCAAGTGTTTATTGATGGTGTCGCCTTTCTCGCCCTTGTAGACACGGGCGCTGCTGTATCCGTTATTAGCGCAGCCCTTTGCCGAAGACTCCGTAAAGTGACGACGCCTGTTTCGAACTTTTGCCTCCGCACTGCAAGCTCGCACCGCATTCAACCTCTAGCGTCATGCACAGCTCGCCTTGTTATCCGGGATGTTGTGTATATCGCTGAGTTTTTTGTGCTGTGCCGCTGTTCTCACGATGTCATTCTGGGCTATGACTTTCTAACCTTTCATCATGCGATCATCGACTATGCCCGTGCCAGCATTGAACTGTCTCCGCTCTGTGCCACCCAGCCGTGCGACACCTCTCCCCGACATAGTAAAATGCTGGTCGCAAGAGACACTGACCTCCCTGCCTTCTCTGCCGCCCTTGTTCCCCTCTCTTGCTTCTGCGTTCCCGATCCGACTGTTCTCTTTACTCCGACTGTTGCTGCTGCCTGTCGCCACTGTTTCCTCCTTCCGTTCGCTCTTTTCACTATCTGCGATGGCCACAGCGCAATTTACGTCACGAACCCCTTTTCTTGCCCGTCAACGCTTCTCCGTGGCGAATGCCTGGGACATGTCGAATCAGCCGACCATGCTCTCCCATACTCCGTCTCCGAAGAACCTGCCCCTGTCCACATAGATGCCATTGATTCGCATCCTGCTGCGCCAAACCAAGACACCGTTTCTGTTTTTTCCCGATCTATCGATGCCAGCCTTTCGCCACACCAACGTGCAAAGCTCGTCGAGGTACTTGAACGTTTCCGCCCGTCATTCGACTTCCCACACACCTCTCTTGGCCGCACATCCATCGTCACACACAGCATCGACACCGGCACCCATGCCCCTTTGCGCCAGCGCCCATATCGCGTGTCGGCTACTGAGCGCACCTTCATTACCACAGAAGTGAACGACATGCTTCAGCGCGGTGTCATCCAGCCTTCTCAAAGCCCCTGGGCCTCCCTCTTGTTCTCGTGAGGAAGAAGGGCGGATCCATCCGTTTTTGCGTCGATTACCGTCGCCTCAACAAGATTACGCGAAAGGATGTGTATCCACTTCCCCGTATTGATGATGCCCTCGACTATGTGCAAGGCGCGGGATTCTTTTCTTCACTGCACCTCCGCTCCGGATACTAGCAGGTACGCATGGATGCTGCTGACCGGCCGAAGACGGCCTTTGTTACGCCCGACGGCCTCTACGAATTTAACGGCATGCAGTTCGGCTTGTGCAATGCGCCGGCCACATTCGAGCGCATGATGGACACAGTTCTCAGCGGACTCAAGTGGCACACGTGGCTCTGATACAAGGACGATATCGTAGTCTTTTCTCCAGACTTTCCATCGCACCTGGTCCGTCTCGAGCGTGTCCTGCAATGTTTGACCGACGCCGGCTTGCAATTGAATTTGAAGGAGTGCTGCTTCGCAGCCCGGCGGCTTACCATCTTGGGCCACGTCGCCACCAAAGAAGGCGTCCTTCCCGATCCTGCAAAACTGCGCGCAGTCGCCGAGTTCCCTCGACCCACATCCCTCAAATATCTGCGTAGCTTCATCGGGCTGTGTTCTTATTTTCGCCGCTTCGTGCGCAATTTCGCTTCCATCCTCTCTCCTCTGACCGATCTGCTTGCCGGCGACGCCAACCTCTCGTCTTGGACACCAGACTGTGATGCGGCGTTCACCACGCTTCGCCGCCTGCTTGTGTCCCCTCCGATCCTCCGCCATTTCGACCCCAGCCTGCCCACCGAAATTCACATTGACGCCAGCGGCGTAGGCCTCGGCGCCGTTCTGGCTCAGCGGAAGCCCGGCTTCGCCGACCATGTTGTTGCGTATGCGAACCGCACTTTGACGAAGGCTTAGCGGAATTATTCCGTAACAGAAAAGGAATGCTTGGCAATATTTTCGGCTATTGGAGAGTTCCGACCTTACCTATACGGTCGCCCATTCTCTGTCGTTACCGACCACCATGCCCTCTGCTGGCTGTCGTTCCTTAAAGACCCCTCAGGCCGTCTTGCTCGTTGGGCGTTGCGCTTACAAGAGTACGACATTGAAGTAATCTATCGATCTGGCCGCAAGCATTCTGATGCCGACGCACTATCGCGCTCCCCGCTACCTTGTGACTTAGAATGCACATCTTTCGCCACCACTGATGCATCTTCCCTTAATATTGCCGACATGCCATTTGAAAAACACCACGACCCCTGGATCGCTTCCCTCCTCGCTCTCCTGTCTTCACCATCTCAGCGACCTACGACCCTCACTCTCCGTCGTCAAGCCCGCCACTTTGCCATACGGGACGGCCCACTTTACCGCCGCAACTACCTTTCCGACGGGCGCAAATGGCTCCGTGTGATTCCTCGGCACCTCCGTTCCGACATATGCGCCTCTTTCCACGCCGACCCCCAGTGTGCTCACGCCGGTGTGGTGAAGACCTACACGCGCCTTCGACTCCGCTTCTACTGGCGGGGAATGTACCGTTTTGTCCGAGAGTATGTTCGCTCCTGCCCGGAATTCCAACGTCGCAAAATCCCTTCTCGCCGTTCCATTGCTCCGATGCAGCCCTTACCTTGCCCCACCTTGCCTTTCTTTCTTCTTTACGGCCGCGAGCCTACCTCTACCATGGATACCATGCTTCAGTGTCGCCCTGATGCCTCCGAGTCTCTTACCCTTTCTCAAGCGGCGACCTATGCTGAGGAATGCCGCCAGATTGCCCGATCTCTTACAACGCAGGATCAGAATCGCCAGAAGCACCCTCGACTTCGAGCCCCTACCAGTCCGCTTCCATCTTATACCCCAGACTCGCTCGTATGGCTTTGGGTTCCTTCAACCAGTCCCGGTCTCTCCACGAAACTGATTTCAAACTACCAAGGTCCGTACCGTGTCGTTTCCTGACCTCTCCAGAGAACTACATTATTGAACCGCTTTCGCCACCCCAAGATGCGCGCCGTCGCGGCCGTGAAACAGTGCACGCTGACCGCCTCAAGCCTTACTACGGTTTGCCTACCGTGTGTGCTCCCTGAGTCGACAGGATGGCTCCTTTTTCGCCGGAAGGTAATTGTAGTGTAGCAGCCGCGCTCGCTCACTGTGGGGAGCTATGCGAGTGAAACACGACAACGATTCAGAGGCGTGAAGCTCCCTCGCAGCCCGAACGTTTGCCTGGACCTTTGCTGGACGTTGGAAGGCGACCAAGGAACTGCTGAGCCACAGCCCCCTCTTATATATATATATATATATATATATATATATATATATATATATATATATATATATATATATATCTTCTCGTGCGTTGTCAACGTCGCATACTCCAAGAGTTTTCAGCTAAAAGCTCGTAACTGACTTCCTTGGTAAATGGACACCTTAATCGCGCTTTGAGCGCTACTGGAGTGTCCACCTTCAACAAAGTGTGCTTTCGTATAATGTTTCATAAGTACAGGAATGCTAAACGACGAGCCAGTTTTTTTCAACATCTCATTCTCCTTAGCCATTCTCTCGAAAGGAACAGACCTCCTCTCTCCCGCGGATTCCTCGTGTTGCTTGTGCCACACGTACCATTCGATGCCGACCGAGTTGCCCCGGCACAAATCTCAGAGGGCGGAATGGTGCCCCCCTCCCCCTAATGTACCTCGCTGTTGAAGATGATTTCGAAGTTTTGGCGCAGTTAATCCTAATTATAGGCCGTGTACATAGCCACCTTTAACATTTTTATATATTTCTGCTTTAAATAAATAAAAGCTGTTAATGCACTCATCATAATCATCAAGAATCACTGAAAAAAAAAGTTTCTAACGCCCCTAGTTGAAGCGCTCTGAATTAATGTCACTAGATGGCACCACTGTGCACATCCAAACAGGGACGCCGCGGCACGGCCAGGGTAAACTAAAAATATCTATCGTTGGGCTGTTCACAGCGTTCGCACCACACTCAAGGCACAGAAGCTTACTGTGCTCTGCAAACCAAAATTCGGTCTGGCCATGGTAGGCAAGGTTGCTTGATTCACGAGCGACATTGAAATGTCGCTCTGCCGGCTGTAAGCTGAAAAGTAGTGAGTAGGTCTTTTTATGCGCAGAGAAAGACTATTAAAGACCATGCAGCATCTCACTGCATCGAAATGTAGGCAATGAGTGCGTATTTATGTTTGCAATAAATAAAGAGGCATCAACCATCGTCATCCCTCGTTTTCACATTACGGTAGCTTGTTACGGGAAAGAAGCTATGCTAACCGTCTTGAGCCGTTTTGCAGCGTCAACCCGAGAGTCCGGTAACACGGCGACGGTAATGTAACCATGGACTCGATATGCTGGAACCCTGTAGTAACGATGCACTACGTGAAGAAGGAGCATATAAGCATTTTATTCACAGGACTTTTACACGTACGCCAAGGAAGTTAAAAAAAAATGCTGCGTAATGAAGCTACATTAGACCTATTTTGGGTCATGCCTATGCGCACGGGATGCTCCATGACCACATAGAAAAAACTCCATGCTGTGCAGCCAGATTCATTTTGTGACTGTATAGCTATAAGGCCAACTGAAGTGTCTTCAAAGGCGAGCTCAATTGGGAAGTGATTGCCTTCCGCCGAGGAAAGCTGGGGCTTAAACTGTGATCTGGATTATTTCACACACACCTGCATCAGAGTGTCACATGTTTTCACGCATACAGCTCACGGTGATAAAATGCGCGAATATCATGCCAGACAGGGCACTAAGGCGAACGCTTTATTTTTTTTTATTCATTTTTGGAATGGAATTGATTCTTTGAAATTAAAGCGTGCTCGGAGAAACGGAGATGAAAGCGGATGGCATCTTGTCATTCTTCAGAACCTGCGCGGAGTTTCTCGTAGTGGGCACGGCGCTCGCTCCTGGTCTTGTTCGGAGCCGAGGTCACGCTTGTAACGGCATTCGTCGCGAATGTGATCGGAGAGATCCTCTGCTCCCATCACATCGTTGTAGCCCAGGCTCGCGTTTGAGCAAGTCACCTGCAAATGGTTCACTGGGAAGATAAGCCAACAAGCAGAGTTTCCAAACACAATGTGACGACATAAGAAGAGCTTAAATGAATGACGTCTTCACAACACAGCATGTTTCATAAGTGACGAAAAAAGCCAAGACTTCCGAACACTTCGTGGTCATTGCTGCGACTGATGGCGTACATCGCCATTGAAATATTGCGGAAAGGCAAAAAACACTGAGAGAAACATACATACAGGAAAACATGTGGTTGCCACTATTACAAGATTTCCCGCCAAAAACACTCGACTATGTACAAAGGAAACTAATTTTAATGTATAACTCCAAGAAAGGTGAAAAGCACATGGTGTGAAATTAAAGATAGTTGTGCGAAATTCCGTTTTCGTTCTTGGCGTGTTAGAGATATTTGCACGAGTTATCGAATAATAATTTTATCCTACTGGCTTTATCCAATGGTAATCTTCTGTTTCCTTCCGAGAGTGATGAACATTACTTTGCCTGTCTAAGGCATTGATCATACTTTGCAGTTGTTCCCATCAGTGGCTTAGCAAGGCACTGTCGTCAGCGAATCACATATTGCTGAGGTAATCTCTATAAATTATTATCCCCAACTTTTCTCAGTCTAGTACTCTGAATACCTCCTGCAAACAAGCGGTGAATGGGATTGGAGAGATTGTTTCTTCCTGTCTGATATCCTTTCATATTGACATTTTATTGCTGCGTTAAAGGAGGATTATTCTGGCTGTGAAGACGTTTTGATATTTTCTAGTATTTTTACGTAAAGTTCTCATACACCTTTAGTCCGTAATGTCTGCATGACTGCTGAGGTTTCGACAGAGTGAAACACTCTGTTGCTTTCGGTGACTGCAATTTTTGTGGGTTGCGTTTATTCTCCGGATTTCTTCCTCACCTTATTGGTAGCGTGAATATGATCTATTCTTGAGAAGTCTTACGAAAGCCTGCCTGGTGATTGGGCAGATTGAAGAGGATGGTTACTCCTTTTAATAATCCCAAAGAAAATATGATCGCCCAAATAAGCACGGCTTTTACCAAGTTTTGCGAGGGAGGAATAAACAATCGCAAGATGGGTGGCTCGTAAGCAAGATGGAAGGCAGCGCTTTTATTAGATCTTTATATTAACGGGCAGCTGGCCAGGTTGAGACATTTCATATAAACCAACCCAGCACGTGTATCGGGCTAATATGCAACGTCCGCGTACTGTAGAAAAGGCGCCGTACACAACGGCTACGACGCGAACGAATGGCCTTGGGTACGTTGTGTGCTATCGTGAAATGTATACGAAGCTTCAAAGAACTCTAAAAAGCATGAGAGCAGCAGTCGCACTCTAACATATTTCATTCAGCACCACATGTGAGTGAGAAATTCCTTGGGCCCTCTTCATGAAACGGAGCGCTCTGCAGCCGCTTCTCGTACCCTTGTTCACAAATTAAGCCGCCGCGGTGGCTCAATGGTCAAGACGCTCAGCTGCTGACGCGAAAGACGCGGGTTCGATTCCGGTCGCGGCGGTTGATTTTCGATGGAGGCGAAATTCCAGAGGCCCGTGCACTGTTCGATGTCACTGCATGTTAAAGAACCCCAGGAGGTCGAAATTTCTGCAGCCCTTCACTCCGTCGTCCCTCACAGTCTGAGTCGCTTTGGGACGTTAAACTCCCATGAACCATAAATTATGCAGTAAGTCCGGTAACAGTCAAGCTTCTGATTGACTCTGCAGTGGTCGTTGCAATTTCCATGTTCGTGCATAGCCTCCATGTCAGTTGTAAGAAGAAAGTAGTCAGGGTATACGTTCCGGTCAACTGTTGCCTGCATCCTGCCGGGTATGGCTGTGGACAGGGAGCGCACACATATATCAAACGCGTGTACCGTTAATGCCAGCTTGGCTGCATAATGCATCTCTGTGCTACAGGTTCACTGTGCAGAGACGGAACACTCGAATTAAGGGCGCTGACAACTGGCCGTGCGCGTCGGCGCCTCATGTGCTGCATGCATGGTAACCCCGCTGGGAAACGCTTTGTGTAAGGTGTCCAGGCTTTGGAGGACCTCACAGAAGAAACGTTTCCTGGGGGCACTGCTTCCAAAACAGGAAGAAAACGGACAACGTGAAGTCATCACTCAAGCCCTGGCCGCTCCTGAGATCCAGGAGATTCCAGTCAACGGCTGAGGACATTGCTGTGACCGAGCTGCGCCTCGGATCCCTGTCAACCTTGTGACAGGTGCTAATAAATGTCAGCTCTCTCCCTTATCCCTGTATAATGAACCGAACGTGAGGTATTGAAAAATGCATGTGGCACTTCTCGAGCATCTTTCAGCATATTCACATTTCCACTGCGCAGAAAACATGGCCGACCACGTGATAGCATGGTGCTTAATACGTTGACGACTTGCATATATAGACGCCGCGTCTGCGTGACTACATGCAAATAAAGAAACCGACGCATTGCAAATTGAGAGCGCCCGCAGCCTGCACAAAGTAGCGCAGTTGACTGCTTAAGTGAGAAAGAAACCGCTTCACCGTTCATCACCAAGCAGAAAATAGCGCGAATGCCGTTGAGAGCCAGCGGTTCTCGACTTGCTGCGTACAACTGCCACGACCAGCCTGAGCCCCCAGAATGGAAGAAAGATTCACTGCACATTCGTTTATGTCTAGCCATTTTCTCCTTCGTCTGCATCGAGCAGTTTTAAGAATCCGACACTTCGCAATACTGGACCCGCTCGCACTCTGCTTCCCTCGTATTTCGACGGTAGTATTGCCTCTTGACGGCGAAATAGCGCGTCTCCAGGGAAAGCGTAAATAGGACAACAACAGCGATTCCATGAATCGATCAGTGAGGGCACCACGTGTTTCTTGCATTTACGCAGTTTTACGAGGAGAAGCCCGAGGTGCTTGCCAACGCGTGACCATGTTCAACACCCAATGTCTTGCACGTGATCACAACACAAGTGACACATCAAGAAAAATACACCCAGCACAGGACTTCACCGCACTTCATATCGCCTCTTTATCTTTTTCTATCACAATACCCTCCCGACCCGACGATTCTTCTCTCCCGCTACCCCCCCCCCCGCATACTTTTTATTATTCCACTTCATGCTGCTATGCTCTGCAATTCCTACTGGCATTTCTCAGAAACCCTTGGCTTCTCCACTCTATCCCCCCCCCCCCCACCCTGCCATTCATCTTTCTCCCCTCCATCTCCACCCTCCATTATCTGTTTTCCATCTTTCGCTTATTTCGCTTCTCAGTATCTTGTTTGGCCTTGCTGCTTAAACTTTTATCCTAGCTTTTCCCGGCCAGCTAAGTGAGTCATGGCATCCCGCCTGTCTTACCTGACACATAGCCTCTCAAACCCACGTTCACTATCTCTCTGCCAGCCACACCCCAAATTCCTTTCTCGTAGGTCAGCCTCTTTACCCTCTAGCACCCATCCTGTCTGAACAAGGTTTTCAAGGTTTCCGAGACTTCCTCCCCAGAATGAAGGTCCGCGCAAGACAAGCCACGTCATCTAGACAAAACATTGGCATGCACCCTGACTCTTTCCTCTCCCTTCTTGTAGTGGTGGTAAGGTCCTTGTATTGGGATACAAAGGACACCCTTAGAAAAGTACTTGTGGCAAGAGGGAATTTCAGGATCAGTAAACTGTTCCAGGAAAAGGGATCACGTGTGCGTTCAGGAATCTTTAGAGGTTGCCAACCGTCGTGCCGGGCAAAGGTATAAGAAGTCGCGTCTAAGGAGAACACACCCAGTACACCGCCTGCCGTACAAAGCTGCTTCTTGCTGCTCTGGATAAACGAGGGACACCTGCGGACGTTTCATCATGGTCGTCTATCTAAAGGTATGCGCTGTTACTACTACATTCCTTGGTCAACCACGGCGTTTTTTCTTGCTTTTTCAGGCGCAGCAGTAGATATAAACTATTTTAGTGAAATGAAGCAGCAATGCAAGCAACATGTCGCTATATTCACTCGAAATTGAGGGCGCGGCACTCTCAGTAAAATGGAAGTAGTACGTACTAAATTGTGTGGTAGTAACTGGTTGTCATATATGGTACTACCCTTTTAGTAACTGCAGGTTGTAAGTGCAGGTAGAAACGACATCTGCCTGCAGTTGGTAACGGGAAGCTAGCAGTATTTACTAAGAAAATGAATAGAAACTCGCATATGTTGCTAGAGTCATCGTGCGGTGTGCTGGCGTGGTTTGTCAAATTTATGCGTACTCGAAAAAAAAAACTTCCCAGAGAACTTGACTAATTCCGGTATCCAGACAGAGCTATCGGAGCGTGGTGTCCGTAAATCACAAACTTAGGTTTAAGCTTATCGCGCATGACATCTAGAAATTATGCGAGGAGATGGCATCAACAACATTACCGTGCGCACTGCGCGTGCACATGTAGGGAAATCTTTCCCAGTCTTATATGCCCGTAATTCAGAGCCTCATTTAGGGGCTAGTGGCTCTTACCGGTTGAGCTAAGATACCAGCGTTAATTATGAATTTGAGATTCTAGAAACAGCTTAGTCTAACTCACCATATCCCCCTGGAGAAATGTTTCATTACAAAACCAATTTCTCAGCACGACAATCTGTGTCAGTTTATATTCTTTGACTTTATTTTAGGGTTAAAGGAATGGTTACTAACTATGTAGTAACTAGCGATTATAGTTAGTAAAACGGTAGTAAGGGCTACTTTTGCCAGCTATACCTTGAAGAGGGTAGTAAATAGCTGATAAAAGGTAGTAAACCGAAGTCAGAGTTAGTAACTACTGCACTTACTACATTTTTACTAACTTTTTCTTTAAGAGTGTAGAGTAGAAGTTCTTAACGATTGTCAACATTTCAGGTATGCACACACGTCCACCATTCTCGGTGAAAGATCTAAATATTGGAAAACATTAAGATACTGTTATGGAAACATTCAAGATAATAATAAATTCTTCCGATATGCAGCAAAATCTTTCTTTTAAACGTCTGCATCGACCGCATCGAACAGTTAAGACTACCATCGGCAACCAGTAAAGAACACTTTAGCCGATAACAGTGGCCTTAATGGAAAAATATTTCTACAACACACTCGTCCGTTGATCAACTGCTATATTGATTGTTGCGGGGAAATATTACATTAAGCAAAAAAATGTCGTTCGTGAAAGGTCTACTGCTCAAAAATGCTCTTGTCCAGAATTTATTTATTTATTATTATTTGTATTGTAATATTGCGCTTTGAATGTTTGCATCACTTTTGCTTGGCTTTAGGCCTCCTTTTTAACTAAATGAGACACGATATTCTATACTGATTATAGCGGATTTGCCAAGGATTTTTTTATTCACTCATTTGCTTTCAGAACTCATCGCTAAATCCCAATGCGGAGCCTTTCTGGCCACGTCAGCGTTCATCTTTTGCTGAGGCTGCTGGGGTAAGTACCTTTGACAGTGATGTTACTTATCTATGAAATTTTTCTGCACTAAAGCTGTACCCTTGACACATGATGCTTTTCAGTGTGCACTCATGTTTCATTAAATTCTAATGAAAGCCGTTAGTCTGTGTAAATGCTGCATGGTTTCTTCTCACATCCTCTGACTTGCCTAAATCACGGAAATTCATTTTTTTATGTTTTTCAGTCTCGCATGTTGTTGCAAATTTTGGCTAATATGCAGGAGGTTTTATAACGCTATTGGGATTTTTTTTTTTTTTGCAGTCGGACACAAGGCGGCACGCCGCCGGGAAGGACTGCCGCTTCATGACTGTTGAGCGCCATCCCTCGGACCACCCTGCAGCGTTTAAAAGCTTACAAATGGCGGACCTAGAGGATCTTATCAAGCGATTTCACCTGGATAAGAGCTACCTGGAAACGCCGTGGTCCCGGGAAACGTAGTGAAACATCGTGACCACTTTCAGCAGTGTTCTCCGCCTGAAGCATTATCCAGTTTCTTCTCGTCCTAATTATGTCAAAATAAAAGCGCATTTTTTTTTCTCTTCAAAATCTGCTTTTGAATTACATGTCTGCAGAGCATGTATGCTTGTGGACGACGCTTTGTCTGCAGGGCATAGCGGAACTCAAGTAGACGTAGACACTGTGGCGGCATCTAGCGACAAGACTTCAAAGCACCGCCACGCAGCTTAAAATAAAATTATTCCGAATTATTGCTTCATTTCCAGGCTTTATTTTTCGGTGTTGTCGTTGCAAGGTGAAAAGCAGTACACCTAGAAGAACATGTAAAGTGGAAGTACTGCTTCATTAGGTGTCTTTAGTTTTGCTACGTTGAGTTCCAGGATTCTTCGACATTAATTTGGAATATTGCAATACGGTACGGTAATTTCAGGGCGATATTGAACGTAAAAGTCCAATGATTCGATGCGGTGAAAAATATTTCTTTTGAAATTTCTCCATCGCTCGCATTGAGTAGCTAAGGCTGGCATGAACGTATTGGGAAAACACTTAAGTTGCTGCGCCCTAAAGAAAAACTGCGTAGATTTTAGAAATCAACGAGCTCAAGAGGGTCGAATGTGTGAAAAGCGTGACAGCGAACATAAAGCATAATAAAATCCGATAACTCGACGCGCACGCCAGGTCCCTACAATTATACATTCGAACAAATTTTGCCGTGCTTTGGTTAATTCGACTTGACTCCGCAGCCTGCCAAGCTGGTGCGCCGAGAGCAAAAAAAAAAAAGCACGCTACGAGCGGCGCTACTGTACGGCTGATAGGTCATCCGTATGGTCATCGTCATCAGCAGCCTGAGAGAGGGCGAAGGATTCGAGGTTAGCGGCGGCCGAAGCAGCTGGCGTTTTTCTCTGTGCTTTGTTGTGTCGCTGTGGTCCTGTTGGTGTCGTCCGCTTAACCCTATCGACAGCAAGTCTCGTTTCGGCGTGTGTCGTTGTTTCCGTGCGTTCTTGCTGCTACGATCGCAGATATTTAACCGTAAGACTGCGTCTTTTTTGGTAGTTGCGCGCTTTGTCAGCGTGTTTACTGCGCTGCTTTATGTCCTGACAGCTGACCGAGGATGAAATAATTGAAGCGACAGGCGCTGTCAACGACGATTCGTCGGATGGTGTCGATTGTGAGCAGTTGTCCCAAATGCCGAAGCACACGGTGAAAGAAGCCGCAGAAGCCTTCAACGTGCGGGAGAACTGCTGTGAACAAATCCCTGACGATGGGTGTACCGCGGAGTACCTGGCAGCTGTTACAGCTATGGTACTAGCTCAAACTCTCTCGAAAAAGCAGACGACGATAACAAATAAAGGTACGTCCTGTTGCGGCAAACATAGTTTTGTGTTGTTCATTCGATATTTCGACATTTGGATGATTCGAAAATTTTTCGCGGTCCCGTCAGTGTGGAATTAACGAGCTTTTACTATAACAAGCAGAAACAATGAATAAAGTTAAGAGAGAGAGAGGGAGGGAAAGGCAAAACAATGAATAAAGGGAATGAAAACAAGAAGGACCTGTCACAGAAAAATACAATAAAAAATAAACAAGTCGAGACCCGAACGATAATGAAATCCTTAAAATACTAGCTAGAATGCAATGATTTACAATAAATAAATATGATAAGTGAACGCCTTACAAATAATCAGACGTGAGTCATGGATTTAAAGTAAAAATATTAATGAAAACAAGTACAGTTGGGGAAATATTACAGAGGAAAAAACAAATCCAAAATTGTACACGTAGAAATGCGCAACTGAAAAAGAAAATGCTTTAAAGGGGAAGTTATATGTGAAAAAAGGCCAGCTCAAAGTTGAAAGTGAAAAGATCAAATAAAAACGAAGAGAGTTTGTATAATGATTATTATATCTTTATATAGCACAAAAGAAGTGAATACAGCAAAACAGGCCCGTCTAAGCCAATGGTTTCTTTTGAGATTTAGCCCGGTATCGTCAGCTAAGCGATATGGTTACAATACACATCCGCAGTTTAGATACCAACAATGAAGAAGAAACAGCATAAGTAATAAACAGTAAGGGTAATGCGTGCAAGAAAAGGTTATACAAAACATCAAAACGATCAAAGAGTAGAACAAGTAACTATAAAATTATAATCCAAGTCTGGCAAATGAGAGATGAGAGTAAAAGCCGCTTTTTTCTTTACTTGTATCCGACTATGGAGGGTAGGAGCAGCGACCCGCTCAAAGAAGGTGCAGCAATTTTTTCGCAGGTAATGAATGTCATGGACAGTGGTGGCACTCAAGCTCCCCAGCAGAGGCGCACGAAATAGAAAGACGGAAGCCCCGGACACGCAGGAAGGCAACTATGCGATGATTGTACTTTATTTGTCCCGCGGCACACGACTCCAGAGCTGCGGACAAAGTTTGCTCGCGTCTTTACGCGCAGCCAAGCTTTCAGCAACGCTCATAGTTTTAAGGCGGAAGCCTTTATCGCCTCATCGTTGTAAGCAGGTGTTGTCGACAGAAATGTCACGCTTTTGGTTGGTTGGTTTATGGGGTTTAACGTCCCAAAGCGACTAAGGCTATGAGAGACGCCGTAGTGGAGGGCTCCGGAAATTTCGACCACCTGGGGTTCTTTAACGTGCACTGACATCGCACAGTACACGGGCCTCGAATTTCTCCTCCAAAGAAATTCAACCGCCGCGGCCGGGATCGAACCCCGGCCGCGGTCACGCTTTTCAGTAGGCCGAAATAGTCTTGACACCACAGTGCGCGAATTTCAAACGGGGCCAATTGTACTTTGGCTGGTAACCATGCAACCAATTAAAGGGATCGTATAGTGATGCTCCAGTTAACTGGGACTGAGTTTTGTTAATTGCTGAATTAACTAATTAGCCTAATTACCGTTTCCATTCAGACCAGATAAATAAATAAAACCGAGTTCTAAATTGGTCGAGTCGGAGAATCGAACCAGGGTTTCCGGAGTGCGAGACGAGGACGCTAACTACTCCGACATGCCAGCTCGATGGTTTCGAATGAACAAATGCGCGTCTATTGAGTACGGTGTGTTCGTTCACTCCCATCTTCCTCCCTTCTCTTACGGAGAGGTTCAGGCGACCACCGAGATATGCGAGAAAGATACGTTTCCTTTTCTCAAAAACCAGTTCACCGAAGAGCAAGGCGCAGAGCCGAACGGGCGATTGCATTCTGTTCGACTCTTAGAGGCGAAGCTTAACATCTTAACCCCACATCAGTGACACAAGCAGCAACACCGCGCGTAACGCTTTCGCCTCACTGCACTTAGGTCAACAAAGTGCCCCCCTGATTTTTTCCTTTGGACGCAGGGATGTCAGTGAGGAAAGTGATAGGTGAGGAATAACCTTGCTATTCTGTGAGAAAGCCAGAATGGCATTTTGAGGTGTGCGCCTACGCCAACAGCCAGCCCGAAAGCTGGAATCCTGAAGGGAGCTATAGGTAACCGGCTATGAACTTTACCGAGTCTATCGTCGCGCCGTAACATGCAGTCTAGCGAGAGGAGGCGTCATTTTTTATTTCTTCCGTAGTGCTTTTCCCACACCCTCCGCCTGCACTTATATGCATGAGCTTCCGCGCTCTTTCAAAGCCACGCGCGGCGTGCGTCAGCTTTCTGCTTCGCCAAGGGAACCTAAGCAAGAAGTGTTATCACCCAAAGTTCAAAACTTGTTCTCGCCTCTTTTGTAGCCCCGCGGCTGACGGCAGCAGAATTTAGGCGCACTTTGGAAAAATCGCAGCGCCGCCTGCGAACTGTAGAATGCCTATGGCATTGGGGTCACACGACCAAGGATGGCGACAGTGGTGCTAAATCGCTATCTGCATGCTTGTATAAAGGCTCGTCACCGTATTTGGGGGGATTCTGTCTCTTCGGTTAAGGTTCCCTGCTTTTTTTTTATTTGAGTACGACAAAAAGCAAAACACGATACCTACCGGTTCTTACGAATTGTTTTTGACGCACATATTGCCTCAAAAGGCAATTTATCCTGCAAGTTGAGTCAAGCAGTAGTCTTTATTTTTTTGCTTGCTAAAAACAGCGCCAAGCCATGTTATATCTCACTGGGCGCTGCAAGGAGAGGCACGGCGCTTTAGCGTACTCTACCACTTTGCCCTGAGATGTTGATTTCGGCGAGAAACAGCACACGTGCCGAAGACCACTCCGATAGCAGATTTCATAACGATGGATGTTAAGAAACATACGGGATACATTCTTCCGCAGCTGCGCAGCTGTTCGGGCAGCCCTTTTTGAGGCAACGGAACGCGGTCTATTTCATTTTTAGTCTCACCATTGGGGCTCTTGCACGTCCATTTCCAGCTTTCTCGTTTTCGGTAAAGGTACTTATGATCCACAAATTATTTCTCTGCTAATTCTACCAATAAATTCCCTCCTGCTATTCCCAAAGCGTACGCCATAGTCGCCTGCTGCCTGGTCTCCAGTCTTCTCTTTCCCTACCTTGGCACTGAAGTTTACTCTGTTTTTAATTTCTTCATTGCGATTCCACGTCCGCATAGTAGCGTTCTACGATCTATTCATAACAGCCAGATGCAGGCGCGTAGGACTGTACCACTCTTATTAAGCCTGATTACGATAGCTACCACCCTTACGTTAACACTATAGAATTCATCTATCCTGCCGGCTCTATCCTGATTGATGAGAAATCCCACACCTATAGCTCTTGTCTGTCCACTAATCTACGATAGCGCCCCTATTAACGCTGTATACGCTACATCTGTCCTCCCAACCTCACTAAGCCATATGACATCCCACTTAATACCCTCCAGTTCATCTAACAGCACTGCTATACTACAGCTTCACTGCATGAGATTCTAGCGTTCAACTTCTAGTGGGAGCAGCGCGAAAAAAGGAAGAACACAGACGTCAAGAGGACAGGCGCCGAACTACCAGCAATTTGTTGAGAGCGACGAGCAGGTTTTTAAATGCAAGCAAGGAGCCCCGTAACACCAGGAAACCAATAAGAAATTGAAATTGGAATCGAAATTTTATTCCGCAAAAAAAAAGGAATGCTGCGAGGAGGGCAGGTAAAAAGCTGAAAAAACAGCTTGAGGAGTCCGGACCTCCCAGCATACACAGTAGCGCAGCAGCGTGCGGCGAAGGCGTACACGTCAACATAAAGCGAGGAAAGAAAAAAACTAAACAGGTTATACAAACAAGGTAAGCAATTTCTGTGAGGAAATCGCGGAAATGTCATTATTTGTTTCAGTAAAAAGATAATTTAATAAAGATAATTTCAGTAAAGATAAAAGTAAAAGAACGCACAAAGCGAAGAAGTCTTCGCATAAAAATACATTCCTCAATAGGCTATCAAACATCTGGCACGTGAAGAGGAAGAATCCAACAGCCGCAGACCAGGTGAGTCGTAACCAAGACCAGTAGAAAATTATGAAACAGCAAAAACTGGCAAGAACTAAAAGCGCGAGCCAGAGAAGTGTCAAAAACGAAATCTAAACTCCAAAGTAAAATTTAACGGAACATAAACGTATCATAAAGTCAAAGGTAAAATGCCAGAAATGGCGAAAACTGGAATAACTGTAGAAGATAGCTCCCGCCAGCACTCTTCAATCCGTAACTATATCGTAAACATAGCTGGTTGATACCTAATTTGCTGAGAGTAGTGGCAGCAGTGATATGTCATTGATTTATCAATCGCGCCCTATTTTCCTTTGATTTTTATTGTTCTATAATTTGTGTAATTCCCTCTGCTTTCGCGCTAGTTCACGAATGATGCTGTGCATACATTGTTTTCAACGCGTAAAACTGTAGTTCATGTTTGGCGCTTACTTTGCACATGCACAATAAGTTCTTTGTTTCACATCAAAACTGAAAACATTCCTCTTAAGGAATGTATTTTAAAAAAAAGCAGGTGTCTGACAAATGTGTCCTCATAAATACTCTCTTATAGTCGTAAGGTGTTCAATCATGAGCACACTTGACAAATTGAGACAAACCATAAAACAAGGGCGCCAGCTTTCCACATAACAGGTTGTGGGCTCTTCTCCTGAGGCCGAGGTGTTTTCGCATGCGCACACTCTCCTATATTAAAAACAAACAGCGGCAATTGGAAAAATTGAAAAAAAAAATGGTTATCAGGAATTATGATTTGCATGAGTACGGAGTAATTAAAAACCAATGCGGATACTGTGAATGAGGTAAACACGATGCTCAAAACATATAATACCAGACAGGCCGCCACGGTGGCTCAGTGGTTATGGCGCTCGGCTGCTGACCCGGAAGACGCGGGTTCGATCACGGCCGCGGCTGTCCAATTTCAATGGAAGCGAAATTCTAGAGGCCCGTGTACCGTGCGAGGTCAGTGCACGTTAAACTAACCCAGGTGGTCGAAATTTCCGGAGTCCTTCACTACGAGATCCCTTATAGCCTGAGTCGCTTGGGGACGTTAAACCACAAAAAACCAAACCAGCAAATACAAGACAAACTCGCATAGCCTACATTTTGTGTTCGCGTGTGTCTGCCTTCGAGAGGTCACGGCATTGGTTTCACCAGCAAGTGTACGGAAGCTGTAATGATGATGCATTGTAATGCATCACTTCTCACACATCAGAAGAAAAGGGGCGACCAACCACTGAAGGATTGGCAATTTTCATGCTGCCGCTGCGGCCGCTGCCGCTGCTGCTGCCGCTGCCGCCGCCGCTGCCGCCGCCGCTGCCGCTGCCGCTGCCGCCGCCGCTGCCGCTGCCGCCGCCGCTGCCGCCGCCGCTGCCGCCGCCGCCGCCGCTGTCGCCGCCGCTGCCGCCGCCGCTGCTGCTGCTGGTGCTGCAGCCTGTGCCGCTGCCGCTGCCGCCGCCGCTGCCGCTGCCGCTGCTGCTGCCGCTGCCGCTGCCGCCGCTGCCGTTGCCGCTGCCGCTGCTGCCGCTGCTGCCGCTGCTGCCGCTGCTGCTGCCGCTGCCGCTGCCGCCGCCGCCGCCGCCGCCGCCGCCGCCGCCGCTGCCGCCGCCACCGCCGCCGCCGCCGCCGCCGCCGCCGCTGCCGCCGCCGCCGCGGCTGCCGCTGCCGCTGCCGCCGCCGCCGCCGCTGCTGCTGCTGCTGCTGCTGCTGCCGCTGCCGTCGCCGCCGCCGCTGCTGCTGCTGCTGCCTGTGCCGCTGCCGCCGCCGCCGCCGCCGCCGCGGCTGCTGCTGCTGCTGCCGCTGCCGCTGCCGCTGCCGCTGCCGCTGCCGCTGCCGCTGCCGCCGCCGCCGCTGCCGCTGCCGCTGCCGCCGCCGCCGCTGCCGCTGCCGCTGCTGCTGCCGCCCCCGCCGCCGCCGCCGCTGCCGCTGCTGCTGCTGCCGCTTCACTATTTAAAGCGCTAGCCCGAAAAGACTTCACATGCTTCACCTGTAAGTTTCACACATTCGACCCTCTTGAGCTCGTTGATTTCTAAAACCTATGCAAGGGAAGCTGCATAGGTTTTAAAAATCAACCAGCTTAACAGGGTCGAATGTGTGAAACTTACAGGTAAAGCATGCGAAGTCTTTTTGGGCTAGAACTTGAAATAGTGAAGTAATCGCCGATTAAAAACCGGACGCCCGTCAAGCTTCTTTACAGCGCACAACACCAAGTGGGGGGCGCATGATGACGTCATCGAAGGTATCTGTACATTTCCAACGCACAAACGCCTACTTCGAAGGAACAAAACCAACCCCACCGAAGGGGAACTCTTCTGAGAGTTGCTTAGCAGCGTCTAACGCGTCAGAGCAGGGTGTGGCTGAGGACAGCGGTAATTTGAAATCATACTTTCCGTGACGTCACGCTCAGTTTTCCTCCACTCCTCCTGTGCACTGAGGAGAAGCGCAAAGTTCAATCGTCTATTACGTCACTATTTCAAATGCTAGTGCAAAAACTCTTGGCATGCTTTTGCCTATAGCCTACGTAGCTTTGAATCCTTGAAAATCGCGAAATTCTCATAAAAGTGCTGCAGTTGCCCTTTAAGGGTATGAGATGATAGCCTTATGGGCTGATTTCTATACGTGCAGAATGTCATTCTCTACTTTACATGCCCAATATAAAGTAGAGGGTGGGGCAGGCACTTTTCCGTTGAGCGGTAGCCAGCAGTCGCAACACGCACGCGCACCTTCGCTAACCGGGGATATCCGGCGTATTGGGGAACTGTCGAAGAAATGATGCGGTCAATAACAGTTATTATCAACCTATATAATGGTTGGTTGGTTTATGGGGTTTAACGTCCCAAAGCGACTGAGGCTATGAGAGACGCCGTAGTGAAGGGCTCCGGAAATTTCGACCACCTGGGGTTCTTTAACGTGCACTGACATCGCACAGTACACGGGCCTCAAGAATTTCTCCTCCAATGAAATTCTAGCCGCCGCGGTCGGGATCGAACCCGCGTCTTTCGGGTCAGCAGCAGAGCACCATAACCACTGAGCCACCGCGGGCGGCCAACCTCTATAATGAATCTTTATTTTCGGTGCCCAGGAAAAAGCCAAATATCTTGGTGCTGGTACGCCATACGCACTCAAAAAAATATTCATTAATTTCTCCACAAAGAAACATAATCAGGGGAGGTAATACAGCAGTCAAGGCAATGAAAAAAAAAGACGCATCAACTAGGCCTCTGCTTTATACAAACGAGTGACAGTGAACATAAAGCATAAAAAAAGCGAAAACATCTAAACAGTGGGAAATCAAAAACAGCTAGAACAGCAACAGAGATAAATAACGAGCAGAAACAATAAATAATGGGAATTAAAACAAGAAACAGATATCAAAGCAAAATACAATAAAAAATAAACTAATCAAAACCAAAACGAATATGAAGTCTCAAACACTAGCTGGAATACAATCATTCGCAATAAAAAATATAATAAGTGAACGCCTCACAGATAATCTCACGCGAGTCACGGTTTTATAGTAAATATATTAATGAAAACAAGTACAATTGACGAAAAAATTATGGAGGAAGAAACAAAACAAAAATTATAGACGTGGAAATGCGCAAGTGAAATAAAAAGTTTGCTTTAAAGGGGAAGTTATATGTGAAGAAAGGCCAGCTCAAAGTGGAAAGTTAAGGACATCAAATAAAAACTAAGGAAGTTTTTATAATGATCATAACATCTTTATATAGCACAAAGGAAATTAATACAGCAAAACAGGCCCGTCTAAACCAATGTTTGCTTTTGAGACGTATCCCGGCATCGTCAGCTAAGCTATATGCTTACAATACAAATCTGCAGTTTAGATACCAACAATGAAAAAACAGTAACAGCATAAATAATAAATAGTAACACTAATGCATGCAAAAAAGGGTTTACAAGGCATCGAAACGATCAAGTAGTAGAACAAGTAACTATAAAATTATAATCCAAGTGTGACAAGTCAAAGATGAGAGTAAAAGCCGCTTGTTTTTCACTTGTATCCGACTGTGGAGCGTAGGAGCAGCGCTCCTCTCCCAGCAGAGGTGCACGAAATAGAAAGACGGAAGCCCCGGACACGCAGGAAGGCAACTATGCGATGATTGTACTTTATTTGTCCCGCGGCACACGACTCCAGAGCTGCGGACAAAGCTTGCTCGCGTATTTACACGCAGCCAGCCTTTCAGCAACGCTCACACTTTCCCTTTGGACGCCGGGTTGTCAGTGAGGAAAGTGATACGTAGGAAATAACCTTGCTATTCTGTGCGAAAGCCCGAATGGCATTTTTTAGGTGTGCGGCTATGTCGACAGTCAGCCCCAAAGCAGGAATCCTTAAGGGAGCTCTAGGTAACCTGCTATGAACTTTACCGAGTCGATCGTCGCGCCGTAACATGCAGTCTAGCGAGAGGAGCCGGCATTTTTTAGTTTATTCCGTAGTGTTTTCCCACACCACCTGCCTTGCGAGGCATAAGCTTCCGCGCTCTGTCAAAGCCACGCGCGGCGTGCGTCAGCTTTCTGCCTCGCCGAGAGAACTTAAGCGAGGAGTGTAATCACCCAAAGTTAAAAATTTCTTCTCGCCTCTCTTGTAGCCCTGCGGCTGACGGCAGCAGTTTTTAGGCGCGCATTGGAACAATTGCAGCGCCGCCTGGGAACTGTATGTTGCCTACGGCGTTGTGGTCACACGAGCAAAGATGGCGACGCTGATGGTAAATCCCTATGAGCATGCATGCACGCGATGGAAGGTATCTGTGCGCCGGATTCGGGCAGGAGCATATCTTACACTCCTTTTTATAAGTTTTTTTTTTATTTTTCATTATGTCTAATGACAAACAGCTGGAATAAAAAAAAGATTGGAAAAAAAGGCTCGCCACCGTACTTGGGCGGATCCTCCCTCTTCTGTTAAAGTTCCCTGCTTTTTTTTCATTTGAGTACCACGAAAAGCAAAACACGGTGGCAACCGGTTCTTACGAAGCGTTTTTGACGCACATATTGCCTCAAGAGATAACATCAATTTCTCCTGCAAGTTGTGACAAGCAGAAGCCTTCTTTTTTTGCTTGCTACAAACCGCGCCAATCTATGCTATCTCTAAATAAGCGCAGCAAGGAGAGGCACCGCGCTTTAGCGTACTGCTACCAGTTTGCCTTGACATGTTTTTTTTCGGCGAGAAACGGCACACGTGCCGAAGACCACAGCAATATTAGCCTTGATAACGATGAATGTTAAGAAACATGCAGGATACATTTTTCCGCAGCTGCGTTGCTGTTCGAGCAGCCCTTGGTGGGGCAACGGAACGCGGTCAACGATGCCTCCGAATGGAATGCGGTATACGCTTGACGGGTTCTCACCAATGCTCGACTGGAAGCCCCTGGACTTCGTCGAGCCTCTTCCAGAATACAGGGTATGCAGCGCTTGCGGACTGGTACGCAAGAGGACAGCTTTGCTGCCCTGCATGCACGCGCTGTGCGGCGCTTGCTACGAGCGGAGTGCTAAGGACGGCGTACACACCTGCCCACGTGACGGACGCCACTTTGAAGAAGAGGACGTAGGCTGGGAGGACTTCCCACCATTCGAGCTGCTGAAAAGAATGGTGAGCAATGCCTGGAGGAAAGCAGATGGCTCCTGCGTTTAACTTAAGGGAAAAAATGCAGCGAGTAAAAGACGGCCTCATACACACAACGCTAACTAACAACAATGATTTGTTGCGTAAAGGAAGGGTGGTATCTGCACCATTGTATCACAGTTCTACCATCAGTACACTGCGCTAGAAAAGTATGTCACCCGCATACGCAAGCTTCTTTGGCAACACCGTCACGGAAGGGCTACTTACAATGTGATTTTTTAAAAGTGTACTCCATTTAGCCTCAATTACTGCACGTGTAAACTGATTTTTGTACAATTTTGAAACCGCGCATTTTTGGGGAAGGGGTATGCAATGACAGACGCGGCAGTGAGTTGACAGAAGTTATAGCTGTGTGTCTTTCTGAGTGTTTGCCTTTTTTGCGGTTCCTTTTTTTCCCTGAATCATGAAGCAACCTGTACAAGCATCTACCCGTCTGGTTTGACTTAAGTTTTCGCTTTTCCCACAGACAGGTAACAAACCTTGCTTGTACTGTCTTACCACTTTTTGCTCCATTTCTTAATTGCTCGTCACTAAGGATGAATTCTGTGAGATCGGATGGAGGATTTTGCTCCTGACGTGACTTCTGATGCTCTCGCTGTAAAACTGAAGGAATAGCGACTATGGAGCGACGAAGTGGGCGCTCACCATTGATTTGATGCAGGAACCAAGGTTTAATTTTTTGCTGAATCTACACCTGAAAACACTGTTACCGACGAAAATGCGCTTTCAGGCGTGTTCTACAGCTAACGCGCTAACAGCTATTTAACTATGTTACATCGAATGAACGAGCGATAGCTATTATTGCTGATCTATCACGTGAAGGTTTTTAAACGACATGCTCTGGATTCGGTTGAAATGTCAGGTCCTCTCAATGGCCAAACCAACGGAACGATTATGGTCAGTTTAGGCTGGACATAGTTTGATCGAAATTGACGGAGGTCAGATTTCGGGGGCTGGCTGGACCAAATTTTGGGAGTGACCTTGGTCATATTTGGAGATTACCATCGTAATGTCCACAGTGAAATTGTATGGGCATCGATTTTGGTCCGAATCGAAGAAGGTTTAAATTTTGGGGTGGGCCAAACTTGGAACAGCATCGTATTGCCAGGTATCATTGTAGCGTCTGTTCGTTCGCGCAGAAAAGGGGTGTTATCATTTGTGTTCGTGACGCGAGAAGCGACCGGACTAATCTCGATTGATCACAGCCATGCCGAGCTGCATCTACGTGTTTCCAGATTACTCTAGATGATCTCGACCTGTTATCTCGAAGTTTCCTTGCCGGCTTTAAATTGAACGATGCCGCGAGCAGCGGGCATTCGTAGATCGACGATTGACGAGCACGCTTGTTGTTTACGCCGCCACCGAGTGATTCAGTTGTTTTGCGGGCGCAAGTCAGCCCAAATAAACAGCTTCGTTTGCAAGTATTTCTGGTGTCTTCCTGACCGCTGGACTGCCGTCACTACAACGTGACATCTGGTGGAGGTGCGGGGTAGCCTTCCAGGTACCGGACAACCCCTGCAATTCTTGACGCCAGCCCTTTGAGTTATTCGCCGGAAGACCTGACTCCAGTCTACCACGCAGCCTCTGGAGCCTCCAGCCATGACTTACGCCGTAGCAGTGCGCCGTCCTGTACCTCGACGACGGGACTCAAGCCCCCATCGCCCTTAGCCAGATGCGCTGGAGCGCCGCCCTCTCGGCCCAACCCGCCCGTCCTGCGAGCGTCGCACACGGCCGAGGAAATGCGAGGAGTGGAGAACACCAGACCAGCGCCGCCCACTATGCTTCCACTGTGGACAAGCCGGTCACATTCTCAGGTACTGCTCATACAGGAGAATGGGCATCCGAGGGTTCTCATACGACGCCCCACGACCACCACCCAGCCAGCGACCAGCCGAAATCGTAGAGTTTTGCGTCGGGAAGAATACTCATCGCACAGCCGCCTATCACGTTCCCCGTCGCCATCGTCACCGCGCTATGTATCTCCAAGCCGAGGCTACACAGTGCGTGGACGCTCACCCTGCCCTCGAAGGTTCAACTGAATAAAGCAGCCTCTGGAGGTGAGGTTGCTTCTGAGTGCAGGAACTAAGTTCTTGCATGGACGAAAACACAAGACTATGCCTAAACTACGACGAGAGCTACGACGACCCCTACTACGACGACCCCTACTACGACGACCCCTACTACGACGACCCCTACTACGACGACCCCTACTACGACGACCCCTACTACGACGACCCCTACTACGACGACCCCTACTACGACGACCCCTACTACGACGACCCCTACTACGACGACCCCTACTACGACGACCCCTACTACGACGACCCCTACTACGACGACCCCTACTACGACGACCCCTACTACGACGACCCCTACTACGACGACCCCTACTACGACGACAACTACTGCGACAACTACTGCGACAACTACTGCGACAACTACTACGACAACTACGACGACAACTACGACAACGACGACGACGACACGGCTAGACTTGAAGCTTTTACCGCTGCCCTTAAACCTTATTATGAACGCTAAAGGACTCGAAGTTAGAATTCTGCGCGTTTATTTTAATTTTAAAGCATCGAGACGATGCTTCTTTGAGAGGGGGGTAATGCCAGGTATCATTGTAGCGTCTGTTCGTTCGCGCAGAAAAGGGGTGTTATCATTTGTGTTCGTGACGCGAGAAGCGACCGGACTAATCTCGATTGATCACAGCCATGCCGAGCTGCATCTACGTGTTTCCAGATTACTCTAGATGATCTCGACCTGTTATCTCGAAGTTTCCTTGCCGGCTTTAAATTGAACGATGCCGCGAGCAGCGGGCATTCGTAGATCGACGATTGACGAGCACGCTTGTTGTTTACGCCGCCACCGAGTGATTCAGTTGTTTTGCGGGCGCAAGTCAGCCCAAATAAACAGCTTCGTTTGCAAGTATTTCTGGTGTCTTCCTGACCGCTGGACTGCCGTCACTACAACGTGACAGTATCTAGCGCATTCGAATTACCCTGGACATCGATTTTGGTCCAAATTGATAAAGGTCAAATATTGTAACGTGGCGGCCAGCCGAAGAATGAGGCATGATGAACTGTGAACAAGAGATGATTTAATGGCCGCTGGCCTAGCGCGAGCACTCCATCCCGCGCCACTGCCAGCTTCGTCGTCTTCGTCACACTACCCGGGGCCACCGACCGATCGTCCCGATCGGTGACGAATAGACGGGCGAAATGGTGATGGGCTCCGGAGCATGTTGGGACAGGAAGGCGAAAGTGGTGAGGTGCTGGCCGCCACAGTGGATGAGATGATCGAAGGATGAGACCCGGTCCACGAAGCATCCGGGCCGGAGGGTGCCAGGAGCTGACGGCCGAGGTCCATGGACGCACCGGACGGCAGGGGCAGGGGGGGCGGTGTCTTCACGTGTGGGTCTTGGGTCGGTCGGGTCTTGGGTCGGTCGGGTCTCGGGTCGGTCGGTTCTTGGGTCATCGTGTCTTGTGGTCCGGGCGGGGGTCGGGGCTGAGGTGAGCGGCAAGGTCGGTTCAGGTCGGGCGAGCTGGGGCATGGCCGGGCGGCACGTACCAGGCAGTCAAGGCCGACGTCCACGGCAGGCACAGGACACCGAAGCTCCGGGACCAGGATGGCGATGAAGGGACCCCAGCACCTCACACCAAATGTAACGCAGCGGCCAGCCGAAGAATGAGGCGTGATGAACTATGAACAAGAGATGATTTAATGGCCGCTGGCCTAGCGCGAGCACTCCGTCCCGCGCCACTGTTAGCTTCATCGTCTTCGTCACAATATCAGGGATGGGGTCAGCTAAATTTGGGTTTAAGGATGGGCAATATTTTGGAAACGACCGGGGTTTAATTTGTAGTCAACATCGCACTAGCCATAGCCAAAGTGTGCTTTGGCATCTAAAAGAAGGCTGTTGCTGTGAGACCACTAAGCCCAAAGGTCACTTCAGTGTTAAACATACGCACACCGGACTGAAACTCTAGTTTTGAACTGAGTATAGCCATAGCTGTAATGTTTGCCGACTTCCGCCACTCTGCCATTCGGCAGATCTTATGCTTCGGCCTAGAAGGTCAGGTAGTCCATCGCCACGATGTTGAAGTTGTTTCCGGAGGTCGATTGCGGGAAAAAGCCAGGAAGATCCACCTCGACCAACCTTGACGCCGGATCAGTGTTGTTCAGTAGTCCTACTGGCCCGATCGGTGGCGTCCTTTGTTGCGGACGTCTCGACAAGCTTCATGAAAACTAGCTACTTACGTTGATAAACAGGACGGATAATATTTACCGTGAATTTCGTTTCTTTCTTTTCAAGAACCAGTTCAATGGGTTGCGAATGCTTGGTAGCAGCGATCGTTTTCGGTGTTTTTCATGCGCTACGCACGGCACGGCACTGAGTAACTGTGCAGATTCCTTCCCGTCATATCTAGGACTATGCGCATGTGCACATGGGTCATATAAGAAGGCGGATTGCCATGTCTGCAAAATCTCCTAATAGTTAAGTTACTTTATTTTATGGGCTTTAACGTCCCAAAGACCGCAGCGGTGGCCTAGTCGTTTGAGCATCAGCCTCGCATGCGGGAGGTGCGGGGTTCGATCCCCAGTGCCGCCGGGTACCCACCGTTTATACAATGGGTACAAGCTTCCCTGTCACCTGGTGCTTGGCTTATTTAGGGTGAAATACTTGGGCAATTGGTCTTTGACCGCACCTCGAATAGAAGCAGATACCTTGTTCCATGCGCTTTTTGGCCACGAGTGCCCTTGGGCCAATCCATCATCGTCATTAACGTCCCAGAGTAACTCAGGTTGTGAGGGACTCTGCAGTGGAGGGCTTCTGAAAATTTCGACCACATGGGATCCTTTACGTGCACTATACCGTACAGCACCCAGTAGGAGATATTTCGTTTCAGTCAAGATTTCCTTTCTGTAACCTGTACTGTGTAGAGAGAGGCATTCTTGAGCATGTTGACGTCTTGCTAAAGACTGTACTCGAAGAAGCTCGCCAGCGTCCAAAGCTCGTATCCCTGATTTCAGCCGCGATTAAGAGATAAAATTATGTCGCTTTCATGAACTATAAGTTTACGTATGTTCTTTCAGGTGAAGTGCTGGAATGAAGAAAAGCCGCCGCGGTGGCTCAGTGGCTATGGTGCTCGGCTGCTGGCCCAAAAGACGCGGGTTCGATCCCGGCCGCGGCGGCTAGAATTTCTTTGGAGGAGAAATTCTAGAGGCCCGTGTGCTGTGCGATGTCAGTGCACGTTAAAGAACCCCAGGTGGTCGAAATTTCCGGAGCCCTTCACTACGGCGTCTCTCATAGCCTTAGTCGCTTTGGGACGTTAAACCCCACAAAACCAAACCAAACCAAAACGAATGAAGAAAACGGTTGCCCTGAGGTGATGATGGCTGCACATATATACACGCACATGCAGCGTGAATGCAAACACCACTCAACTTGCTGCCCCGTGTGCTCAGCCAGGGTACTTTGCTAGGACCTCTGCGCGCACCTGAAGTACTGCTGTGGCGCCACGGCAATGCCTCCTGCATCGAAATTGGATGCGCAGTCGCGCTGCATGGACGATGCAGTTACTTTGACGTCGTTACAAGGGGTGTTGGAGAGCGTGGCGGAAGAAATGAAAACGTTTGTTGGACGTTTAAGTAGCGATGCAAAGGTTCATTGTGAACGACTCCGCGAACTCTCTCGTAGCATATATGTCTTAACAGAATCAGTAGAAGAAAAACTTAGCCATAGAGAAGGCGTTTTGGGCGAAGCGCTTCAAGCAGCATCCAATACTATAAATCAGGAAAACGTTACTGATAGTCCTTCTCAGGAAATCCCGGGGATGATGAAGGAAGCTAAAAAGCAGTTGGCAGAGCCGTTTGAAGAAAGCCGTGATAGCTTGACGAAAAGCATGCGGGAGATTGCAGTGGCTACTGAAAAAGCTAGAGAATGTTTATTTTTGAACCTTGATCAACTATCTAAGCTCTCGGAGAGTGCAAGAAGGTCATTTGAAGATATTGCATCTCGGTGGAGAAACATCTCCAGTAAGCACAGCAACATTCTCGCACAAATGTTTCCGTGTAATGAAGAATCCAAAAACGAAAGTGCTCAGAAAATGATGAAAGGATCACACCAAACTCGGAGACTGCCTAATTTAGATGTGTCCTTTCACGAGTTTAGTGTAAAAGGTATCAGATCCCTTGCAGAGAACGCGTGCAAGGCTGGCTTTGTATCCTACGGCAATCAGCCAATCTACCTACGCGGCTACTGCGTCACCCCTCGTTTCTGTATCATTCAAACCGATGACGTAGCAGCACTGCACATTGGGATTCAGTTACACAAGGGTGAAAAGGACGACTATGTTCAGTGGCCTTTTCGGCAAACGATTAAGATGACTGCCTTACATCCAAACGGATACAATGAAGTTGCAATAGTGGTGAAAGAATTCAGCAATTCATCGTTTATGCAGAAGCCTTCAGAGTCAAACGTTCCGTGCTACTACCTCAGCCTTTCCTTCAACCTAAAAAATTTGTTCAGTGATGGATATGTAAAGGGTAACCAGCTTCGGCTAAGGTTTGAACTGCTTCCATAATTTGATCTCGGCGGTGATAGTCGTCCTCCCAGGTTCCTCATGCGTACTCAGCGACAGTGTTTAACGCATTTATCATGTCCCGCAATTTTTTTATATACTGCTTGCTTTTTTATGAACTTTTTTATGAACTTTTGTATGAACAGTACATTTTCTTTTCTTTTGCTGCACTGAGGAAAATGTATTTCGAGTACTTTCAGTATACGCGTAGGCGCTGCAATTTTAAACGCTGTTTTAGTGACTGACAAATGAGAAAATGTTTTGTACAATAAAGATCATTTTGTTCTCCAGCAAAAGCTTTGAGAGGAATTTCTGCAGCACCATCCGCCTTGCAGTTGATGTCGATTCAGACGAATAAAATGAGGCACTCTCGTCGCCAGTGGTAGAAAATGTAAACTGCTATGGTAGAATTGCTTCGAAGCCCATACGTTCAAAACATGGCAGTTTGTGGAGCAGAGCCAGCGTAATCTTTGACTTGAGTTGACAACCAAACAATGTCGTCATAACTAAAAGAAAAAGCATGCCACCGAAATGTAAGCGAAATAAAATGATGGAACGCATCGACATTCAGCGGGACACACGGCACAAATACGAAGAAGGAAGACGGTTGTGCTGACTATCAAAGCAATTTTTAGATAGCGATGAATTTCACTGTGCTTACAAATAAAGAGGCGCACCCATTTCCTCCTAATTACCGACAGCTACAGCCTCATGAGACTAACTCTTGTTTGAGGGCTTGTTTCGAACACCCGGGAAGAATGAACACGACAAAATACGAAGAAGCAATACTGCAGATGGCAGGAGATAATTTAATAACTAAAAACCACAACACACAATTGACTCTGAATAGCGCAACAAAGGGTTGCTGAACAAGCCTTCAAAACAAGTTTTATGGCGTAGACGTGTGCATTGTGAAACGCTGGTTTCTTGCTGTAAATAAATGGTACAAATGAGCTGTTAAAAATTTGGCCTACCTTTTAGAGCATGAGGAGGACATATATTTTCAATAATGTAATCAAATGCCAGGCAAACCACATGGAACATTATCAAGCGTTCATATAATGAGGAAGCAAGATAAGTTAAGCAAGGTAAGATAAGCAAAATAAGCAAGTAAGATTTTTTCGAATGTTTTATTTTTTGCCACTGCATTACCAACTGTATATGGGTGCTGAGGCCTTCGTCAGGCAAGTCAGCGTTTTGTCTCAGCTCCTCTTTCCATAGAAAGGAATAAATTGAATTGAAATGAAATAAAATTGCGAAATGCCGATAGCATGAATGACATCAGAAAATGCGTACTTTCAAACAAACGCTTGCTTCAAGAAAACACCGAGGAACAACTGATCGAAACGCCTTATGTCATCAATTACTGCTCTGTGCCTAATGCACAAGAATCGCGCCTCAACGTCGAAATTACGCAATGGGAGTACACCATGACACGCGACGTACAACATACTTTTCTCTGATCTAGGCTAATAAAGCAGTGAAAAGGGTAGTATGACGTCAAAAGTGTAGGTAGGAAACTGGGCTTGTACAAATATTTTGGCAGTCAAGTTTCCCGAGCTAAGTAGCATGAACGCTGATTTGGTTTGGTTTATTGGGGTTTAATGTCCCAAAGCGACTGAGGCTATGAGAGACGCCGTAGTGAAGGGCTCCGGAAATTTCGACCACCTGGGGTTCTTTAACGTGCACAGGCCCAAGCTATGGTAAAGTGACTGAGCGATCATATGGCTATGATCATTCGGTACCTGACCTTGACTTTTGACATGAGCTAGTGGAGACTATGCTCCACGGAGCTTTCGCTCGTATAACTAATTTCAAGCCACGTTGAACACCAACAGTTTTCTATATTGCGTCTGATGTTCATCCCGCTAATGTGAAGATTAAGTATATTAGATGCAATATTGTGTACGAACTGCAGCGCGAATAAAGTGATTTCATTCCTTCACTTTCTTCCAAGGGTTCTGTTCTAAAGCTTAAAGTGGAACCTGCCCGTCCTGATCAGCGCATCAGTGTACAGCATGGCGCTGGCAGTGTGAATTCTACAACACGGGCAAATCTTTCTTCGTGTGCTGAAGCTCCTGGGGTGAGTTTACGGGAGGTCTTTCACAGTGATGTTACTTATGTCGTAAATATCTCTGCACTAAAGTTGTGCCCATGACACTCTTCGCTGTGTAGTGAGCACTTATATTTAATTAAATTTAAATTAAACCTGTTCGTTTTGTGTAAATGTGGCCTGGTTTTTTCTCATAAGCTCTGGCTAGGCTAAATAGCGAACATTCATTTTGCATTTGTTTAGCGGCTCCAGAGCGAAATTGATCTTTTCTTTCTGTCCCTTGAACAATAACGCGCTGGTCGTCTGAATGAACACCAACCAACTCGCCCAGTATAGCGCACAGGAGCTGTCGTGGGTGTGGCTAGGTGGGGACACTGCGCGTGGCGGGTGCGTACTGCTAACAGGCATACATCTTCGTTAATACGTCCCCAGTATGCTAAATATGTCTAATGTGACAAATTGAGTAACGTCTGGAAAAATGCTTGCGTTTAGCGTAACTGAGAGTGCACACGCTAATGGTGCGGTGACTACATTAATTCATACTGCATACGCTGAGAACGGCCGGCGCGCATACGACTTGGGGCGGTGGAAGACATTCAACGAGCTCTCCTGATTGGCTGAGGAGGTATCTACCTTCCATAGTGCTGCAAAACAATTGTGATGTGACGCATAAGTAATATCTTTTGAATATTTGAATTACTTTTGCTCGCCTTTAAGCTGCCTTTTAGCTATAAGAGACACGAAGTTGTGTGCTGATTATAGGTGGATTGAAACTGACTTTTTTCTTCTGACACTCATTTGCTTGCAGGATTCCTCGCTAAATCCAAATGCCGAACCTCTGCGGCGAGGTAACCGTGCCAGCCTGCAGAGTGGCTCTCACGTCTTGCATCCTCGAACACGGAGACCTCTGTCATCTTCTGCGCGAGCTAAGGAGGTGAGTTTGCGCATCTGTCTAGGCGTTGTCATTTCCCTAGTGCAATTCTCTATTTTATAATTCTTCAAATCTGCACCTCGCGTAACTAGTACTGGTGCGCAATGGGCTAAAAGTCTCATTCCATCATAACTATCACAGACTCAATTTCTACAAATTGTTCTCGATGACGGGATATGTCGTCTTCTTGACTTCATTGCTTTGGGCTTCTTATTTGGCGTGTTTTTCTATATATAGATCTTACACTATTGCTGTTAAGCAGCAGAATCACTGTAGTACAATAAAACATTTTTTTTTCCTCTTTATCACTTTCTTGCAGAGTCCCTCGCCAAACCCCGGAGCGGGACCTTCCCTCCCTGATCAGCGTACCAGTGCGCAGCGTGCCGTTCGCGTCGTGAATTCTACAACGCAGGCACCTCGTCCTTCTTATGCTTAGGTGCTGCGGTAAGTGTGCGCACAATCTTTGACAGTTATGTTACTTATCTATGAAATTTTTGTGCACTAAAGCTGTACCTTTGGCGCTTTTTAGTGTGCACTGATATTTCATTAAATTCCAAATAAAGCAGTTAGTCTGTGTAAATGCTGTATGGCTTGTCCTCATATCCTCTGACTTGCCTAAATCACGGACATTTATTTTTTTATCTGTCGGCCGGCTCCGCTGATGTGATGAGTTTTTGAACCTCGCGTGTTTTTCGTTTTTTGTTGCAAATTGTGGGCAATATTCTGGAGGTGTTATAGTGCTATTGTGATGTCTTTCTTTTGCAGTCGGACACAAGGCGGCACACCACCGGGAAGGAATGCTGCTTCATAACGGTTGAGCGCCATCCCTCGGACCAGCGTGCACTGGTTAAAAACGTGTAAATGGTGGTCTTTCTATATGGCTGCGACCTACTGAATCTTATCAAGCCATCTGACCCGGATAAGAGCTCCCAGGAATCGTCGTGGTCCCAGGAAACGTAGTGAAACATCGTGAGATTGTTTCAGCAGTGTTCTCCGCCATTTTCTTATCGTGGTAATTATGTCAAAATAAAAGCACATTTCTTTCTCTTCAAAATCTGCTTTTGAATCACATATCTGCAGGCCATGTATGCTTGTGGACGACGCTTTGTTTGCATGGCATAGCGTAACTCAAACAGACGTGGGCACTGTGGCGGCGTCTAGCGACATGACTTCAAACCACCGCCACGCAAGTTAAAAAAAGTTATTCCGAATTATTGCTTCATTTCCAGGCGCTTATTTTTCGGTGTTGTTGTTGCAAGGTGAAAAGCTCTACACCAAGAAGAACAAGTACTCCTACGTTGGGTGTCTTTGGTTTTGCCACGTTGTGTTCCAGGATTCTTCGACATTAATTTTTAATATTGCAATACGGTACGGTAATTTTAGGGCAATATTAAACGTAAATGTTCAAAGATTCGATGCGGATAAAAATATTTCTTTTGAAATTTCTCCATCGCTCGCATTGAGTAGCTAAGGCTGGCATGAACGTATTGGTGGATTAAGCTCTGTCTTAAAGGTAAACTGCGTAGGTTTTAGAAATCAATGAGCTTAAGAAGGTCGAATGTGTGAAACTTACAGGTAAAGCATGCAAAGTCTCTTTGGGCTAGCACTTGAAATAGTGAAGTAATCGCCGATTAAAAACCCGAGCCCTTCAAGCTTCTCCGAAGCCCACAACACCAAGTGGGGGGCGCATGATTCCGTCATAGAAGGTATCGGTACATTTCCAAAGCTGAAATGCCTACTGTGAAGGAACAAAACCAACGCCACCAAAGGCGAACCCTTCTGAGAGTTGTTTTGCAGTGTCTGATGCTTCAGGGCAGGGTGTGCCTGAGGGGCCCTGTCAAGCTGTCTTCTGAGAAGCTTTTTTGTCCCTGTGGCCTGCATTTCTTTCTATGAAGTGCAAAATAAACCTTTTATTTGATTTGATTTGACAGCGGTAATTTGAAATCTTACCTTCCGTGACGTCACCCTGAGTTTTTCTGCACTCCTCATGTGCACTGAGGAGAAGGGCAGAAAACAATCGTCGATTACTTCACTATTTTCAATGCTAGTCCAAAACACTTGGCATGCTTTACCTACAGAGTACATAGATTTGAATCCTTGAATATCGCGAAATTCTCAAAAAAAGTGCTGCAGAGCCCCTTTCAGGGTATGACGTGAGAGCCTTATGGGCTAATTTCTATACATGCAGAAGGTCATTCTCTACTTTACATGCACAATATAAAGTAGAGGGCGCTGCAGGGACTTTTCCGTTTATCGGTAGCCAGCAGGTGCAGCCCGCACGCGCACCTTCGCTTACCAGGGATAAACGGCGTGTTGGGGAACTGTCGAAGAAGTGATGAGGTAAAATAACAGTTATAATCAACCTTTATTTTCGTTGCCCAGGAAAAACCCAAAAACCTTGGTGCTGGTACACCATACGCACTCACAAAAATATTAATTAATTTCTCCACAAAGGAAAACGAAGGTAATACAACAGTCAAGGCAATTAAAAAAAATACGCGTCAACTAGGCCCCTACTTTAGACAAAGGAGTGACTGCGAACATAAAGCATAAAAAAGCGAAAACATGTAAACAGCGGAAAATCAAAAACAGCAAGAAAAATAAATAACGAGTAAAAACAATAAAGAAAGGGAATGAAAACACGAAGGACCTATCACAGCAAAATACAATAAAAATAAACAAATCCAAGCCCGTACGAATATGAAATCTCTAAAATACTACCTAGAATACAATCATTTAGAGTAAAGAAATACTTTAAGTGAACGCCTTACAGAAAATCAGACCCGAGTCACGGTTTTAAAGTAAAAATCTTAATGAAAACAAGTGCAGTTGGCGAAAAAATTACGCAGGAAAAAAAACAAAAAAAATTATACGCGTGGAAATGCGCAGGTGAAATAAAAAAAATGCTTTAAAGGGGAAGTTATATGTGAAGAAAGGCCAGCTCAAAGTGGAAAGTTACGGACATCAAATAAAAACAAAGGGAGTTTTTATCAGGACAGTTACATCTTAGGCCCGTCTAAGCCAATGGTTGCTTTTGAGACGTAGCTCGACATCGTGATCTCAGCAGTATGGTTACAATACAAAGCTGCCGTTTAGATGCCAAGAATAAAGGAGAAACAGTAACAGCATAAGTAATAGACAGTAAGAGTAATGCATGCAAAAAAAAAGGTTATACAACGCATCGAAGCGATCGAGTAGTAGAACAAGTATCTATACAATTGCAATCCAAGTCTGACAAATGAAAGATGACAGGAAAAGCCTCTTTTTTATTTACTTGTATCCGACTACGCAGCGTAGGAGCAGCGCTCCGCTCTTAAAAGCTACAAGTTTTTCGCAGCCAATAAATCTCACGGACAGTGCTGCCAGTCAAGCTCCCCAGCAGAGGTGCACGAAATAGAAAGACGGAAGCCCCGGACACGCAGGAAGGCAACTATGGAATGTTTATACTTTATTTCTCCCCGGGCACACAGCTCCAGAGCGGCGGACAAAGCTTGCTTACGTCTTTATACGCAGCCAGCCTTTGAGCAACGCTCATAGTTTTCCTTTGGACGCCGCGATGTCAGTGAGGTCTATTTGGATTCATTGCGCGCTGATGGCGGCGACGTCAGAAGTAGAGTGCGAGATGTTGGCAGTGATACGCGCTAGATATCCGACTATCTATTATGGCGGTGGCGTCGTGTGTCGTATGAAGTAGTCAGTGAGGCACATATGTTCGCGTCGCCGCACGCTCAAAACCTAGTCGTGGCCGTAGAGTTTTTGTTCATTTATTTATTACCTTCTCCGCCCACCTTACACTCTCACCACCCCTGCACGCATATTTTCACCTTTCCACTCACACACTTGCGACTAGCGACGTACCCCTTCACCTGTCTCCAAACAAGTTCACTCGCTGTGGTACGGTGGTAAACGAAGCACTTCGAGGCCATGGGTAGCCGCCAGGGTGTACATGCGGTACACAACGCTACGTGTGCTAAGCTTTTAAGAAAGCTCCAGCAGTTCTGCCTCACCATGTCCTGTGACCACGGAACACCTTTCTTTGTGAGCTAAAGCTGAATGTCAGCTTTCCGCGTAGACTTGGTAGGTGCTTTTTCAAGAGCCACGCTGTGATATGGAGCATACTCCATGACAACAATGCTATTGGCCAGAATGCTTGGCAAAAGCTTGTCAGAGAACCACTTCTCTATGTAGTTGCCATCCATCTCAGAGCGGTACTCAGCGTGTTTTCCCTTTTCTGCCCTGAAAAATCCAGCAGCAGCGTCATCCACGAATCCTGTTTCACTGCTTCCAGCGTGACAAGGATCAAATCTGCCCCTTTGCCCGAAGGCGTAGCCAGTTCCGTTGTTAAACCTTCCAGGAAGGCATCCTGAGATTACTTCACGGTTTTTTTCCTGCCAGACGTATTCTTTTGTGTGCACTGCGTTGACCCAGGTTTCATCTAGGTAGGTGATGCACCTGTAAAGGCAACACAACCGAGTGCACGAGTTAATGCTTGTAAGTGAACAAACACACTGCAGCATGTAAGTAGGCAACCCACTGCAACAAAGAGACTGCTGGCCACTGTCACTCACAAACGCCCAAAGACAATCGAGAATAAGAATTATCTCGGCTTTATTGCTCCCTTGCTGGGGCTTATATTCCATGCTCAGGCGGCATTTGGTAGCTAGTTTATATTCGCTGTATGTTTGCATGGGGCACTTGAATAATTCAGCAACATTTGAAATTTCTTCCCTTGCGGCGACTGAGAACAAAAATTGCTAACGCTCGCAGCAGTAGCGACAGTAATACCCCTGTCAAGCGCACTAGTTAAGTGCACTTACGGGGAGTGCGCTTCGGCATCCCGAGTGACACTTTGGGCTACGCAGTGCTAAACGGAAAAGCAAAGTGCACTCGAAGTAAAAAAAAAATGGCGACAGAAAATGAGCGGAATTTCTGAACAGGACGATTGAAAAGAAAAAAAGGCTCATAATATTTGATTGCTTAACGTGATAGCGCAAATAAAACGAGGTTCAACAGTTTTTAACGATGAAAAAAAAATGAAAATAAAAGAAAAGCCAGGACAGGCCAAGACAACCCAGAATTTCGACGACAAACAAGATGGCGGCGGCCTGCGATGTTGCATCTGATCACGTCTATCTGTTTTGTTGCTTCGCTTGTATATATAACCAAGGAACTTTTTTCTGAAAACAGTGTTATAGCACGTAAAATAAAGTTGTAAATATTTTTTATGCACTCTAAATTTTGTACTATCGTAAGCGCTGGCGTCGAGGCTACGCATTCGGCAAGCAAAGTGTGGTCCGTGAACACACACCTAGCGGAGTGCGCTCTTCCGTGAGTGGCACTCACTTCCGTCGTCTGGATGTTGCAAAGTGTACTTACAGCAAGTGACGCTCTCCGTAAGTGCACTTAATTTGCCCGCTTTACGGGGATATAACTAGCACCACTGGAGGGACCGGCAGTGTACAGTGGGTGCTAATTCGATCATAGGGTGATGACGAGGTGGTACTATCCATTGCAGTGCTACGACATTTTTGGCAGTTTTGTTGTTTTTGTTTTCCTCCCCAGTTTGCATTTCGCGATTAAATCTGACCCATGAGGAGACGTGCCCCTCGCAAACGTAGCAAAAAACTGGCCGTGAAACGTCACCTCTCGTAAAAGGTCGGCAACAGCAACATGCTTAATACTATTTCTTTTAAATGTGTTATTCTGAAGCAACACGCACTGTTACGGCTACGAGGTTGCCACGCTGACACGAAGCTCTATATGCAGCCAGTCTAAACGTGCTGCGTAAGAAAATAAGCAAGGAACCACTCGTACCGGCCCTGCCCTCGGAATTCCTTGATCGCCCAGAGGTACCTGCGACGCAAGGCAATGATGTCATTTCGCTCGATCAGCGCAAGGTTCCGATTTCTTTTTCAAATGTGAATCCGATGTCCTTCATCAACCTCGACAACGTCGTTTTCTTGAAGTTCGGCAGGTCGTCGTCCTCACTGACAGCCTTTAGCACGCGGTCCTCACAGTGTTTAGCAGCACTGTCCAGTGTTGGGTTTTCCTTCTTCGCGGGCATACTGTGCACTTTCAGACGGATGGCATGGAATGTGCTGCTGTCATTCTTCGCGAGCTTGAACTCTTCACGTCGCGAGGTATTTTCTTTGTGCATGCCAAAGGCACGCACAGCGTTCCGCCTTGATTTTGGCAAAGTTACGGGGAGATACTCCGGTGTCATAGCTCACAGAACTCAGTACTTCCAGAACAGACCTCCGGAAAACGGATCCTGGTACGAGAGTACACATTTGCAATTACTTGCTTGGTGTGCCTTGATGGCTTGGATGTACCAACCTTCGGGAAAATGCGTACAGAAGAGGTGGCCGGGGCCGCTGAGCTTTACGCCATTTTCTCAAAAGTACAAGGGAGCCGGAAAGAGTAAACACGGCGGCAAGGCGGAAACATGGGCAAGTTTTTAATTATTCATTATTTTGTTCACAGCGCAAAGAACGGGAAAGACCAAAGCTTGTTCGTGTCACTCTTTCGTCTTTCCCGTTCTTGTTGCGCTGAGAACAAAAGGAGAGGCGGCCGGGGGCGCTCAGCTGGGCGCCATTTTCTCAAAAGTACAAGGGAGCCGGAAAGAGTAAACATAGCGGCCAGGGTTGCGGATACAGCGAGAACGTGAAATGAAAAAAAGAAGACAAACGGAAAATACAAAATCAGAGATCTCGATCGATTCTCTCGCAATAAGAGCGTTTCTTTGTCACTCTGATGACAAATATATTGTCCACTGCCGGCAAAGCATTTGTTACTTTTCGCTCACCACAAGCAACGCAATATTTTTTGTCGCGCAACCAAGTTGCGCAAAAAAGAGCGCTATTTTTTGCAGCGTTGCACCTGATGTATGAAACATCCCGTAGTTACGTGGACACAGCATCACGCTTTGAGCTACGTGGCCGTAGTGACAGAGAGATGTGCACTGCACCCTTTGGCGTCGACAAGGTTGTAGTCGAAGCGCGATTTAAGTGCACGAAGAAGGTCCCCAGGTGGTCGAAATTAAACCGTAGCCCTCCACTACGGCAACTCTATCACTCTGCTCTCACTCCAACCTTCCTCCCTCATTTACGGCGGGGTTCAGATGTCCACTGAGATATATGAGACAGATATTGCGTCATTTCCTTTTCCTAGAAGGCCAACGCCTTTGTTGGCGTTGACAACATTGTGGCGGAACAACGGTCATGACTCGTCAGAATGATTGTGTATATATATATATATATATATATATATATATATTGATACATGCATTCGAAGAAACAGAAGTAGCGCATGCGCTAGAAGAGGAAGAAGTTAGTTGGCTCTCTCGCGCACGCTCGAACCACTAGGAGACCGCCGCAGGTTTTTCGTCTCTGCGCGGGTGTTCTTTTTGGCGTTGCACGCTACAGTTTGGTGGAGCAGTGCTGGGTACGCTTCCCGACCTGCAAACTCCGTACAGCGTCACTACGGACCTCACACCGGTTCACCAGCGACCCAGCCGCCGTCTCCGCGGAGAGTCGCCTGAATTTGGGCCCCTTCCCCCGCCAACAAGGACGACGCAGCCTCGACCGCCGAGTCCAACTGACATGGCCACTGACACCAGGACCCAGCCGCCGATCCAGCCTCTACCGTCGAGTCCAACTGCCATGGCCGCTGACACCAGGCCCCTGGCGTCGATCCTTTGCCACCCACCGCGAACACCGCCATCTTTTCACGGTGACGTGTTCGAAGACGCTGAGGACTGGCTGGAGACGTTCGAGCGGGTCGCACGCTACAACGGCTGGTGCGACGACGAGCACAAGCTGAATAACGTCTACTTTGCCCTGGAAGAGTCTGCTCGGACGTGGTTTGAAAACCACGAGGCTACACTTCCCACCTGGGAGACGTTTTGCCGGAGTCTCCTGGCTACGTTCCCCAACGCTGACCGCCGGGAGAAGGCCGAAGCTGCGCTGCACACCCGAAATCAGCGCACGAACGAAAGCGTGCGCATGTACACCGAAGACATGGCCCGTCTTTTCAAGCGCGCCGACCCCAACATGACAGAGGAGAAGAAGCTGCGCCATCTCATGCGTGGGGTTAAGCAGGAGCTGTTCGCGGGCCTCGTGCGCAGCCCACCCCGCACGGTGGCGGAATTTCTAACCGAGGCGACCACGATGGAGACGACGCTGCAACAACGGGCCCGCCAGTACAACCGGGACATCAACTGCATGGTGCCCGAAGGCTTTTCGTCGTGTCTCGGCGGCAGTGCAGACACCTTGCGTGAACTAATTCGCTCCGTTGTCCGGGAGGAACTGCAACGGATCCATCTGCCTCAGGTTGCACCTGCGCCGCTGGCAGCGCTGTCCGAAGTTGTCAGGGACGAGGTGCGACAGGCTGCGCAGGCACCTCCTGTCCCCGAAGCGCCATCCCGGTTCGATGACCGACCCACGTACGCATCTGTTGTACGTCGCACGACAGGCTACGGTCCCATTACCCCAACGCCTGGCGTGAGCAACATCGGCACATGTCACGCAAGCGTGCCTGGCTACGGTGTGACCCCGTCGACCTCCGTGAGTAACATCGCCACGTATTCTGCAACCGCATCTGCTACAGCTGGGCCACGCCCTCGCAAGTCGGATTTGTGGCGTACACCGGACCGCAGGCCTCTCTGCTACCACTGTGGGGAGCCTGGTCACCTCTACCGCGCCTGTCCGTACCGCCAAGTGGGCCTTCGCGGTTTCCATCCCGACGCACCCTGCCCTCAGAACGGCGAACGACCGCATGAGATTGCACAGCATCTCTGGGCACGCCAGAACCCTGCCTACTCTGGAAGGCGCGAGTCCCGTTCCCCTTCGCCTCTCCGTTATCGCTCTTCCAGCCCTGGCCGCCAGAGTAGCTCTGCTGGCCGTCGCTCGCCGAGTCCGCGTCGGGAAAACTAACACCAGCGACCTCTGGAGGCAAGGCCGCTGACGTCGGGACGTGTCAAGATCCTCCATCGCGGAACCCTCGAGCCGACGATACCCGGACAGAGAGAGGCAGCGACAGTATCAGATACGCTGCATCCGATTTGCGTGTGACAATTGATGGCACTGACATTACCGCGCTGCTCGATACCGGTGCTGATTACTCTGTTATGAGCCGTGCCTTCACTGGAGAACTTAAGAAGATTCTGACACCGTGGACGGGGACCCCCATTCGCACCGCTGGTGGCCACCTAATTTCCCCTGTGGGCAAGTGCACGGCTAGAGTTGGGATTAGTGGTTTTACGTACGTTGGTGAATTTGTCGTACTCCCCGAGTGTTCCAGAGACTTGATTCTGGGGATCGACTTCCTGCAGTCGAACGGCGCTGTGATTGACTTTCAGGAGGCACGTGTCACGTTCTCGACCAAACAGGCCGTGGCGCGCTTTGACTCCCGCGATCCCTGCAGCAATGCTCTGCGCATTGTCGAGAACGACGTCACGGTGCCGCCGCGGTGCAGTGTTCTGGTGCTCGTGCGGAACGACCTCTTTCATGACTACGAGGGCCTAGCGGACAGCCATAGTCCACTGCTGCTTAAGCGGGGACTTGCCGTTGCAAGAGGTCTCGTCCAACTACGTGACGGCCGCACCCACGTCCTCCTGACTAACTTTGCCAACGAATATCAGCACCTGGCCAAAGGCATGGCTATTGCCTTCCTCCACGACGTTGCTGAGGTTCCAGGTTTGTGCACCGTGGGAGGACCCTCTCCGGATTATGCTGGCCCACATCACGTTCTTCAGTCAGTCAGAATAAATCCTGCCTTGCCGTCGGTTCAGAGGGATCTTCTGTCGGCCCTCTTGGCAGAATTTGCGGACTGTTTCGCTACGTGATCGAAGGTCGGCCGAACTCCACTCGCCAAGCATCGTATCATCACTGACGAGACTACGCGACCCGTCTGCCAGCGCCCATATCGTGTTTCCCCGGTGGAGAGAGAAGCCATTCAGAATCAGGTTGCCGAGATACTTGCAGACGATGTCATTCAGCCGTCCACCAGTCCGTGGGCATCGCCTGTGGTTCTTGTCAAAAAGAAGGACAATACTCTGCGTTTCTGCGTGGACTACAGGAAACTTAACAGCGTGACCAAAAAGGACGTTTACCCGCTGCCCAGGATAGATGACGCGCTCGACCGATTGCGGAACGCCAGATACTTCTCGTCATTGGATCTTAAAAGCGGGTACTGGCAAATCGAAGTGGACGAGAGAGACCGGGAGAAGACGGCTTTCGTGACGCCTGACGGCCTCTATGAGTTTAAAGTGCTCCCATTTGGTCTGTGCTCAGCACCGGCTACTTTCCAACGCATGATGGACACTGTCCTCTCCGGCTTGAAATGGCAGTCCTGCCTGGTGTACCTGGACGATGTCGTTATATTTTCGCCCACCTTTGACCAACACTTGGAGCGGTTGCGCATTGTGCTACAAGCGCTCAAATCCGCGCAACTCACCATCAAAGCCGAGAAATGCCATTTTGGCTTTGAGGAACTTTGCTTTCTTGGTCACGTTGTCAGCGCGCAAGGTGTTCGCCCGGACCCTGACAAGACTGCTGCCGTCTCAGGTTTTCCACGCCCAACTGACAAGAAGGCCGTTCGCCGGTTTTTAGGCCTGTGCTCCTATTATAGGCGCTTTATTCAAGATTTCTCGAAAATCGCGGAACCGCTGAACGCACTGACCCGTGACGACACGCCCTTCCTGTGGGGGACCGACGAAGAGGCTGCATTTGTCGAGCTTCGCAGCCGTCTGCAAAGCACTCCGATACTCGGCCATTTCGACGAGCATGCTGCCACGGACATCCACACTGACGCCAGCAATGTTGGCCTTGGTGCAGTACTGATCCAGTGGCAAGACGGTGCAGAACGGGTCATCAGTTATGCTAGTCGGACACTTACGCGCTCCGAGACCAATTATTCTACGACGGAGAAAGAATGTCTTGCAGTGATATGGGCCATCTGCAAGTTCCGACCGTACCTCTACGGACGACCCTTCCGTGTGGTAAGCGACCACCACTCCTTATGCTGGCTGGCGAGCCTCAAAGACCCCTCAGGACGCTTGGCTAGATGGAGCTTACGCTTGCAAGAATACGACTTAACAGTAGTTTACAAGTCTGGCCGCAAGCATCAGGATGCGGATTGTCTGTCGCGCGCGCCTATCCCAATCAATACCGAAGAAACCACCGATGATTTCCCTTTCCTGGGCTCTGTTAGTACCACCCAAATGGCGCAGCTTCAGAGGGCGGACACGGAGTTGGCGCCGCTCATCGATTACCTCGAAGGCAGTGAAGCTCCCATTCCGCGTGTTTTTCTTCGAGGGCTTCACACCTTCACTTTACGGTCTGGTGTTCTCTACAAGCGCAACTTTGCCAACAGCGAAGAAGTGTTCCTACTTGTCGTACCATCACAGCTGCGGTCTGAGATCTTGAGTGCCTGTCATGATGCACCATCCGCCGGCCACCTTGGAGTCAGCCGTACACTCGCGCGGATTAGACAAAAGTATTATTGGCCCAGGTTACTCCCATCGGTGCGGGCCTACGTCAAAACATGCCGTGAATGCCAACGTCGGAAGACTCCTCCATTGAAACCGGCCGGATTTCTTCATCCCGTCGATCCACCGAAGACCCCTTTCCATCAAGTGGGCATGGACCTCCTTGGCCCATTTCCGAAGTCTTCGTCTGGAAAGCGTTGGATAGTCGTTGCGACTGACTACCTCACACGGTACGCTGAGACCACGTCTCTTGCCAAAGGCACTGCTGCTGAAGTGGCGCAGTTCTTCGTCCACAAGATTGTCTTGCGTCATGGAGCACCCGCCGTTGTTGTTACTGACCGGGGAACTGCTTTCACGGCCCGCTTAACCCAGTCCGTGATGACTCTGACGCACACGAGCCACCGACGTGCTACGGCGTATCACCCGCAGACAAACGGGTTGGTAGAGCGACTCAACCGCACACTAGCCGACATGCTATCAATGTACGTTCACGTCGAGCATCGAACTTGGGACGCCATTCTGCCGTACGTAACGTTTGCGTACAACACCGCCCTGCAGGAAACAACCCGACTGACCCCCTTTCAGCTTGTCTTCGGTTGCCAGGTGACCACTCCGTTGGATGCTATGTTGCCCGTCGACCCTTACTGCGACTCTGACGCTGACATCGACGTAGATACCTTCGTTCAGCGTGCTGAGGAAGCGCGTCAACTGGCCCGCCTGCGCATCCACCGTCAACAGGAGGCTGACGCCACTAACTACAACTGTGGACGCCGTTTCGTCAGTTATGCTCCCGGCGACCTTGTGTGGATTTGGATACCTGTTCGTCGCCGCGGGCTCTCTGAAAAGCTGCTGCGCCGATACTTCGGCCCTTACGAAGTAGTGCGCCGCATCAGTGATGTGACTTATGCAGTTGCTCCCGCCCCGACAGCTTGTTCATCGCGCCGGTCGCACCGATCTCAAGTCGTACGCGTTGTTCGCATGAAGCCTTACCACGACCGGCTACCTGACTGAACTGCGGTCCACTGCAGCTGTGTTCTACCCTTTCGCTGACTTTTCACTCCCAGCCGCATCGTGTCGATGCTGCAGAAGAGGGGGGCAGTGATACATGCATTCGAAGAAGAGACAGAAGTAGCGCATGCGCTAGAAGAGGAAGAAGTTAGTTGGCTCTCTCGCGCGCGCTCGAACCACTAGGAGACCGCCGCAGGTTCTTCGTCTCTGCGCGGGTGTTCTTTCTGGCGTTGCACGCTACAATATATATATATATATATATATATATATATATATTCTCATGCGTTGGCAACGTCGCATACTCCATTAGTCTTCAGCTAAAACGCATAACTGACTTCCATGGTAAATGGACACCTTAATCGCGCATTGAGGGCTACGATGGTGTCCGCCATCAAAAAAGCGTGCTTTTGCATAATGTTTCGTAAGTACAGGAATGCTAAACCACCAACCATTTTTTTTTCAGCATCTCGTTCTGCTGAGCCATTCTCTCGAAAGGAACAGACCTCCTTTCTCCCGCGGATTCACTGTGTTTCTTGTGCCACTCGTAACATTCGATGCCGACCGAGTTGCCCTGGCACGAATCTCAGAGGGCGGAGTGGTGCCCCCCTCCCCCCCCCCCCCCCCCCCACCCCCGAAGCCAATTTTACCTCCCTGTTGCAGATAACGTGGCAATTATTGAGCAGTTATTCCTAATTATATGCCGTGTACATGGCCGAAATAGCATAAAACACTTCAGCTTCGTGCCACCTTTAAGATTTTCATATATTTCTTCCTTAAGAAAACAAAAGCTGGTAATGCACTCATCATAATCATCCAAAATCACAGGAAAAAAGAATTTCTTCAGCACCTAGTTGAAGCGCTTTCACTTAATGTCACTAGATGGCACCACTGTGCACATCTAAACAGCGACGCTGCGGCACGGCCAAATGAAACTAAAAATATCTATAGTTGGGCTGTTTACAGCGTTCGCACCACACACAACGCACAGAAGCTTACTGTGCTCTGCAAACTAAAATTCGGTCTGGCCACGGTAGGCAAGGTGGCTTCATTCACGAGCGCAATTGAAAAGTCGCTCTGCCGGCTGTACGCTGAATGGTAGTCGTACGTATTTTTATGTGCAGAGAAAGAATATTAAAGTGCATATAGCGTCTGACTGAGAAGAAATGTAGGCAATGAGAGCGTATTTATGTTTGCAATAAATAATGAGGCATCAGCCATCATGATCACTCGTTTTAAGCTTACGGTAACAAGTTACGAGAGAGAAGCTATGTTTTACGCCTTCAGCCGTTTTGCAGCGTTAACCCGAGAGTCCGGAAACACGGCAACGGTAAAGTAAGCACGGACTCGATATGCTGGAACTCTGTAATAACGATGCACTACGTGAAGAAGGATCCTATAAGTATTTTATTCAAAGAAATTTTACACATACGCCAATCAGGTTTCAAAAATGCTGCCTATTGAAGCTTCGTTAGACCTGTTTTCAGCCATGGCTATATGCGCACGGGATGCTCCATAAGCTCATGAAAAAAACTCCATGCTGTGCAGCCAGATTCATTTTGTGACTGTATAGCTATAATGCCAACTTAAGTGTCTTCAAAGGAGAGCTCAATTAGGAACTGCTTGCATTCCGCCGAGGAAAACATGGGCGTAAGCTGTGATCCGTAACATTTCACAGACACCTGCCTCAGACAGTCTCACGTGTTTCCAGGCGTACAGCTAACGGTGTTAAAAATGGCGAATATCGTGCCAGACAGGGCACTAACGCGAACGCTTTACATTTTTTGTAATTGATTTGAACATGGAATCGATTATTTGAGATTAAAGCGTGCTCGGAGAAACCGAGATGAAAGCGGATGGAATCTTGTCATCCTTCAGAACCAGGGCGTAGCTTCTCGTAGTGGGCATGGCGCTCGCTCCTGGTCTTGTTCGGGGCCGAGGTCACGCTTGTAACGGCATTCGTCGCGAATGTGGTCCGAGAGGTCCTGTGCTGCCATCACAACCTTGCAGCCCCGGCTCGCGTTCGAGCAAATAACCTGCAAACGGATCAGTGGGAAGGTAAGCCAACAAGCATAGTTTCCAAACACAATATCACGACACAAGAAGAGCTTAAATGAATGACGTCTTCGCAACACAGCATGTTTCATAAGTGACGAAAAAAGCCAAGACTTCCGAACTCTTCGTGGTCATTGCTGCGACTGATCGCGTACATCGCCATTGAATATTGCGAAAAGGCAAAAAACACTGCGAGAAATATACATACAGGAAAACATGTGGTTGCCACTATTACAAGATTTCCCGCCAAAAACACACGACCATGTACAAAGGAAACTAATTAGAATGTATAACTCCTAGAAAGGTGAAAACCACATGGTGTGAAATTAAAGATAGTTGTGCGAAATTCCTCGTTTTCGTTCTTGGAGTGTTGGAGATATTTGCACGAGTTATCGAATAATGATTTTATCCTACTGGCTTTATCCAATGGTAATCTTCTGTTTCCTTCCGAGAGTGATGAACATTACTTTGCCTGTCTAAGGCATTGATCATACTTTGCAATTGATTCCATGAGTGACTTAGCAAGGCACTGTCATCAGCGAATCACATATCGCTGAGGTAATCTCTATAAATTCTTATCCCGAACTGTTCTCAGTCTAGTACTCTGAATACCTCCTTCAAACAAGCGGTGAATAGGATTGGAGAGATCGTTTCTTCTTGTCTGATATCCTTCCTTATTGACATTTTATTGCTGCGTTAAAGGAGGATTATTCTGGCTCTGAAGACGTTTTGATATTTTCTAGTATTTTTACGCAAAGTTATCATACACCTTTAGTCCGTAATGTCTGCATGACTGCTGAGGTTTCGACAGAGTGAAACATTCTGTTGCTTTTGGGTGAATGCAGTTTTTGTGGGTTGCGTTTATTCTCCGGATTTCTTCCTCACCTTATTGGTAGCGTGAATATGATCTATTCTTGAGAAGCCTTACGAAAGCCTGCCTGGAGATTGGGCAGATTGAAGATGGTTACTCCTTTTAATAATCCCAAAGAAAATATGATCGCCCAAATAAGCACGGCTTTTACCAAGTTTTGCGAGGGAGGAATAAACAATCGCAAGATGGGTGGCTCGTAAGCAAGATGGAAGGCAGCGCTTTTATTAGATCTTTATATTAACGGGCAGCTGGCCAGGTTGAAACATTTCATATAAACCAACCCAGCACGTGTATCGGGCTAATATGCAACGTCCGCGTACTGTAGAAAAGGCGCCGTACACAACGGCTACGACGCGAACGAATGGCCTTGGGTACGTTGTGTGCTATCGTGAAATGTATACGAAGCTTCAAAGAACTCTAAAAAGCATGAGAGCAGCAGTCGCACTCTAACATATTTCATTCAGCACCACATGTGAGTGAGAAATTCCTTGGGCCCTCTTCATGAAACGGAGCGCTCTGCAGCCGCTTCTCGTACCCTTGTTCACAAATTAAGCCGCCGCGGTGGCTCAATGGTCAAGACGCTCAGCTGCTGACGCGAAAGACGCGGGTTCGATTCCGGTCGCGGCGGTTGATTTTCGATGGAGGCGAAATTCCAGAGGCCCGTGCACTGTTCGATGTCACTGCATGTTAAAGAACCCCAGGAGGTCGAAATTTCTGCAGCCCTTCACTCCGTCGTCCCTCACAGTCTGAGTCGCATAGAGACGTTAAACTCCCATGAACCATGTTCATAAATTATGCAGTAAGTCCGGTAACAGTCAAGCTTCTGATTGACTCTGCAGTGCTCGTTGCAATTTCCATGTTCGTGCATAGCCTCCATGTCAGTTGTAAGAAGAAAGTAGTCAGGGCATACGTTCCGGTCAACTGTTGCCTGCATCCTGCCGGGTATGGCTGTGGACAGGGAGCGCACACATATATCAAACGCGTGTACCGTTAATGCCAGCTTGGCTGCATAATGCATCTCTGTGCTACAGGTTCACTGTGCAGAGACCGAACACTCGAATTAAGGGCGCTGACAACTGGCCGTGCGCGTCGGCGCCTCATGTGCTGCATGCATGGTAACCCCGCTGGGAAACGCTCTGTGTAAGGTGTACTGGCTTTGGAGGACCTCACAGAAGAAACGTTTCCTGGGGGCACTGCTTCCAAAACAGGAAGAAAACGGACAACGTGAAGTAACCACTCAAGCCCTGGCCGCTCCTGAGATCCAGGAGATTCCAGTCAACGGCTGAGGACATTGCTGTGACCGAGCTGCGCCTCGGATCCCTGTCAACCTTGTGACAGGTGCTAATAAATGTCAGCTCTCTCCCTTATCCCTGTATAATGAACCGAACGTGAGGTATTGAAAAATGCATGTGGCACTTCTCGAGCATCTTTCAGCATATTCACATTTCCACTGCGCAGAAAACTTGGCCGACCACGTGATAGCATGGTGCTTAATACGTTGACGGCTTGCATATATAGACGCCGCGTCTGCGTGACTACGTGCAAACAAAGAAACCGACGCATTGCAAATTGAGAGCGCCCGCAGCCTGCACAAAGTAGCGCAGTTGACTGCTTAAGTGAGAAAGAAAGCGCTTCACCGTTCATCACCAAGCAGAAAATAGCGCCAATGCCGTTGACAGCCAGCGGTTCTCGACTTGCTGCGTACAACTGCCACGACCAGCCTGAGCCCCCAGAATGGAAGAAAGATTCACTGCACATTCGTTTCTGTCTAGCCATTTTCTCCTTCGTCTGCATCGAGCAGTTTTAAGAATCCGACACTTCGCAATACTGGACCCGCTCGCACTCTGCTTCCCTCGTATTTCGACGGTAGTATTGCCTCTTGACGGCGAAATAGCGCGTCTCCAGGGAAAGCGTAAATAGGACAACAACAGCGATTCCATGAATCGATCAGTGAGGGCACCACGTGTTTCTTGCATTTACGCAGTTTTACGAGGAGAAGCCCGAGGTGCTTGCCAACGCGTGACCATGTTCAACACCCAATGTCTTGCACGTGATCACAACACAAGTGACACATCAAGAAAAAAACACCCAGCACAGGACTTCACCGCACTTCATATCGCCTCTTTATCTTTTTCTATCACAATACCCTCCCGACCCGACGATTCTTCTCTCCCGCTACCCCCCCCCCCCCCCCGCATACTTTTTATTATTCCACTTCATGCTGCTATGCTCTGCAATTCCTACTGGCATTTCTCAGAAACCCTTGGCTTCTCCACTCTATCCCCCCCCCCCCCCCACCCTGCCATTCATCTTTCTCCCCTCCATCTCCACCCTCCATTATCTGTTTTCCATCTTTCGCTTATTTCGCTTCTCAGTATCTTGTTTGGCCTTGCTGCTTAAACTTTTATCCTAGCTTTTCCCGACCAGCTAAGTGAGTCATGGCATCCCGCCTGTCTTACCTGACACATAGCCTCTGAAAGCCACGTTCACTATCTCTCTGCCAGCCACACCCCAAATTCCTTTCTCGCAGGTCAGCCTCTTTACCCTCTAGCACCCATCCTGTCTGAACAAGGTTTTCAAGGTTTCCATGACTTCCTCCCCAGAATGAAGGTCCGCGCAAGACAAGCCACGTCATCTAGACAAAACATTGGCATGCACCCTGACTCTTTCCTCTCCCTTCTTGTAGTGGTGGTAAGGTCCTTGTATTGGGATACAAAGGACACCCTTAAAAAAGTACTTGTGGCAAGAGGGAATTTCAGGATCAGTAAACTGTTCCAGGAAAAGGGATCACGTGTGCGTTCAGGAATCTTTAGATGTTGCCAACCGTCGTGCCGGGCAAAGGTATGAGAAGTCGCGCCTAAGGAGAACACACCCAGTACACCGCCTGCCGTACAAAGCTGCTTCTTGCTGCTCTGGATAAACGAGGGACACCTGCGGACGTTTCATCATGGTCGTCTATCTAAAGGTATGCGCTGTTACTACTACATTCCTTGGTCAACCACGGCGTTTTTTCTTGCTTTTTCAGGCGCAGCAGTAGATATAAACTATTTTAGTCAAATGAAGCAGCAATGCAAGCAACATGTCGCTATATTCACTCGAAATTGAGGGCGCGGCACTCTCAGTAAAATGGAAGTAGTACGTACTAAATTGTTTGGTAGTAACTGGTTGTCATATATTGTACTACCCTTTTAGTAACTGCAGGTTGTAAGTGCAGGTAGAAACGACTTCTGCCTGCAGTTGGTAACGGGAAGCTAGCAGTATTTACTAAGAAAATGAATAGAAACTCGCATATGTTGCTAGATTCATCGTGCGGTGTGCTGGCGTGGTTTGTCAAATTTATGCGTACTCGAAAAAAAAAACTTCCCAGAGAACTTGACTAATTCCGGTATCCAGACAGAGCTATCGGAGCGTGGTGTCCGTAAATCACAAACTTAGGTTTAAGCTTATCGCGCATGACATCTAGAAATTATGCGAGGAGATGGCATCAACAACCTTACCGTGCGCACTGCGCGTGCACATGTAGGGAAATCTTTCCCAGTCTTATATGCCCGTAATTCAGAGCCTCATTTAGGGGCTAGTGGCTCTTACCGGTTGAGCTAAGATACCAGCGTTAATTATGAATTTGAGATTCTAGAAACAGCTTAGTCTACCTCACCATATCCCCCTGGAGAAATGTTTCATTACAAAACCAATTTCTCAGCACGACAATCTGTGTCAGTTTATATTCTTTGACTTTATTTTAGGGTTAAAGGAATGGTTACTAACTAGGTAGTAACTAGCGATTATAGTTAGTAAAACGGTAGTAAGGGCTACTTTTGCCAGCTATACCTTGAAGAGGGTAGTAAATAGCTGATAAAAGGTAGTAAACCGAAGTCAGAGTTAGTAACTACTGCACTTACTACATTTTTAGTAACTTTTTCTTTAAGAGTGTAGAGTAGAAGTACTTAACGATTGTCAACATTTCAGGTATGCACACACGTCCACCATTCTCGGTGAAAGATCTAAATATTGGAAAACATTAAGATACTGTTATGGAACCATTCAAGATAATAATAAATTCTTCCGATATGTAGCAAAATCTTTCTTTTAAAGGTCTGCATCGACCGCATCGAACAGTTAAGACTACCATCGGCAACCAGTAAAGAACACTTTAGCCGATAACAGTGGCCTTAATGGAAAAATATTTCAACAACACACTCGTCCGTTGATCAACTGCTATATTGATTGTTGCGGGGAAATATTACATTACACAAAAAAATTTCGTTCGTGAAAGGTCTACTGATCAAAAATGCTCTTGTCCAGAATTTATTTATTTATTATTATTTGTATTGTAATATTGCGCTTTGAATGTTTGCATCACTTTTGCTTGGCTTTAGGCCTCCTTTTTAACTAAATGAGACACGATATTCTATACTGATTATAGCGGATTTGCCAAGGATTTTTTTATTCACTCATTTGCTTTCAGAACTCCTCGCTAAATCCTAATGCGGAGCCTTTCTGGCCAGGTCAGCGTTCATCTTTTGCTGAGGCTGCTGGGGTAAGTACCTTTGACAGTGATGTTACTTATCTATGAAATTTTTCTGCACTAAAGCTGTACCCTTGACACATGATGCTTTTCAGTGTGCACTCATGTTTCATTAAATTCTAATTAAAGCCGTTAGTCTGTGTAAATGCTGCATGGTTTCTTCTCACATCCTCTGACTTGCCTAAATCACGGAAATTCATTTTTTTATGTTTTTCAGTCTCGCATGTTGTTGCAAATTTTGGCTAATATGCAGGAGGTTTTATAACGCTATTGGGATTTTTTTTTTTTTGCAGTCGGACACAAGGCGGCACGCCGCCGGGAAGGACTGCCGCTTCATGACTGTTGAGCGCCATCCCTCGGACCAGCCTGCAGCGTTTAAAAGCTTACAAATGGCGGACCTAGAGGATCTTCTCAAGCGATTTCACCTGAATAAGAGCTACCTGGAAACGCCGTGGTCCCGGGAAACGTAGTGAAACATCGTGACCACTTTCAGCAGTGTTCTCCGCCTGAAGCATTATCCAGTTTCTTCTCGTCATAATTATGTCAAAATAAAAGCGCATTTTTTTTTCTCTTCAAAATCTGCTTTTGAATTACATGTCTGCAGACCATGTATGCTTGTGGACGACGCTTTGTCTGCAGGGCATAGCAGAACTTAAGTAGACGTGGACACTGTGGCGGCATCTAGCGACAAGACTTCAAAGCACCGCCGCCCAGAATTTCAAAAAAAATTTATTCCGAATTATTGCTTCATTTCCAGGCTTTATTTTTTTTTTTGTCGTTAGAAGGTGAAAAACTGTACACTAAAAACATGTAAAGTTGGAGAACTCCTTCGTTGGGTGTTGTTACATTTTCTGCGTTAGTTCCAGGATTCTTCGACATTAATTTGGAATATTGCAATACGGTACGGTAATTTCAGGGCGATATTGAACGTAAAAGTCCAATGATTCGATGCGGTGAAAAATATTTCTTTTGAAATTTCTCCATCGCTCGCATTGAGTAGCTAAGGCTGGCATGAACGTATTGGGAAAACACTTAAGTTGCTGCGCCCTAAAGGAAAACTGCGTACATTTTAGAAATCAATGAGCTCAAGAGGGTCGAATGTGTGAAAGGCGTGACAGCGAACATAAAGTATAATAAAACCCGATAATTCGACGCGCACGCGAGGTCCCTACAATTATACATTCGAACAAATTTTGCCGTGCTTTGGTTAATTCGACTTGACTCCGCAGCCTGCCAAGCTGGTGCGCCGAGAGCAAAAAAAAAAAAAAAGCACGCTACGAGCGGCGCTACTGTACGGCTGATAGGTCATCCGTATCGTCATCGTCATCAGCAGCCTGAGAGAGGGCGAAGGATTCGAGGTTAGCGACGGCCGAAGCAGCTGGCGTCTTTCTCTGTGCTTTGTTGTGTCGCTGTGGTCGTGTTGGTGTCGTCCGCTTAACCCTATCCACAGCAAGTCTCGTTTCGGCGTGTGTCGTTGTTTCCGTGCGTTCTTGCTGCTACGATCGCAGATATTTAACCGTAAGACTGCGTCTTTTTTGGTAGTTGCGCGCTTTTTTAGCGTGTTTACTGCGCTGCTTTATGTCCTGACAGCTGACCGAGGATGAAATAATTGAAGCGACAGGCGCTGTCAACGACGATTCGTCGGATGGTGTCGATTGTGAGCAGTTGTCCCAAATGCCGAAGCACACGGTGAAAGAAGCCGCAGTAGCCTTCAACGTGCGGGAGAACTGCTGTGAACAAATCCCTGACGATGGGTGTACCGCGGAGTACCTGGCAGCTGTTACAGCTATCGTACTAGCTCAAACTCTCTCGAAAAAGCAGACGACGATAACAAATAAAGGTACGTCCTGTTGCGGCAAGCATAGTTTTGTGTTGTTCATTCGATATTTCGACATTTGGATAATTCGAAAATTTTTCTCGGTCCCGTCACTGTCGAATTAACGAGCTTTTACTATAACAAGCAGAAACAATGAATAAAGTTAAGAGAGAGAGAGGGAGGGAAAGGCAAAACAATGAATAAAGGGAATGAAAACAAGAAGGACCTGTCACAGAAAAATACAATAAAAAATAAACAAGTCGAGACCCGAACGATAATGAAATCCTTAAAATACTAGCTAGAATACAATGATTTACCATAAATAAATATGATAAATGAACGCCTTACAAATAATCAGACGTGAGTCATGGATTTAAAGTAAATATATTAATGAAAACAAGTACAGTTGGGGAAATATTACGGAGGAAAAAACAAAGCCAAAATTGTACACGTAGAAATGCGCAAGTGAAAAAGAAAATGCTTTAAAGGGGAAGTTATATGTGAAGAAAGGCCAGCTCAAAGTTGAAAGTGAAGGAGATCAAATAAAAACGAAGAGAGTTTGTATAATGATTATTATATCTTTATATAACACAAAAGAAATGAATACAGCAAAACAGGCCCGTCTAAGCCAATGGTTTCTTTTGAGATTTAGCCCGGTATCGTCAGCTAAGCGATATGGTTACAATACACATCCGCAGTTTAGATACCAACAATGAAGAAGAAACAGCATAAGTAATAAACAGTAAGGGTAATGCGTGCAAGAAAAGGTTATACAAAACATCAAAACGATCAAAGAGTAGAACAAGTAACTATAAATTTATAATCCAAGTCTGGCAAATGAGAGATGAGAGTAAAAGCCGCTTTTTTCTTTACTTGTATCCGACTATGGAGCGTAGGAGCAGCGATCCGCTCAAAGAAGGTGCAGCAATCTTTTCGCAGGTAATGAATGTCATGGACAGTGCTGGCACTCAAGGTGCCCAGGAGAGGTGCGCGAAACAGAAAGACGGAAGCCCCGGACACGCAGGAAGGCAACTATGCGATGATTGTACTTTATTTCTCCCGCGGCACACGACTCCAGAGCTGCGGACAAAGTTTGCTCGCGTCTTTACGCGCAGCCAAGCTTTCAGCAACGCTCATAGTTTTAAGGCGGAAGCCTTTATCGCCTCATCGTTGTAAGCAGGTGTTGTCGACAGAAATGTCACGCTTTTCAATAGGTCGAAATAGTCTTGACGTCACAGTGCGCGAATTTCAAACGGGGCCAATTGTACTTTGGCTGGTAACTATGCAACCAATTAAAGGGATCGTATAGTGATGCTCCAGTTAACTGGGACTGAGTTTTGTTAAACGCTGAATTAACTAATTAGCCTAATTACCCTTTCTATTCAGACCAGATAAATTAATAAAACCGAGTTCTAAATTGGTCGAGTTGGAGAATCGAACCAGTGTTTCCGGAGTGCGAGACGAGGACGCTAACTACTCCGACATGCCAGCTCGATGGTTTCGAATGAACAAATGCGCGTCTAGTGAGTACGGTGTGTTCGTTCACTCCCATCTTCCTCCCTTCCCTTACGGCGAGGTTCAGGCGACCACCGAGATATGCGAGACAGATACGTTTCCTTTTCTCAAAAACCAGTTTACCGACGAGCAAGGCGCAGAGCCGAACGGGCGATGGCGTTCTGTTCGACTCTTAGAGGCGAAGCTTAACATCTTAACCCCACATCAGTGACACAAGCAGCAACACCGCGCGTAACGCTTTCGCCTCACTGCACCTTAGGTCAACAAAGTGCCCCCCTGATTTTTTCCTTTGGACGCAGGGATGTCAGTGAGGAAAGTGATAGGTAAGGAATAACCTTGCTATTCTGTGAGAAAGCCAGAATGGCATTTTGAGGTGAGCGCCTACGCCAACAGCCAGCCCGAAAGCAGGAATCCTGAAGGGAGCTATAGGTAACCGGCTATGAACTTTACCGAGTCTATCGTCGCGCCGTATCATGCAGTCTAGCGAGAGGAGGCGTCATTTTTTATTTCTCCCGTAGTGCTTTTCCCACACCCTCCGCCTGCACTTATATGCATGAGCTTCCGCGCTCTTTCAAAGCCACGTGCGGCGTGCGTCAGCTTTGTGCTTCGCCAAGGGAACCTAAGCAAGAAGTGTTATCACCCAAAGTTCAAAACTTGTTCTCGCCTCTTTTGTAGCCCCGCGGCTGACGGCAGCAGATTTTAGGCGCACTTTGGAAAAATCGCAGCGCCGCCTGCGAACTGTAGAATGCCTATGGCATTGGGGTCACACGACCAAGGATGGCGACAGTGGTGCTAAATCGCTATCAGCATGCTTGTATAAAGGCTCGTCAACGTATTTGGGGGGGTTCTGTCTCTTCGGTTAAAGTTCCCTGCTTTTTTTTTATTTGAGTCCGACAAAAAGCAAAACACGATACCTACCGGTTCTTACGAAGCATTTTTGACGCACATATTGCCTCAAAAGTTAACATAAATTTATCCTGCAAATTGAGTCAAGCAGTAGTCTTTATTTTTTTGCTTGCTAAAAACAGCGCCAAACCATGTTATATCTCACTGAGCGCTGCAAGGAGAGGCACGGCGCTTTAGCCTACTCCTACCACTTTGCCCTAAGATGTTGATTTCGGCGAGAAACAGCACACGTGCCGAAGACCACACCGATAGCAGATTTCATAACGATGGATGTTAAGAAACATACGGGATACATTCTTCCGCAGCTGCGCAGCTGTTCGGGCAGCCCTTTTTGAGGCAACGGAACGCGGTCTATTTAATTTTTAGTCTGACCATTGGGGCTCTTGCACGTTCATTTCCAGCTTTCTCGTTTTCGGAAAAAGGTACTTATGATCCAAAAATTATTTCTCTGCTAATTCTACCAATAACTTCCCTCCTGCTATTCCCAGAGCCTACGCCATAGTCGCGTGCTGCCTGGTCTCCAGTCTTCTCTTTCCCTACCTTGGCACTGAAGTTTACTGTGTTTTTAATTTGTTCATTGCGATTCCTCGTCCGTATAGTAGCGTTCTACGATCTATTCATAACAGCCAGATGCAGGCGCGTAGGACTGTACCACTCTTATTAAGCCTGATTACGATAGCTACCACCCTTTCGTTAATACTATAGAATTCATCTATCCTGCCGGCTCTCTCCTGATTGATGAGAAATCCCGCACCTATAGCTCTTGTCTGTTCACTAATCTACGATAGCGCCCCCATTAACGCTGTATACACTCCATCTGTCCTCCCAACCTCACTAAGCCATATGACATCCCACTTAATACCCTCCAGTTCACCTAACAGCACTGCTATACTACAGCTTCACTGCATGAGATTCTAGCCTTCAACTTCTAGTGGGAGCAGCGCGAAAAAAGGAAGAATACAGACGTTAAGACGACAGGCGCCGAACTACCAGCTATTTGTTGAGAGCGGCGAGCAGGTTTTTAAATGCAAGCCAGGAGCCCCGTGACACCAGGAAACCAATATGAACACACAAAGCAAAGATGTCTTCGTATAAAAATACATTCCTCAATAGGCTATCAAACATCTGGCACGTGTAGAGGAAGAATCCAACAGCCGCAGTCCAGGTGAGTCGAAACCAAGACCAGTAGAAAATTATTAAACAGCAAAAACTGGCAAGAACTAAAAGCGCGAGCCAGAGAAGTGTCAAAAACGAAATCTAAACTCCAAAGTAAAATTTAACGGAACATAAACGTATCATAAAGTCAAAGGTAAAAAGCCAGAAATGGCGAAAACTGGAATAACTGTAGAAGATAGCTCCCGCCAGCACTCTTCAATCCGTAACTATATCGTAAACATAGCTGGTTGATACCTAATTTGCTGAGAGTAGTGGCAGCAGTGATATGTCATTGATTTATCAATCGCGCCCTATTTTCCTTTGATTTTTATTGTTCTATAATTTGTGTAATTCCCTCTGCTTTCGCGCTAGTTCACGAATGATGCTGTGCATACATTGTTTTCAACCCGTAAAACTGTAGTTCATGTTTGGCGCTTACTTTGCACATGCACAATAAGTTCTTTGTTTTACATCAAAACTGAAAACATTCCTCTTATGGAATGTATTTTAAAAAAAGCAGGTGTCTGACAAATGTGTCCTCATAAATACTCTCTTATAGTCGTAAGGTGTTCAATCATGAGCACACTTGACAAATTGAGACAAACCATAAAACAAGGGCGCCAGCTTTCCACATAACAGGTTGTGGGCTCTTCTCCTGAGGCCGAGGTGTTTTCGCATGCGCACACTCTCCTATATTAAAAACAAACAGCGGCAATTGGAAAAATTGAAAAAAAAAATGGTTATCAGGAATTATGATTTGCATGAGTACGGAGTAATTAAAAACCAATGCGGATACTGTGGATGAGGTAAACACGATGCTCAAAACATATAATACCAGACAGGCCGCCACGGTGGCTCAGTGGTTATGGCGCTCGGCTGCTGACCCGGAAGACGCGGGTTCGATCCCGGCTGCGGCTGTCCAATTTCAATGGAAGCGAAATTCTAGAGGCCCGTGTACCGTGCGAGGTCAGTGCACGTTAAACTAACCCAGGTGGTCGAAATTTCCGGAGTCCTTCACTACGAGATCCCTTATAGCCTGAGTCGCTTGGGGACGTTAAACCACAAAAAACCAAACCAGCAAATACAAGACAAGCTCGCATAGCCTACATTTTGTGTTCGCGTGTGTCTGCCTTCGAGAGGTCACGGCATTGGTTTCACCAGCAAGTGTACGGAAGCTGTAATGATGATGCATTGTAATGCATCACTTCTCACACATCAGAAGAAAAGGGGCGACCAACCACTGAAGGATTGGCAATTTTCATGCTTATCCAGAATGGAAGGGAGACAATAGATGATAAGCGTTATTGAATTGTTAGCAAAACGAACAATCGCAAACTCACTTTACCGTTGCCATTTGGATCGCCTTTTCCCTTCTCATGCTATCATTGATACCGTTCACCTTTTCCGCAAAGCGGCGCTGAACTGCACTGCGCTCTTTAGTCATCCTGCTGTTCGTTTATTTCCTGTTCTCCTCTGCTGTCCCCCTGCTTTTTTTTCCTAAGAACTCGCTTGTCGTTGTGAGGATTTTTTTTCCTTTGCCGTCATGCTGTTGATTTCTTGCGCAGTTTTTTTTTTTTTTCACTTTTGTTTTACCATTGGGCCGTTGCTTCTTGTGGGGCTTGATTGTACGCTCTTTTGTCGTTCGCTGTTTTCCGTGAAACCGCCAATAGCTGCCAACAAGTAAGCGGCGGTACTATGATGTCAACCTCCCTGCCTCCCTCCCCCCCTCGGTAGAAAAACAAAGGGTGGCACAGGCCATCACCCTCAATAACTTCTGTCGTCCTATAGAGGTCATCAGTGCAGAGAGCACAGCAGTCATGGCAAGCACACCGCGACTCCTGTCTTAAGCAACACCTTGAAGGCATCCCATCGTCTTCGCTGTTATTTGGCGGCAGCTTCGTTGAGTATCGCACATGTCGGCAGATGCTATGATGGTGCCGCGTGCTTACACATAGATTAAACCCGAAATCAGCCCAGGAGTTGAACTAGGAAGATGAATTTACCATACAGAAGTTGTGTTCATATCTGTTTTACCAAAAATAAAAGACCTACTGAATCCTCTTGCACGGTGAATAACAATACCATACGTTGGCAAGGTAACTAACCTCTGATTGTTTCCATAGCGCGTACGTTGGCGCATTGGAAGTAAGAGCACAGGGTATTGAATTTTATTCAAAGGAACATGACATGTTCGTCCATAAAGTTAAAAACTGTTGCCTTTTTGATCTGCATAACATCAATTTTAGATTGTGGCTGATGGTTTTGGGTCCCTTTCAACAAGAAGCTCGATGAGCTTAGAGAAAAAATTCAAAGCCGCGCAGCCAGATCAGTTGGCGACTGTATGGCAGGAAAGACAGCAAAAGTTCCTTGATAGGCGAGCTCAACGAGAAACGGCTTGCCTTCCGCCGAGGAGATGTGGTGCTTAAACTCTTGCAGAAGAGTTGAAATCTGGGTTAGTTGGTACATTATACTTAAGAAAAACCAGCCAAAAAGACGGGGACAAAGGAGAGACGAGGCACACACAACGAGTCGTTGTGTGTGCCTCGTCTCTCTTTTGTCCCCGTCTTTTTGGCTGGTTTTTCTTAAACTTAAACTCTTATGTACAATACTTCCCATAAAAATCAGGGGCATGTTCCTGCAACAAACATCCCTTCTTGTTTGTATGCCCGCAGGTCACAGTCTTAAAATTCAAAAATACCAAGCAAAGACAAGCACTTGCGCGAAATCCTTTTTTGTCAATTCGATCTGAAAATGAAATTGAATGATTGACGCTCAAGCCTGCTGAGTTCATGAAGTTGTATTTTTTTCTTTTTCTCCAGTAACTCACCCTCCCTTGCTTCGTAATGCTTTCGGAAGCTGCAGGTTAATGACTGCAAAAAAAAAAGCTTCTGGCTTCGCCTGGAGGCTGCACTTCAAGCGATGCCAGAAATCCAGAGTGGTGAGGAGCGCTGCTCTCTGATTTAAACGAAGTTGAGAGCGGATGGAAGCTTCTGATCCCTCAGAACCTGGTCGTAGTTGGCGGGGCGCTCCCTCCTGGCATTGCTTGCCCGATGACTTTCACTGGGGGCAGAGAGGGCGGTTGTACAGGCACTCGTCACGAATATGATCTGCGAGATGCGAAGCAGCCATCACAACATCGCAGCCCCGGCTCGCGTTCCAGCACGTAACCTGCGAAGGATTACAAGTAAGGGTTACCAAACAGTCACATACGTTAGCACAGTGGGATTCCTTAGAAATGGATTGCGATGCCAGTAGAGACACCTTACGACAAACGTCTTTGTAGCATAACATGCATCACAAGCAACGGAAAAAGAAAGAATTGAGAACACGTTTTATACCCTTGTCACTGGGGGGGGGGGGGGGGGGGGGGGGGTGGGGGGGGCATTTAGTGCCACTCTTCAACAAGCGACGTTCGCTAACGTGTCGTTCGCGGAGTGTACACGGTGAGCTTTAATGACACTCGCTGCAGAACGCACTTACCCCGTAGTGAGTTTGCCGAACTCACTCCTGTTGGTTCGGCAAGGCGAGCGTGTAATCTCAACAGCAGTGCTCCGATATTAAAAACATTTTTTTTATAATTAAATGGTCTCAGTCTCCATCTTTTTCGCTTTATTGTGCCTTTTAATGAGAACCTCTTTTAAATCATTAGCACCTGAAAATAATGCACACACTTGAATAGCTACTCTAGCTTTGCAAAGTGACGACGACCACCCTTCTAATAAGGTACCAGAACATCGCCACAAAAACGCATTTGTGACCACTGACAGCCTGTACGGAATTACCGTGATGTATTTCGGCCTCTGTAAAGCCCTTATTACTTTCGAGCTAAGGATGAACACCATTACGCGCGGCCTGAAGGGAAGTCCTGCATCTGTTTTCTGGATGACGTCGTGATCATTTCACCCGAATTTGAGACTCATCTGTCCCGTCTGAAGCACGTATGGCCCCGCCTTAGGAACGCCAGCTTCCAGCTCAACTTAAAAAAAGAAAGTGTAGATTTGCTGCTCATCATCATCAGCAGCCTGACTATGCCCACAGCAGGGCAAAGGCATCTCCCATGTCTCTATAATTAACCCAGTCCTTCGGCAGCTGCGGCCACTGTATCCCCGAATACTTCTTAATCTCATCCGCCCACCTAACTTTCTGCTGCTCCCTGCTACGCTTGCCTTCTCTTGGAATCCACTCTGTTACCCTGAAGGACCAGCGGTTATCTTGTCTTCGCATTACATGCCCTGCCCAAGCCCACTTCTGCGTCTTGATTTTGACTAGCATATCATTAACCCGCGTTTGTTTCCTCACCCACTCCGCCCGCTTCCGTTCATTTAACGTTACACCTGTCATCTTTCTTTCCATAGCTCGCTGTGTTGTCCTTAACTTAAGCTGAACCCTCTTTGTTAGTCTCCACGTTTCTTTCCCATAGGTGAGTACCGGTAAGATACAGCTGTTGTAGACTTTTCTCTTGAGGGATATTGGCAAACTGCCATTCATAATCTGAGAGAACCTGCCATATGCGCTTCACCTAATTCTTATAGTTATTTCCCTCTCGTGATCCGGATCAGCTCTCACTACCTGCCCTGAGTAGATATATTATCTTACTACTTCCAGCCCCCCGCTACCAATTGCGAACAGCTCTTCCCTTGCTAGACTTTTGAACATTAGTTTGGTTTTCTGCATGTTGCTTTTTAGGCCCTACGTTTTGCTCTGCTTATCTAACTCAGTGATCAATGCTTTGCAGCTCATGTCCTGAATGACTTATCAAGGCAATGTCTTCAGCGAATCGAAGATTACTTACGTATTCTCCATTAACACTTAACCCCAACTGTTCCCATTTCAGGCCGCGGAATGCCTCCTGTGAACAGACGGTGAATAGCATAGGTGAGATCGTGTCTACCTGCCTGGCATCTTTCCTTATTGAAAATTTATTGCTGACTTTATGGAGAGCTATGGTAGCTGTGTAAAGGTCATAAATATCTTCCAATATTTTCACATAACACTCTTTTACACCCAGATTCCGGCATGCCTGCATAACTGCTGAGGTTTCTGCAGGGTTGAATGCTTTCTCGTTATCAATGAACATTTTTTATAGCGGCTGGTTATATTCTACGTCTCTCACTGTCGCCTGATTGATAGAGTGAATATGGTCTATTGTGAAGTAGACTTTACGAAAGTCTACATGATCATTGGGTTGATTGAAGTCCTAGGTTGTCCTGACCCTATTAGCGATTACCTTAGTAAATACCTTGTAGGCAGCAGACAATAAGATGATCGGTCTGTAATTCTTCAAGTCCTTGGCGTCTCCTTTCGCATGAATTAAGATAATGTTAGAGTTTTTTCAAGCTCTAGGTACGCTCGAGGTCACAAGGCATTGCGCATACAGGATGGCCAGTTTTCCAAGCACAATCTCTCCTCCATCCTTCAACAAATCTACTCTTATCCGATCCTCACCAGCAACTTTCCCCCGATGCATTGCTCCTAAGGCTGTCTCTACTTCTTCCTTCGTTACTGGGGGGGGGGGGGGGGGGGGGTCTCATTGCTGTACTCTACTGCCTCTCTCAGTAACTTCCTGACTACAATCACTACTGTCTAGATTTGTGTAAAACTCTTCGGCTACCATAACTATCTGATGCCTATTGCTAATGACATTGCCCTCTTTGTCTCTTATCGCATACATCTGGTTTTTACCTAGCCTAGTTTTCTCTTGCTGCTCATTAACTAACAATTTTAGGCCACGTTCTGTCAAGACAGTGCCCGTCCCGATCCCGACAAACTTCGTGCTATGGCTGCCTTTGCGAAACCTACTTCGATCAAGCAACTGCACAGCATCCTTGGCCTCTGTACCTATATTCGAAGTTCTATTCGCAACTTTGCTGTCATTGTTGCCTCTTTAACTCAGTTAACGCCGCTTTCCTGCAGAAACAGAGATTTCCCGAGTTGGTCCCCTGCGCGCGACGACGCTTACACCAACTTCCGCAGTCTCCTCTTGACACCGCCCATCCTGCGTCACTTCAACCTGCGAACACCAATCGAAGTACACACGGATGCTATTTATACCGGCCTCGGTGCTGAGGTAGCTCTGTCCAAGTCTTGATTCGACGAATATTCATGACGTAAAAAATAGGGCGAAGGAAACATGGAAACTGACTGGGCGACGCCGACAAATGCTTGCCTGCGTCGGGCTGTGCGTCTTCGTTCTTTCTTTCGGCCTGTTTTTTACTTCACGAACATTCCCCAGCTCGCCCAACTTGCAGCTTTAGTTAATTAAACAAATAAGTGGATGCTTCCGGCAGCCTCACCCTCACCAAAGCTAAGTTTAATCATTCCGTGGCGGAAATGTGAGTGCCTAGCCTAGGCCCTTGGCAAGTTTCGCCCTTATCTCTGTGGCCGTCCTTTGACGTGATCATGGACGAGCATTCCTTTCATTGGCTTTCTTGGTAAAAACATCTCTCCAGCTGCCTGGATGTATGGGCTCTCCGTTTGAACGAATATAACCTAAGCGTCGTCTTTTCAGGTCGCGCCACAAGCATCAGGACGCTGATACATTAACCCTCTCCCCCTACCGGCCGAGACAGCCCGCATCTCTGCGCTTGAAAACGCTGCGCCTTCGCTCACCACCATCGACATGCCTTCCGAGCAGCGCAAAGATCCATGGATCGTCTCTCCTCTCGATTTTGTCTCCAATCCATCAGCGGTTCCAGCACCCCGTAACTTTCGCCGCCATACTTCAAATTTTGCAATTACCAAAAACCTTCTTCATCAGCACAACTACAACGGTGATTGACGAAGATGGCTTCTTGTCATCCCCGACCCCTGCGGTCCCAAATGTGAAATACTCCCTCGCTGACCTGCTATGCAGGCACGCGGGAGCATTTAAGACGTACTCTCTACACCTCGACTTACATAGCCTGAAATCTTCCTTACATCTGGATGAAAGTCTAGCGGCAGTTTTCTTCGTCTGGACGGAACTCTATTGCCAGATACAGTTTCTTCTAGGAGGAACTATAGCTACGGCAGAAAAATAAAACGACACTTTGCAACTAGAAAACACTCAAAGCTTGTACGAAGTAATCGATTCGACTCGTGAATTAAGAACGGAACCGCTTCACCCGCCACCTACCAAGCACAAAAGGGCGTGAAGGCCGTTGAGAGCTCGCGATTCCTAAGTCCAACATTCTTAGACAAAAAATTTCGAATACTGAGAAACTGTAGGATACTGATACAGAAATATTGCTAGTAATGGTCCATTGTTCCGATGTGTAACAAAATCTTTCGTTTACCGTGTTTCCATCGCTCCTATCGATCAGGTAAGAGTGCCATAGAAAACCAATGGAGAACGCTTTTGACCATATCAATAAGATTAACAGCAAAAAAAAAATGCAACCAATCAGACTGAAGATCTGCTGATATATTAATTGTTAAAGTGAAATCTTCCAATATATGACAAAATGCGACTGACCTGCAAAGCCGCCGCGGTGGTTAAATGATTATGGCTCTCGGCTGCTGACCCAAAAGAAGCAGATTCGATTCTGGCCGTGGCGGTCGAATTTCGATGGAGGCGAAATTCTAAGAGGCCCGTGTAATGTTATATCAGTGCACGTTGAACAACCCCAGGTGGTCGATATTCCCGGAGCCGCTGACTATGGTGTCCCTCATAGCCTGAGTTGCTTTGCGACGTAAAACGCCCATAAACTCATATAAAACTGCGTTCATAAACTCTTTCCTGTTCAAAATGCTCGTCCAGAATTCTTGGGTATGTTTTGCTGCGTACAACGGCGACAATCATTATGAGCGACCAATTTGACAGTAAAATTCAACGGTCTTGTTTCTGTCTAGCATCTATGTCAGTCGTCTTTTTTTCTGCATCTTTATCAATGAGACTGTTTGCGTTCCTTGTCACGCACGCCACTCGGCTTCTCTCTTATTTCGACGGTAATTGGCAATTGACGGATAAGTAGCTTCTCGAAGAAGTGCATAATACATCACGAACAGCACTTGTATGGATCCGCGAGTTGGGACACATGTTCACTTTTCATTTACGCAATTATCTTACTTATAAAACCTTCATTTTCCATAGAAATGACGTATTTTCTGTTATATTTCCTTGCTTTACCAGTTTACCCTGACTGAGTACAAAGTAAAACACTAAGTACTGCAAAGCGGGCGACCTCGTTCCGCGCTCAGGTATGGCACTCGCTCTGCCACAAGCTTCATTTACATCGCAAGGCCCCTTTAACAGAGTAATTGCGCCCTGTAACTACCAAGTCGGAAGGCGCCAATATATTTTTCTGCCGCAGTGAACACTTCGCACGTATATAATAAAACCCCATGCTTCCAGCAGCGGTTTTTCTGGGCCCTAATCCATCACCCCACTTCAATAGAAAAGGGTGCTAGAAAACTTTGGGCCCCTCCTGAAGAAAAAAAACCTGGCCATGTTCTTCCACCGCATACAATAAGCCAAACTTTTCTAGTGAAAGTAAAGTTGGTAGCAGCCACCACTCTCTACGTTAGATAGCCAATACGATGGTATGGCGGAAAATACCACCGCCCATAAATAAGGTCCGGTTGCTCACATGTTCGAAGTCATGTAACTTTTAACCACAAAAGCCAGTTTAAATATTGTCTAGCAGTGCTCTCTTGTGTGCCACATTTTCACTTAAGTCAATCGCAGCTTGACCTGCTATTGGTCAGTTTCAGAATAGGGGGATCCTATCGTTTAGAGAGCAGGGAAATATTGGGACGCCAGTGCGTATGCGCCGAACAGTAACGACCGTCGAGTTGTAAACCCTTTGCGAAAATCCGGAAGTCAGTTTCCCTGCGCTGCCAAGCCCTTTACGATTGGGACGGGTAGCGTCCAATGGGCTGAAGGAGGGTTCAGCAGCAGCGCTACAATCGAAAACGCAAGCAATAGGGGTTTCCTCATTCAGCGCAATCTATCCAGCGAAACGACAAGCCTTAACTGCCGCCATTAGCTTGGCGAGCCGCGCCGGTAGCTTTCGCAAAAACCTGCTTTGAGTGGTCACGACGGCTCGAGTGGCCAAAGCGATCAAGTTACAACTAAATTAACCCTGCAACGAGCCGCTCAGACATTTGCATATAAACCACCCTTTATGCTGTGCATGCACTAACGAGTACTACCTTGGCACAATCGCCTTTCAGCCTTCTTTGGTGACTGAACCTGCAGGGTGATTTGTACCTGCGAAGCCATCACTTGGGAGCTTAATCCCTTTGCGACCGCAGCAAAGGTTGGAAGCATAGGGAAAAGGGGTGCGGAATTATCTTGACAATCGATGTCTTCAGCGCTGCACCATGGAGGAAGGAAAACTAAGGAGAGGCCCTTCGTATTCCCAATGCATTGGCAAGAATGTGGCGGAAGTGACGTCAAAATTTAGGCTTAGAAAGTGGGGCCACTAGCAACGTTGTCGTTGTTGCTAAGAAAACTCGGGCCACTAGCAATGGCGTACGGCGTCGTTAGCGTCGTTGTTGCTAGGGGCCCGAGTGTTTCTCGGTGGCGGTGGACGGGCTTTCGGTACGGTGTGTTCGTCCTTGCGTGTTAAAGTCTACATGCCTGGCGTCCTGACGTTACGCACGCATCTAAGATTGCTTTTTAATGCAGCAAATAACCGCTCATTTGATATTTTGTTCGTCAAACTTGGTGTCGTTACGCGGAGCGATCAATGCATTGAAATGAATCTCGCGAAAAGGTGGCACTCCGGAACCGCGCTTCGACACGCGAAGAAGCGTTGATTGTTTTCATCAGCGAACTTTCGCACCTCACCAAACAGCACAGAAACATGAAGCCGCTCTCGGCGATGCTGAGCTGCGTTTCGAAAGCCACACGGCGGGTGTACGGTAGCCCGAGGAGGATGGGCAGCTGAGCTATAAGCGGCGCGCAATGTCGTCTTTCTTCGCCTGGCGTCGGAAAAGGTTCACCGCACCTGTGCGCCGGTCTGTGTCTAGGTGCGCATTTACGGGGAGGGAGGTGTAGGAGTCTAGCGGCGAGCGGCGCGGTTTTTTTGATACCTTTCTTTTACGAAGCGCTTGCGAGCCGCGCGCGATCCCCGCCCCGTAGCTCGGTGGAGAAAGAAGATAGTGAGGAGAGCCGAGCCAACTTCCGGTTGCGGGCGGCTTCACAAAAAGTGACGTCAGGGCCTCTCCTTAGTTCTTTCCTTCCTCCATGGCTGCACCCTAATTCTGCCTACAAAACCGGTTTGACCGCCATGCTGAGGGGTTTGCGCTAGGCACAAAAGCTGACTTTCGGAATGGTTCACAGGGTCCATTGTCCGGCGCATGCCCACTTCCGTCCGGCTGTTGCCATTTATTCCTATTGACACGGCCCCATATGGAAAACTTCCTGTTCTGGAATAATGGCGGCCCAAACTTAGTCGCATCCGCCCCGCCGTTCCCACTGTGTGCAGCCGCCTTGCTCTCATGTACCCCTCATGTACATCTCAGCTTGATGCTCAACCGTTGGCAGGGTTGTTTCCGTTGAAAAGTGAAACGCTGACACATCCGAGTATTGAAACTTTTTGAAATTGCCGCAAAGCTTACAGGAAGAGGCTCTACAAACAAGAGCCATCGTTCACAGACTGCGTTTTTCCTTCCTGCTCTACCCACAAGAGGGGTTAGCGTGAGGGGAGATGAGTCAGTCGCCCTCCATTGTAGCCTTTTCAAAAATGGAGAGGGGTATCCACCTTAGCCTTTGGAAACTTGAACTCACGACGACTGCCATCAGTTCTCGAAATGGGATGTAAAGCGCACATGTCGAAAGGCTATAATGGCGCCTTCCTCAGGAGGGAACCTGTCTCGGCTTACCCCACGTGTTCACACTGCGTTCTCAGCTCTACTAAGAACACAAAAAGAGATAGCATGAGGCGCAAGTCCCCATACATTTTATTTGTTTATTCTTGGTGATAGGATGGCTAATGTGTAAATATTCTGTATTCACTGGGAAACCCATACAGTGAATATGTGTCCATCCCGCAACTTGCTTCAAACGCAGATCTCTCTCTTCCTTTGCAAAAAAAAAAATCCAAAACCCCGTCTAGGTGCGAGAGCATTTGGTTGAAAACCATCTCTGCGGAGCAGCTGAATTGCAGAATTTGAGAGTTCTCCAGTTAATTCATTATTTATTTCGTTTTGGCATGAGTAAAAACCAGTACAGAATAATAAAAGCACACATAAGGAGCGAAATTCGATAACATAATAATCAAGCATGAAACTGGTGAATATTTCGGTCTTTATGATGTTTTATACAAATGGCTACTGAGCACTCCGCGTACGCTAAGCGTCTCTGTACTGTTTAGAAGAACTTCTTGTTGGGTGATTTGGTGCATGCTTATAGATAATAACGAGTTGGACAGAAGTAAAGGGCGAACATATTAAAGACGATGTAGACAGAAAGTGTGCAAACTTCAACTGATTTCATTTTAATCTTTCCGTCCACACCTTCGTCTTGTGTTCGTCCTTTATGTCTGCGCAACTCGTTCTTAACAATATCTCTGCTGTTATTTAGATGCAAAGTCAAGGTGTTTCAACCCCCTTTGGGCTCCAACATTGCCCACTGCAGGGCAAAGGCCTCTTCCATGCCTCTCCGATTAACCCTGTCATTTGCCGATAGCGTCCACCGTATCCCCGTAAACTTCTTAATCTCATCTGCCCACCTAACTTTCTACCGCCCCATGCTACGCTTGCCTTCTCTTGGAGTCACTGCGTTACCCTTTAGGACCAAACGTTATCTTGCCATCGCATTACATACCCTGCCCAAGCCTCTTTCTTCCTCTTGATTACGACTAGGATGTCATTAACCCGAGTTTGTTCCCTAACCCACGCCCCCTGCTTTCGATGTCTTAACGTTACACCTATGATTTTTTTTTTTTATAGCTCGCTACGTTGCCCTTAACTTATGCGGAAGGCTCTTCGTTAGCAAAAAATGCGCTCAACTGTTCCCGTTTCAAAGCTACGATCACGAGTGTTAGCCCCGAACTCAGGTCCACTAACCTTTCTTTGCAGCAGGTCGTCGGCAGGGAACTCCTTCCACTCGACTTCTTCCTTCCGCCACCGCGTGCGGTCCTTTGGACAGACGCATACGTCGTCGTCTGCACACCGCTTGTAGCAAACCTCGCACACTGTGTGCAAGCACGGAAGCAACGCAGTAAGATCTTGCACCTGTTCACAAGCAATACATAACCAGTTCGGCGGAATAGGCTCAACAAACTGCACTGTGCAAAAGCCTAGCTCGTTGTCGATATCACCCACGACAATTTTAGACATCGTAACCAGCGGCGGCTTGCTAAAGACGGATCACTCAGCTGGCCCACTGGTGCTGCTGCTACTAAGCCGGATGTGACACTGCTGCGAATTCTTTCTGCAGTGGTAGGAAAGAGCTGCTAGTTTCTGCTTTGCCATTGGATGCCGCACAGCGGCTAAAAGAAAGGGAAAGGGAAAGAAGACTGCTCTGGGTGTTGGACTCCTGTACCTTTCCCACCTATAGGCACCCTGCACCCGCCAGGCACCGCCACCGTAGGGGCTACGTTCAGCACCCCCGCGCGGCCAGTTTCTCGTCCCTGTCAGGAAGGCTCGCACCGCGACTGCGAAGGGATGACGTCTGCTAGCGGCTGCCGCTGTTCGTGGAGCCGGGATTTCGACCTATTCATTCATGAGGCTGAAAAATTATTTCGAGGAGCGAACGTCAGGAAAGGAACGAAGCTTTTTGAAGCAGACCATGTACACAATGTGAATGAGGGGGGGTCGTGCGAAGGGAGCGAAGTAGCAGCCCGGTGCATTGCGCAGACAAGCATCACTGCGCCACCGAAGACGATCAAATTAAAAATATTTCTATCTAATGCCTGTCATCGCTGCACTCTCACTCATTTTTTTTTTTTATGTAGCTATCTTCCAGTATACAGCTGGTAGCCGCGAGCTGCAGTTGCAAGGCAGGCAAATGTAAACACGCTGCTGCCGTTGCCGTGTTTTTGGAGCGGTGTTCCTGCATTTAGTAAGGCTTACCCTGAACTTTCAAAGACGGCCAGGCGGCATAACATTGAAGGACTCCGGTTTCCGAGCGAACGGCGCAAACCTGACTTCATAACATTCTCGTTTGCCACGCCTTCGGTGTTCGACGTGGAATACCGTGTTCAAACTACGCCTTGAAATGGTGCGCCCATTGCGTAATCTACCACTCATATTTTCTCTTTTTTCAGCAACTCCCAGGCCATTATCGCTACAACACGTGCGTCAGTATTTTGGTGATATGAGATGTCCAATGAACGAGCTTTTGCAAGCAGAAGAGAATGCAAGCTGCGGCGAAGCGCCGGTGCGCACTGAAACTCCTGCCGAAAACGTAAAACTTTTTAACGGGGATTCTGCAAAAAAGGAGTATCCCGGCTATTTCATGCAGGATTTTTGCAGAAAGCTTGTGCTCAGAAAGCGGAATTTCATTGCAAGGTTTGCTTAATTTCTACGCATTTAGTACAAGTGTCCTGACTCTTCGACATTAGGATATATGATTATTGTACTAAATTATCACCCAGTCCTTCAGACGTGGAGGCAAAGATTCATCAAGAGCATGTTGCCGTTGCCCCTGAAAGCTTGCCTTTAGTGTCCAAAAAGACGCTGGACGACAAGGCGCAGTGGAAGCGAGAAAGGATTCTGCGCATAGCTGGAACTAAGGTAAACGATTCTGTGCAGCGCAAAATTTGGGCTCCTTCCTAAGGTGTTACTGCGGGCGAGTTTCGGCGTGGCTTTTTAAGCCCACATATTGTTGAGAGCCAAGTCAATGACCGCAAATCGTGGGTGCAAGAAGAGGGAAGGGTTCCCAGGGAGCCACTAGCATTCCTCCGAGTCTGCTGAATTTGCCATGTGTCAAAAACCTGTCTAGAAGGTAATGCATGAGTCATGTAAGCGTCTTCCGCACGGGTTTGACCATTGTTTGACCAGAAAACGCGCGCGCGTGTTGCCCGTCGCGAAGGGTGGGCCGTCTCCCAATGTCACGTTGGAAAAACATAAAACCTTGTCCGAGGCGAATTTATATATGCATTATTGCATCCTACAACACAGCAATGTGTCCTGCTGCTGTTATGTGTCATTTTGTGCTCGGGAAGGACGCTCACAACCGCTTCGCGACAGCGCGCGCAACACAGCGGGAGCTGTCAGACTGCCCCCGCCTTCCTGACAGGGACGCGCGCGCCGCCGCCAGTGGCGCGCGCGTCGCGCTGGAGTTAGATGCGCAGGGTGCCTATAGGCTGCCTACGGCCGCTCGCATGTCTTTCCCCCTCTGCCATAGACCTTGTTACTGAAAAGGAAGCGGAGGAAGGGAATGATACCCCTATCTTACTGAGAGGAATTTTGGGGGAAAGGCCAAATGCAGTCCCTGAAAAACAAAACTTCAGTTTAAGCTAGTTGTGAACAGACATCGTAAAAGGAGCTGTCTTTTGCGTGTTGGTTCTCGTTTTCTTGTGCTCCTGTATTACTTTTACGATTCATGGAAAATCTTTCCAGTGAAACCGAATTCCAGTGAAACCGAGGGGGGGGGGGGGTCCTTTGAGAAGGAAAAGTCGCTGCGTTCTTGAGTTGTATCCGAATACACGTTTTTATCAGCAAATGGGCTGGTAACAGCCGGCAGTCCGACGGCCGGCAGTCCGCAAGCAGTTCTCGCCCGTTTCGAAAACGTCCCTTTCGGCGATTTCGAAAGGAACGCAAGTTGAGATACGGGCCCTAAGCTGATATCAGTGGTAAGAATGGACGCACAACGAAAGTGTCCTTTAGAAATGGCGAATGCCGCGCCGGCCGCTAGTGCCCCTCATCGCTAGGTGATGATGATGATGCTATGCCTCCCGCGCCGGCTGCTCCGCCTGTCGTCGCTTTGGCGAAGATGCAACGGTGCTGTTACCGTTGCAGTTTGCTGCTGACCGCTGGCTTTTTGCTTGAACTCCTCCCGCAGAAACTGTACATAATTGCATGTGCTACCCCTTGCAGGCTTTGCCAACTCAAGCAATAATAGGACAAGCATGCTATTAATTTTAAGCTGTGTATAGCCTCGGAAATCACTATGTTCCTACCTGCAGAGTTCTGTAGCGCTTCCTTGTTTACGACGCGAATGGCAACCGAGCCCTTTGTACACGTCGCGAAAAAAGAAACTCCTGAAAATGTGAACAATTTTTGTCTATCCCTGGCTTCTTCTATGCATAAGAAGCGTTACGCTCTTAAACATTTTACAAAACTTCTAGGCGTGAAGAACTTTAGTACAGTAAGCCTAATTATTTGCAATGGGTAATATGGGATCCCCGCGTTTTATGCTGCCCATTTTCCACTGTCAAGTACTGCGCCGTAGCATGTTGTGCTTCTGGCTCATTCCAGCGCATCCTGTTAAACGGCTACTTTACCTTTACAACACGCGGATGTTCTTTCTATTTCACTAAGATTGCCTTCGCTACGACATCTGTGCACGGATCTGTGAGCGGTACCGACGCTATTCCGCAGCTCAGAAGGTTAATTTACTGAAGCATGAAACGTCATAGTGCACTTATTTCCTTGCAGCAATTTTGGTTCCAGGTTACTAATAATACTCTGAATATATAGTAATTTCGTCTTTTTCTTCTATGTTATTTTTATCTTATTTTTAGTTTGGGAGGATTGGTTCAAAAACATCAGAAGTGTAACATCCAGAAAGCGCACGTGCACAGAAAAGGATGCCGTAGCGGAGAGATCCGGATTAAGTGCGGCCATCCGTGGGTCTTAGACGTGCATGTTTTTGAGTTCCGCCTTCGTCGAAATGATATCACCATGGTCAGGATTTAATCTCACCACATTGGACTCAGTAGCCACGGGTAAACGGCGTGCAATGCGTGATTTTGTGCCTAGTCGGGTTCAACGTTCGCGGCGTGCCGCAGGGCCCTGTTTTGTCACCCTTTCCTTTTAATGATCACAAAATGAACAAGGGAGGGGAAAACCTCAGGTTGCTTGAGCCAACGTTTCGACAAGGGGACTTGTCTTCGTCTGGTGAAAGCGTTCATCATTGGCAGGGATTAAATAGGGCCTTCGCTCCGAGGAGGAAGGCCCCGGGGGTGGGGAAGGAAAGTGGTGTGAGAGGGGATGCGTGTCAGGAAGTGGAGGGAGGTGAATCTTGATTCGTTAAGCTGCAATAGTTGAAAAACTTATATCCGGGAGGGTGTGTAATGAGCACAGGCTTTGAAGGGGCTGCGACGGGGGGGAGGCGCTGGGTGGACCTGAAAAACTTAGATAAGAGGATCAGTCAGCATGGTACAGGGAAATGAGAACAAGGCAAACAAAATAGGCTGGCACTGGAAGGAGGGGCATTTCCAAAGAAGGACAAGGCAGGGGGGGGGGGGGGGGGGGGGGGGGGAATGGCTCGAGTTCAGAGAAAGCCAAAAGGTGGGGCGGAGGGGGGTAACAGGAATGTCATGGTTTCCGAAAACTTATAGTAGGGGATTAAGAGAAGAAGATAAAAAAAGAACAAAGGTAGAGGGTGAGAAGGCCGGAAATGGGGTGGAAGATATGACGTGGGAAGGGTGCAAAGAGCGATGATATACTTATGCGAGGTTCTAGGAAATGGTCTGACCGCGTGCAAGACATTTGTTAATTTAAAATTATGCTAACCCTGGAATGTACCTGAGAGAATCCAGGTTTCCTCTGGACATGTTAATCCCTGTTTGTTGCAGTGTTTTAAATTTGTGGATTAGGAATGCTTCTCTTTATTTTCTGTCCCTAGTCGATTTGAAGCCTGACTGAAGAATGAACAAATTGAGTTCGTCGAATTTGTGATGGCGTTGATTAAAATGGGTCGACACTGCCTTCTGTTCATTCCGTGTTGTGTCAGCTCGGTGCCCGTTTAATCTGGCACTCATTGTTTGCCCGGTTTCTCCGATATATTGTTTCTGGCAGAAGGAGCACTGGAGCATGTAGATAATATTGGACGATGTGCAGTCAAAACTGGTCTTTATATCGAAACTGAAATCGCTTGCCGTACTTTTAACCGTAGTGTCCCGTTGTAAATGGAAAAGTGGCTCCCCGGAAATGTGTCCCTGGGCGGCTTTGTGTCAAGGAAGAAGCTGGTTCCGTATGCCTGTTCTCTTTCTTAATTACTCCGTAGTATGTAGACCTTACCGGGAAAGAGCACTATAGTTGGATACAGCAACGCCGGATACTCGACGTTGTTATTCCTCGGAATAAAAAAAATGTTCGGTTCCGGGAACGAAATTTTTGTTAAAGGCCTCTTTGAGACAACGTGGCATGAACGAATGTAAAATGTACCTCTTCCAACACTCCGTGGCCTCCTTGCGAGTAGAGTGAAGAAATATTTTCGGGCCTCCTAAGTCATCTCAAGAGAGAATTCTTTGCGTGCAGGTGTCGACGACATCAGAAGTACAGTGCGATATATTGCCATTTATACGTGCTGGATGTCCGACTATCGATTATGGCGACGGCGTCCTGTGTCGAATGAAGTGGTCAACGAAGCACATCTGTTCTCGCCGCCGTGGGCTCGAAACCCAGTCGTTTCCATAAAGTTTCTGTTCACATATTAATTACGTTCTCCGTCCACCTGACAACCTGAGTCCCCTGCTACGCTCGCCCACTCCGGTATCGTTGTCGTTACTGCAGCAGGCTCCTAGCTCCGCCTGTCGTGATGGGTTTTCAAAATGGCGCCCTCTTGGGATTGGCACCCTGATGTCGCGTGACCTTGACTACGTCCACCTAACTTGATCAATCACTGAATTTCGTGACAGAGAACCCATGGTTCTGTCTGGACGACATCTTATATTATGTAGCATTAAAACGGAGTGAGCTAGCGCTTTATTACACTTCGCAACTAGCGTGCGGGTATGGGCATATTTCCTAAGCACCGACTTTCTGGACGAGCACTTTTGTCTATTTGGGTCTGGACCGATGAAATGTTAATATTGAGAGCTAAGCAACTTCAGATATTTCTTGCGTTTCTTCGAATAGGATAGCCGTATAGCAAACGTTGAACAATTAGGTTCCGCGAAAGAGCGCAAGCGGTGGAGTCCAGTGCTGGCATCTAAGAGTCCCATGAGTGAGAGAAGAGCCGGAAATTGTCGGTATCCACTTTTGCTTTCGCTGCCTTTGTGCCTGCCGCCTTCCATGTCGGGGTTAGAGCCGCTTCGGTACGCATCACACTGCCCCTCCCAACCTTCTGCAGCCGAGTGTTTTGCAATCCAGAACAATCATGTCAGCTTCGGGTGAATTCTATACCTCCTGCGATACATTCCCACCGAAGGCTTTTACAGTGATTATCTGCAAATAATTCGGACAACAATTCTGAAAACTGCAGAATACTTTTACGGGCATATTGAAAGCAATATATTCCATTCATCTGATATTTAGTAAAGTTTTTCTTTAAAGTGTTTCCATCGCCAGCATAGAAGAGTTAAGGCTCCCATAATAAACCGAAGGGGACGAAAGCAAAAAACGTTAATAGAAAACAAAATTAAGGACTACCGTCGGGTGAACTGTAGTTATATTGGTTGTTGTAGTGAAATCTTAAATTATACGAAACAAAATTGCGTTTGCAAAAGGTTTCCCGCTCAAAAATACTACTGTCCGGATTTGTCGCGTACGAGACGATACTGTGAGTATCCTAGCACCACAGCAGGCAACAAGGCTTGCATTGAGGACTTCTAAGCCGTACAGGACAAAGGACGAGTGCCTCCGCAGACACTGCCTTCACCAGTGTCTGGAAATAACTGTCGTAAAAGTGGAATTCCGAGAAGATGAGGTATTGTTCTCGCATTCCATGCACACTGACTCATAGCTGTCTGCGTTAAAAAGGTTTTCGGGCACATCGCATTCTCTGGGTTCAAGCTAAAAATGCTGTCAAAGAGAGAGAATACACAAAAAAAAAATCCTGAACGTCGCTGGGAAACAGGATGCAGGAACCAAACCAGATGAGGGTGTTCCAGAGATCATTCTGGTAGTGGAGGTAAGGTCTCTGTATTGGGATACAAAGGACACCCTCGGGAAAATCCTTATGGTATGAGGGAATATCAGGATCAGTAAAAGGTTCCAGGAAAAGGGATGACGTGTGCGTTCAGGAATCTTTAGAGGTTGCCAACAGTAGTGCCAGGGAAAGGTATAAGAAGCCATACCTAAGCAGAAGACACCCAGTACACCGCCTGCCGTACAAAGCTGCTTCTTGCTGCTCTGGATAAACCAGGGACACCTGCGGACGTTTCATCATGGTCGTCTATCTAAAGGTATGCGCGGTTACTACTACATTCCTTGGTCAACCACGGCGTTTTTTCTTCCTTTTTCAGGCGCAGCAGTAGATATAAACTATTTTAGTCCAATGAAGCAGCAATGCAAGAAACATGTCGCTATATTCACTCGAAATTGAGAGCGCGGCACTCTCAGTAAAAAGGAAGTAGTACGTACTAAATTGTGTGGTAGTAACTGGTTGTCATATATGTTACTACCCTTTTAGTAACTGCAGGTAGTAAGTGCAGGTAGAAACGACTTCTGCCTGCAGTTGGTAACGGGAAGCTAGCAGTATTTACTAAGAAAATGAATAGAAACTCGCATATGTTGCTAGATTCATCGTGCGGTGTGCTGGCGTGGTTTGTCAAATTTATGCGTACTGGCGTGGTTTGTCAAATTTATGCGTACTCGAAAAAAAAAACATCCCAGAGTACTTGACTAATTCCGGTATCCAGACAGAGCTATCGGAGCGTGGTGTCCGTAAATCACAAACTTAGGTTTAAGCTTATCGCGCATGACATCTAGAAATTATGCGAGGAGATGGCATCAACAACCTTACCGTGCGCACTGCGCGTGCACATGTAGGGAAATCTTTCTCAGTCTTATATGCCCGTAATTCAGAGCCTCATTTAGGGGCTAGTGGCTCTTACCGGTTGAGCTAAGATACCAGCGTTAATTATGAATTTGAGATTCTAGAAACAGCTTAGTCTACCTCACCATATCCCCCTGGAGAAATGTTTCATTATAAAACCAGTTTCTCAGCACGACAATCTGTGTCAGTTTATATTCTTTGACTTTATTTTAGGGTTAAAGGAATGGTTACTAACTAGGTAGTAACTAGCGATTATAGCTAGTAAAACGGTAGTAAGGGCTACTTTTGCCAGCTATACCTTGAAGAGGGTAGTAAATAGCTTATAAAAGGTAGTAAACCGAAGTCAGAGTTAGTAACTACTGCACTTACTACATTTTTACTAACTTCTTCTTTAAGAGTACGGAGTAGAAGTTCTTAACGATTGTCAACATTTCAGGTCTGCACACACGTCCAACATTCTCGGTGAAAGATCTAAATATTGGAAAACATTAAGATACTGTTATGGAAACATTCAAGATAATAATAAATTCTTCCGATATGTAGCAAAATTATTCTTTTAAAGGTCTGCATCGACCGCATCGAACAGTTAAGACTACCATCGGCAACCAGTGAAGAACACTTTAGCCGATAACAGTGACCTTAATGGAAAAATATTTCAACAACACACTCGTCCGTTGATCAACTGCTATATTGATTGTTGCGGGGAAATATTACATTACACAAAAAAATTTCGTTCGTGAAAGGTCTCCTGCTCAAAAATGCTCTTGTCCAGAATTGTTCGGTATCCTAATGAACAATAATGGTAATGAACAAATCTCATGAATAGAACTGTTGGCTGCTTTCGTCCAGTCCGCCAGCGAAAGATGATCTTCCGAAAGTGAGCTGGACAGCGCTGTCTTCCGGTCCTGAGTTGTTGGGTTATTGAAACTTGGTACTGCTGGCTGTTTCTGGCATTCCGCTAGCACATTGTATAAGTTAGGCAATGCGTATCGTACGAATGTGTAAACCTAAATATGAATTTATCGGGATTTACTTAAGTATTGGATTGCAATTTGCTTAGTACGACCTGCTGCGCTTTGTACAGATTTTTCAGGGATCAAAATGGCTTAGCGTTGTGCACAGTATGCATTTCTGTCTCCTTCATGTGCGACCATATTTGTTCGCTCTTCTGTCGCACTAAGCTAAATTTCTTTAACGTACCGCTTATAGGGAATGGTCTGTGGTTGCCAAAAATTCCGGCATTTGCAGTGGGTTCATGACTGACCCTTTTCTCCTTTGTTCGCAGTGCACAATTTGTCCCGCCCGTTTGGAGTGCTACAGTGAGCGTGGAGAGCATCACGCTTTCCTTCTAAAATGGGTGGCCCAACTGAACGCGCAGGTAGGTAACACGCACATTTTGTTATTCCTTTCTCTTCTATTGGTATTTGCTCAAGGCATACAAGAGCTAATGATACGAATGACCAAAGATTTGCAGAAATCAAGATGCCCTGAAAGGACCATTCTTGTATACTACGTCCAAATGTTACGTTCCGCGTGTGCTCTTTGGTTTGTTGTAGTCTGCCCTTACAGTGGAATGACAGAGACTTTTAGCATAGCCCGTACCGCGAGCGCCGCCAAACGCACGTGGCGCCGTCTGGCGTCTTCCACGTTATCTGCGTACGTGCCCCCAAAGCGCGAGGTACGCGCTATGTGTAGGCGTGTTTTGCTTCTCCAATTTGATGGGCTTAATTAGTACATATTGCCCTTGCTGATGTATTAACTCCTCTTTAGACAACTTTGCGGCGGTATACTGTATTACTTCTGAGCAATTCCTTCAAGGATTACCTCAGCCGCGATAAGTCCTGTGTCCACGTTCTGATTATGCAAAACCCAGTGCACATATAAAATTGGCATATGTGATAGCCTGCGATAAAAATATAGCGTGTTTCGTGGTGTGCAAATGCTATGCTCGCTTACCTACTCTTTTTCCTGTGTTTAGCAGTAGCGTAGCAGAAAAACCGGGTTCGCACTGCATTCGTAGCTGTAACTGCCGTCTTCAGTATTTCAATTTTCAACTGTATTCATTCAAAGGGGAACTAGCGGTGTGTTGCTGCGTCTCCTCTCCCCTATATTTTAGTGTATGGGGGATTACTTTGCTTTATTACAGTGATAATTCTGCAGCGTTAAGGCCTAAAGAAGAGCGTCACTGTGTTCACAAATTTGGTTTTCTTTCTAGCATTCATCTGGCGCTCTAGGGCTGATCTTAGGAATCTGAGCGCGATGAATCTGCAGTAGAAGTTAGCAAAAAGCGATTGTAGGATTGGTGGCTGAAGAGAAGACAGTTGACAACAGGTTAGAAGTGTAGGAAACCGTAGTGCAAGAAGATGGCGAATCTTAATGAGAATAAACAACACAGATGAACAAAAATGAGGGGGGAAAAAACTGAGCAAGGTAGCAATTGCGACCACCCCGTTTCAAAGCGGGCGCTCCTATCCATCCATTCTATCGTCAAGTGGCCATCTGCTTACGGTGGCATCAGTGTGTGAATTGACGTTCTTATCATACCGGAATCGTAATAACGGAGACGTAGAGCGGTTTACTGCACGCCTCACCTGACCAGGTACGGTCATGGGTGTGGCTCTGCGGGCCACTGCGCAGGATCTTCCACTGAACAGGAATTGTGTCCGCTAATACGTCCTCAGTATGCTGAAAATGTCCATTGTGACAAATGGCTTACCGTATCGCAAAATGCCCGAAATTAGCGAATAAGTAGGAGATCACACGCTACTGGTACGGTGACCGCGTAAGTATATACACTTTCCTTCCCAAATCTGCCTGCGCTGTGGGCAGTCCACACTCGGATAGGCGGAATGTGTTTAACGCGCGCTTCTGATTGGCTGAGGAGGTCTCTGGTTTCCAAAGTGCTGCAAGCAAATTATGAAATGGCGCAAAGATAATGCGCTTTGAATGTTTGCATCACTTTTCCTTGGCTTTAGGCCTGCTTTTTAACTAAATGAGACACGATATTCTATACTGATTATAGCGGAATTGCCAAGGATTTTTTTTTATTCACTCATTTGCTTTCAGAATTCCTCGCTAAATCCGAATACGGAGCCTTTCCGGCCAGGTGAGTGTTCTTCTTTTGCTGAGGCTGCTGGGGTAAGTACCTTTGACAGTGATGTTACTTATCTAGGAACTTTTTCTGCACTAAAGCTGTAACCTTGGCACATGATGCTTTTTAGTGTGCACTCATGTTTCATTAAATTCTAATTAAAGCCGTTAGTCTGTGTAAATGCTGCATGGGTTGTTTTCATATCCTCTGACTTGCCTAAATCACGGACATTGATTTTTTTATGTTTTTCAGTCTTGCGTGTTGTTGCAAATTTTGGCTAATATGCAGGAGGATTTATAACGCTATTGGGATTTTTTTTTTTTTTTTTTTGCAGTCGGACACAAGGCGGCACGCCGCCGGGAAGGATTGCCGCTTCAGAACTGTTGAGCACCATCCCTCGGACCAGCCTGCAGCGTTTAAAAGCTTACAAATGGCGGACCTAGAGAATGTTCTCAAGCGATTTCACCTGGACGAGAGCTACCTGGAAACGCCGTGGTCCCGGGATACGTAGTGAAACGTCGTGACCAGTTTCAGCAGTGTTCTCCACCTGAAGCATTATCCAGTGTCATCTCGTGTTAATTATGTCAAAATAAAACCACATTTTTTTTTTCTCTTCAAAATCTGCTTTTGAATTACATGTCTGCAGACCATGTATGCTTGTGGACGACGCTTTGTCTGCATGGAATAGCGCCACTCAAGTAGACGTGGACACTGTGGCGGCATCTAGCGACAAAGCTTCAAAGCACCACAGCCCAGCATTAAGAAAAAAAAGACTTCATTCCGAATTATTGCTTCGTTTCCAGGCTTTATTTTTTGTTCTTGTTGGTGCAAGGTGAAAAACTGTACACCGAGAAGAGCATGTAAAGTGGAAGTACTCCTTCGCTGGTGTCTTCACTTTTGCTACGTTAAGTTCCAGAATTCTTCGACATTAATTTTTAATATTGCAATACTGTACTGTAATTTTAGGCTAATATTGAAGGTAAAAGTCCAATGATTCCATGCGGATAAAAATATTTTGTTTCAAATTACTCCATCGCTCGCATTGAGTAGCTAAGGCTAGCATGAACGTATTGGGGAGACAAGCTCTGCCTTAAAGGGCAACTGCAGCACTTTTTTGAGAATTTCGCGATATTAAAGAATTCAAATCTATATAGGCTGTAGGTAAAGCATGCCCAGTGTTCTTGCACTAGCATTTGAAATAGTGTCGTAATCGACGATTAAATGTTGCGCTTCTGCTCAAAGCACTGGAGGTGTGCAAGAAAGTTCAGCGTGACGTCACGGAAGGTATGATTTCCAATTACCGCTGTCGTCAGCCACACCCTGCCCTGACTCGTTAGACGCTGCCAAACAACTCTCGGCAGGGTTTGCCTTCGGTGGCATTGCTTTTTTCCTTCAAAGCAGGCGTTTGCGCGTTGGAAATGTATAGCGATACCTTCGATGACGTCATCATGCCCCCCCCCCCCTTCCACTTGGCGTTGTGCGCGGTGGAGAAGCTTGAATGGCGTCCAGATTTTAATCAGCGACTACTTCACTATTTAAAGCGCTAGCCCGAAAAGACTTCGCATGCTTCACCTGTAAGTTTCACACATTCGACCCTCTTGAGCTCGTTGATTTCTAAAACCTATGCAGTTTACCTTTAAAGGGAAGCTGCATAGGTTTTAAAAATCAACCAGCTTAACAGGGTCGAATGTGTGAAACTTACAGGTAAAGCATGCGAAGTCTTTTTGGGCTAGAACTTGAAATAGTGAAGTAATCGCCGACTAAAAACCGGACGCCCGTCAGGCTTCTCTACAGCGCACAACACCAAGTGGGGGGCGCATGATGACGTCATCGAAGGTATCTGTACATTTCCAACGCACAAACGCCTACTTCGAAGGAACAAATCCAACCCCACCGAAGGGGAACTCTTCTGAGAGTTGCTTGGCAGCGTCTAACGCGTCAGAGCAGGGTGTGGCTGAGTACAGCGGCAATTTGAAATCATACTTTCCGTGACGTCACGCTCAGTTTTCCTGCACTCCTCCTGTGCACTGAGGAGAAGCGCAAAGTTCAATCGTCTATTACGTCACTATTTCAAATGCTAGTGAAAAATCTCTTGGCATGCTTTTGCCTATAGCCTACGTAGCTTTGAATCCTTGAAAATCGCGAAATTCTCATAAAAGTGCTGCAGTTGCCCTCTAAGGGTATGACATGATAGCCTTATGGGCTGATTTCTATACGTGCAGAAGGTCATTCTCTACTTTACATGCCCAATATAAAGTAGAGGGTGGGGCAGGCACTTTTCCGTTGAGCGGTAGCCAGCAGTCGCAACACGCACGCGCACCTTCGCTAACCGGGGATATCCGGCGTGTTGGGGAACTGTCGAAGAAATGATGCGGTCAATAACAGTTATTATCAACCTATATAATGGTTGGTTGGTTTATGGGGTTTAACGTCCCAAAGCGACTGAGGCTATGAGAGACGCCGTAGTGAAGGGCTCCGGAAATTTCGACCACCTGGGGTTCTTTAACGTGCACTGACATCGCACAGTACACGGGCCTCAAGAATTTCTCCTCCAATGAAATTCTAGCCGCCGCGGTCGGGATCGAACCCGCGTCTTTCGGGTCAGCAGCAGAGCACCATAACCACTGAGCCACCGCGGGCGGCCAACCTATATAATGAATCTTTATTTTCGGTGCCCAGGAAAAAGCCAAATATCTTGGTGCTGGTACGCCATACGCACTCAAAAAAATATTCATTAATTTCTCCACAAAGAAATATAATCAGGGGAGGTAATACAGCAGTCAAGGCAATGAAAAAAAAGGAAGCATCAACTAGGCCTCTGCTTTATACAAAGGAGTGACAGTGAACATAAAGCATAAAAAAAGCGAAAACATCTAAACAATGGGAAATCAAAAACAGCTAGAACAGCAACAGATATAAATAACGAGCAGAAACAATAAAGAATGGGAATGAAAACAAGAAACAGCTATCAAAGCAAAATACAATAAAAAATAACCAAATCAAAACCAGAACGAATATGAAGTCTCAAACACTAGCTGGAATACAATCATTCGCAATAAAAAATATAATAAGTGAACGCCTCACAGATAATCTCACGCGAGTCAAGGTTTTATAGTAAAAATATTAATGAAAACAAGTACAATTGACGAAAAAATTATGGAGGAAGAAACAAACCAAAAATTATAGACGTGTAAATGCGCAAGTGAAATAAAAAGTTTGCTTTAAACGGGAAGTTATATGTGAAGAAAGGCCAGCTCAAAGTGGAAAGTTAAGGACATCAAATAAAAACTAAGGAAGTTTTTATAATGATCATAACATCTTTATATAGCACAAAGGAAATTAATACAGCAAAACAGGCCCGTCTAAGCCAATGTTTGCTTTTGAGACGTATCCCGGCATCGTCAGCTAAGCTATATGCTTACAATACAAATCTGCAGTTTAGATACCAACAATGAATTAATAGTAACAGCATAAGTAATAAATAGTAACAGTAATGCATGCAAAAAAACGGTATACAAGAGTATCGAAACGATCAAGTAGTAGAACAAGTAACTATAAAATTATAATCCAAGTATGACAAATCAAAGATGAGAGTAAAAGCCGATTTTTATCACTTGTATCCGACTGTGGAGCGTAGGAGCAGCGCTCCGCTCATAGAAGGTACAGCAATTATTTCTTAGGTAATGAATGTCGTGGACAGTGCTGGCACTCAAGCTCCTCAGCAGAGGTGCACAAAATAGAAAGACGGAAGCGCCGGACACGCAGGAAGGCAACTATGCGATGATTGTACTTTATTTCTCCCGCGGCACACGACTCCAGAGCTGCGGACGAAGCTTGCTCGCGTCTTTATATGCAGCCAGCCTTTCAGCAACGCTCACAGCTTCCCTTTGGACGCCGGGTTGTCAGTGAGGAAAGTGATACGCAGGAAATAACCTTGCTATTCTGTGCGAAAGCCCGAATGGCATTCTTTAGGTGTGCGCCTATGTCGACAGTCAGCCCCAAAGCAGGAATCCTTAAGGGAGCTCTAGGTAACCTGCTATGAACTTTACCGAGTCGATCGTCGCCCCGTAACATGCAGTCTAGCGAGAGAAGCCAGCATTTTTTAGTTTCTTCCGTAGTGTTTTCCCACACCACCTGCCTTGCGAGGCATAAGCTTCCGCGCTCTGTCAAAGCCACGCGCGGCGTGCGTCAGCTTTCTGCTTCGCCGACAGAGCAAGGAGTGTAATCACCCAAAGTTAAAAATTTCTTCTCGCCTCTTTTCTAGCCCTGCGGCTGACGGCAGCAGTTTTTAGGCGCGCATTGGAACAATTGCAGCGCCGCCTGGGAACTGTATGTTGCCTACGGCGTTGTGGTCACACGAGCAAAGATGGCGACGCTGATGCTAAATCCCTATGAGCATGCATGCACGCGATGGAAGGTATCTGTTCGCCGGATTCGGGCAGGAGCATATCTTACACTCCTTTGTATAACTTTTTTTTTATTTTTCATTATGCCTAATGACAAACAGCGGGAATGAAAAAAAAAGATTGGAAAAAAAGGCTCGCCACCGTACTTGGGCGGATTCTCCCTCTTCTGTTAAAGTTCTCTGCTTTTTTTCATTTGAGTACCACGAAAAGCAAAACACGGTGGCAACCGGTTCTTACGAAGCGTTTTTGACGCACATATTGCCTCAAGAGATAACATCAATTTCTCCTGCAAGTTGTGACAAGCAGAAGCCTTTTTTTTTTTTGCTTGCTACAAACCGCGCCAATCTATGTTATCTCTAAATGAGCGCAGCAAGGAGAGGCACGGCGCTTGAGCGTACTGCTACCGGTTTGTCCTGACATGTTGATTTCGGCGAGAAACGGCACACGTGCCGAAGACCACAGCAATATTAGCCTTGATAACGATGAATGTTAAGAAACATACAGGATACATTTTTTCCGCAGCTCCGTAGCTGTTCGAGCAGCCCTTGGTGAGGCAACGGAACGCGGTCAACGATGCCTCCGAATGGAATGCGGTATACGCTTGACGGGTTCTCACCAATGCTCGACTGGAAGCCCCTGGACTTCGTCGAGCCTCTTCCAGAATACAGGGTATGCAGCGCTTGCGGACTGGTACGCAAGAGGACAGCTTTGCTGCCCTGCATGCACGCGCTGTGCGGCGCTTGCTACGAGCGGAGTGCTAAGGACGGCGTACACACCTGCCCACGTGACGGACGCCACTTTGAAGAAGAGGACGTAGGCTGGGAGGACTTCCCACCATTCGAGCTGCTGAAAAGAATGGTGAGCAATGCATGGAGGAAAGCAGATGGCTCCTGCGTTTAACTTAAGGAAAAAAATGAAGCGAGTAAAAGACGGCCTCATACACACAACTCTAACTTCCAACAATGATTTATGGCATAAAGGAAGGGTGGTATTTGTACCATTGTATCACAGTTCTACCATCAGTACACTACGCTAGAAAAGTGTGTCACCCGCATACGCAAGCTCCTTTGGCAACACCGTCACGGAAGGGCTACTTACATTGTGATTTTTTAAAAGTCTACTCCATTTAGCCTCAATTACTTCACGTGTAAACCGATTTTTGTACAATTTTGAAACCGGGCATTTTTTGAGAAGGGACGAGACACGAGAAGAAGAACACTCGTTCTTTCGCTGGTGAATTATGTCTGACGTACACCAACTAGCCCACATGGGTACCTTGTTATAGTTTTGAGAAGGGGTACGCAATGACAGACGCGGCAGTGGGCTGACAAAATCATATTCAACCTATATTTGTACTCCCACCCCTTATGTAATACCCCCAAAGTGGGGTCTTTAAGGTAATAAAGTGAAGTGAAGTTAGAGCTGTGTGTCTTTCTGAGTGTTTGCCTTTTTTGCGGTTCCTTTTTTTCCCTGAATCATGAACCAACCTGTACAATCATCTACCCGTCTGGTTTGACTTAAGTTTTCGCTTTTCCCACAGAAAGGTAACAAACCTTGCTTGTGCTGTCTTACCACTTTTTATTCATTTCTCAATTGCTCGTCACTAAGGATGAATTCTGTGAGATCGGATGGAGGATTTTGCTCCTGACGTGACGTCTGATGCTCTCGCTGTAAAACTGAAGGGATAGCGACTATGGAGCGACGACATGGGCGCTGACCATTGATTTGATGCAGGAACCAAGGTTTAATTTGTTGCTGAATCTACACGTCAAAACACTGTTACCGACGATAATGCGCTTTCAGGCGTGTTCTACGCGTTCCCTGCAGTTAACGCGCTAACAGCTATTTAACTATGTTACATCGAATGATCCAACGATAGCTATTCTTGCTGATCTATCACGTGAATGTTTTTAAACGACATGCTCTGGATTTGGTTGAAATGTCAGGTCCTCTCAATGGCCAAACCAACGGAACGATTATGGTCAGATTAGGCTGGACATGGTTTGATCGAAATTGAAGGAGGTCAGATTTCGGGGGCTGGCTGGGCCAAATTTTGGGAGTGACCTTGGTCAAATTTGGAGATTACCATCATAATGTCCATAGTCAACTTGTATGGGCATCGATTTTGGTCCGAATCGAAGAAGGTTTAAATTTTGGGGTGGGCCAAACTTGGAATAGCATCGTATCTAGCGCATTCAAATTACCCTGGACATCGATTTTGGATCAAATTGATAGAGGTCAAATATCGGTTATGGGGTGAGCTAAATTTGGGGCTAAGGATGGGCAATATTTTGGAAACGACCGGGGTTTAATTTGTAGTCAACATCGCATTGGCCATAGCCAAAGTTTGCTTTGGCATCTGACAAAAGGCTGTTGCTGTGAGATCACTAAGCCCGAAGGTCCCTTCAGTGTTACATACGCACACCGGACTGAAACTCTAGTTTTGAACTCAGTACAGCTATAGCTCTAATGTTCGCGACTTCCGCTGCTATGCCATTCGGCAGATCTCATGCTTCGGCATAGAAGGTCAGGTAGTTCATCGCCACGATGTTGCAGCTGTTTACTGAGAACGATTGCGGTAAAAAGCCAGGAAGATCCACCCCTATCAGCTAGAACAACCTTGACGACGGATCAGTCTTGTTCAGTAGTCCTACTGGCCCGATCGGTGGCGTCCTTTGTTGCGGACGGTCTCGACAAGCTTCATGATAACTAGCTACTTACGTTGATAAACAGGACGGATAATATTTACCGCGAATTTCGTTTTTTCTTTCGAAGAACCAGTTCAATGGGTTGCGAATACTTGGTAGCAGCGATCGTTTTCGGTGTTTTTCATGCGTTACGCACGGCACGGCACTGAGTAACTGTGCAGATTGCTTCCCGTCCTATCTACTAGGACTATGCTCATGTGCACATGGGTCATATAAGAAGGCGGAATACCATGTCTGCAAAATCTCCTAATAGTTAAGTAACTTTATTTTATGGGCTTTAACGTCCCAAAGACCGCAGCGGTGGTCTATTCGTTTGAGCATCCGCCTCGCATGCGGGAGGTGCGGGGTTCGATCCCCAGTGCCGCCGGGTACCCACCGTTTATACAAAGGGTACAAGCTTCCCTGTCGCCTGGTGCTTGTCTTATTTAGGGTGAAATACTTGGGCAATGGGTCTTTGACCCCACCTCGAATAGAAGCAAATACCTTGTTCCATGCGCTTTTTGGTCACGAGTGCCCTTGGGCCAATCCATCATCATCATTAACGTCCCAGAGTAACTCAGGTTGTGAGGGACTCTGCAGTGGAGGGCTTCTGAAAATGTCGACCACATGGGATCCTTTAACGTGCACTATATCGTACAGCTCCCAGTAGGAGATCTTTCGTTTCAGTCAAGATTTCCTTTCTGCAACCTGTACTGTGTAGAGAGAGGCATTCTTGACCATGTTGACGTCTTGCTAAAGACTGTACTCGAAGAAGCTCACCAGCGTCAAAAGCTCGTATCCCTGATTTCAGCCGCGAATAAGAGATGAAATTATGTCGCTTTCATGAACTATAAGTTTGCGTGTGTTCTTTCAGGTGAAGTGCTGGAACGAAGAAAACGGTTGCCCTGAGGTCATGATGGCTGCACATATATACACGCACATGCAGCGTGAATGCAATCACCACTCAATTTGCTGCCCCGTGTGCTCAGCCAGGGTTCTTTGCGAGGACCTCTGCGCGCACCTGAAGTCCGGCTGTGGAGCCACGGCAATGCCTCCTGCATCGAAATTGGATGCGCAGTCGCGCTGCATGGACGATGCAGTTACTTTGACGTCGTTGCAAGGGGTGTTGGAGAGCGTGGCGGAAGAAATGAAGACGTTTGTTGGACGTTTAAGTAGCGATGCAAAGGTTCAATGTGAACGACTCGGCGAACTCTCTCGTAGCATATATGTCTTAACAGAATCAGTAGAAGAAAAACTTAGCCATAGAGAAGGCGTTTTGGGCGAAGCAGTTCAAGCAGCATCCAATACTATAAATCAGGAAAACGCTACTGATAGTCCTTCTCAGGAAATCCCGGGGATAATGAAGGAATCCAAAAAGCAGTTGGCACAGCCGTTTGAAGAAAGCCATGATAGCTTGACGAAAGGCATGCGGGAGATTGCAGTGGCTACTGAAAAAGCTAGAGAATGTTTATTTTGGAACCTTGATCAACTATCTAAGCTCTCGGAGAGTGCAAGCATGTCATTTGAAGATATTGCATCTCGGTGGAGAAACATCTCTAGTCAGCACAGCATTGTTCTGGCACAAGAGTTTCCGTGTAATGAAGAATCCAAAAACGAAAGTGCTCAGGAAATGATGAAAGGATCACACCAACCTCGGGGACTACCTAACTTAGGTGTGTCCTTTCACGAGTTTAGTGTAAAAGGTATCAGATCCCTTGCAGAGCATGCGCGAAAGGCTGGCTTTGTATCCTACGGCAATCAGCCAATCTACCTACGCGGCTACTGCGTCACCCCTCGTTTCTGTATCATTCAAACCGATGAAGTAGCAGCACTGCACATTGGGATTCAGTTACACAAGGGTGAAAAGGACGACTATGTTCAGTGGCCTTTTCGGCAAACGATTAAGATGACTGCCTTACATCCAAGTGGGTACAATGAAGTTGCAATAGTGGTGAAAGAATTCTGCAATTCATCCGTTATGCAGAGGCCTTCAGAGTCAAACGTTCCATGCTACTACCTCAGCCTTTCTTTCAACCTAAAAAATTTGGTCAAGGATGGATATGTAAAGGATAACCAGCTTCGGCTAAGGTTTGAACTGCTTCCATGATTTGATCTCGGCGGCGATAGTCGTCCTCCCAGGTTCTGCATGCGTACTCAGCGACAGTGTTTAATGCTTTTTATCATGTCCCGCAAATTTTTTATATCCTGTTTGCTTTTTTATGAACTTTTTTATGAACAGTACATTTTCTTTTCTTTTCCTGCACTGAGGAAAATGTATTTCGAGCCCTTTCAGTATACGAGTAGGCACTGCAATTTTAAACGCTGCTTTAGTGACTGACAAATGAGAAAATGTTTTGTACAATAAACATCATTTTGCTCTCCCGCAAAAGCTTTGGGAGGAATTTCTGCAGCACCATCCGGCTTGCAGTTGATGTCGATTCTGACGAATAAAATGAGGCACTCTCGTCGCCAGTGGTAGAAAAGGTAAACTGCTATGGTAGAATTGCTTCGAAGCCCATACGTTCAAAACATGGCAGTTTGTGGAGCAGAGCCAACGTAATCTTCGACTTGAGTTGACAACCAAACAATGTCGTCATAACTAAAAGAAAAAGCATGCCACCGAACTGTAAGCGAAATAAAATGAAGGAACGCATCGACATTCAGCGGGACACACGGCACAAATACGAAGAAGGAAGACGGTTGTGCTGACTACCAAAGCAATTTTTAGATAGCGATGAATTTCAATGTGCTTACAAATAAAGAGGAGCACCCATTTCCTCTTAATTACCGACAGCTACAGCCTCATGAGACTAACCCTTGTTTGAGCGCTTCTTTCGAACACCCGGGAAGAATGAACACGACAGAATTGGGTTGTTCAAATTTAGCTCACATACAAAGCAGTACCGCAGATGGCAGGGAATAATTTAATAACTAAAAACCACAACACAGAATTGACTCTGAATAGCGCAACAAATGGTTGCTGAACTAGCCTTCAAAACAGGTTTTATGACGCAGACGTGTGCATTGTGAAAAGCTGGTTTCTTGCTGTAAATAAATGGTACAAATGAGCTGTTAAAAATTTGGCCTACCTTTTAGAGCATGCAGAGGACGCATATTTTCAATGATGTGATCAAACGCTAGGCAGACCAGGTGGAATATTATCAAGCGTTCACATGAGGAAGCAAGATAAGATAAAAAGCAAGACACGCAAGTACGATTTCTTCAAATGTTTTATTTTTTGCCACTGCATTGCCAACTGTGTATGGGTGCTGAGGCCTTCGTCAGGCAAGTCAGTCTTTTGCCTCAGCTCCTCTTTCTATAGAAGGAAATAAATTGAATTGAATTGAATTGAAATAAAATTGCGAAATGCCGATAGCATGAATGATATCAGAAAATGCGTATTTTCAAATAAACGCTTGCTCCATGAAAACACCCAGGAAGAACTGATCGAAACCTGATGTCATCAATTACTGCTCTGTGCCTAACGCACAAAAATCGCGCCTCGTAATCGAAATTCTGCAATGGGAGAAGGCCATGACACGCGTCGTACAACATACTTTTCTCTGATCTAGGCTAATAAAGCAGTGAAAAGGGCTTTATTACGTCTAAAATATAGTTAGAAAACTGGGCTTCTACAAAAATTTTAGCAGTCACAGTTTCCCGAGCTAAGTAGCATGAACGCTGAAGACAGCGTTTACTTAGCAGTTCCTGGAGATATATAGGGTGATGGAATTCTCCAAAGTGTTTCCCAACCTTTGTAGCGAGATAAAGCATGCCTTCATTTCAAACCAGCTAAATGCCGCGACATGCAAGAAGTTCGCATCATATTTCAGAAATTAGAGAGAGAGAGAGAGAGACTCCTTAATGAAATACAGAGAATTTAGCCGGCGTTTAAAAATCGCTGGCATGCTAAACTGCGTAGGTAGATGAATTTGGGAGATAAAGACAGACGCAGAGCAGTGAGGAAGAGGTAAAAGAATAAAGATAAAATGCGGCCATGAAATGGGTACTAAGGATGCAACGGCGAGCATTGACGTAACCTATGAAATGATGGAGTGCATAGTCCGACAAATGGGCTGACGAAGTTCACTGCATGAATAATGCATGAAGGTAACATGCAAGTGAATTTAGAGCTTATCAAGATGTCCAATGTCTTTTAAATATGTGAATAGAAAGTTCATTGCAAGTCTCTGTTGCCTATGGCAGGCTAAGGGACCTAAAACTTTGTCCATTGTTAGGGAAACTGGGCAGAGCTTCTGCATGCAATATTCATAGTACGCCCGCTCGTTAGCATACGCAGGACAATCAAGCAGGATATGTTCCACAGTTTCGATCGAGGCACTGCCATTGCACGTTGATCGAGGAGTCGCTTCGTTACGAGTAGGAATAATTCTCGTGTATTACGTCACCCGGTCAAGTCAAGACAATACATAACCATTCGATACTGTTCAAGTGCAGTAAAGGAAGAGAATTTACAACGGAACGCACTTTGTCCTGCAAACTACGAAGCGATCATCCGATGGTCACATCTGACACTTACCATACAGCAAACCGTACGTCAAAGCTGCAAGAAGAAACTGGCAATGTACATTAAAAATCTAGTTACAACAAATAAACATGAATTTGCGCAACAATATCTCATTTCAACTTCAGCCTATGATTTTCGACGCCACAATTAACAAGCCTGTAAGCCTCGTACAAATTACGGTTTTCAGAAGCTAAATGATAAGATACCAAACTTATTGAACATATACCGCATAATTCTAGATTTAGCCCTCGAACACCATAAACTAAACAACTTTAAAAAGGCAGTTCATGCAATGCTGGCTTCCTGTAGGTAAACTACTTATGTTTTACACCTACGTAGTCCTGCCGTGCTCTATATTGTTACATTAGGCGGTGCATGCATAAGGAAGGTAGAAGAAGAAGCTCTTGAGTTTTTGTGAAGAAGACGACGGTCGAGCAGTGTCGGCTGGTGCCTGCAGTAAACGCCTGTGGTTTTAAAGCCCTGTTTTCCGTGTCCGCTCTCTGCAATCCCAAGCGGAACTACCCCGTAACATCTTGGTGGAGGTGCTTTCGATACCCCTGGCCACAGCTCCTCGTATTTCTGCGCCAGAAACCTGGATTTGCGCAGTGGACGCCATCTCCTCGAACTCACACCACCGACTGCCACAGTAAGCATGGCTTCCCAGGACGCATCTCCCGCTCCGGACACTCCAGCTGCCCACATGGTCTTAACCAAAATCCACCATCCGCCTATTTTTAACGGCGAAGATAAGACGGATGTTGAAGATTGGCTCGACGAATACGAAAGGTGCGGCAAGAATAACCGTTGGGATGCTAGCATAATGCTCGCAAACATCATCTTTTATCTCGCGGGAACTGCGAAGACCTGGTTTACCAACCACGAACAGGAGATGCCTACTTGGGACATCTGCAAGCAAAAACTTCAGGACTTGCTCGGCAAGCCAATTGGGCGAGCTCTCGCAGCCAAAAACGACCTGGCTACTCGCGCTCAATCGTCAACCGAATCTTACCTTGCCTACATACAGGACGTCCTCGCCCTTTGTCGAAAGGTAAACACCTCCATGACCGAAGCTGACAAAGTGGGCCATATGCTTAAGGGTATCGCCGATGACGCATTCAATATACTTATCTGCAAAGACTGCTCTACGGTGGACTCAGTCCTGCAAGTGTGTCGCCGTTTCGAACAAGCGAAGTAGCGCCGCATCGTCCATCGGTTTGCGCGCCTTCCCAACACGGCGACTACATCCTCATGCGACGATCTGCCCACTTTGCAGCAGCCTTCAAGTCAGACTAACCTCACTACCATCGTCCGCAGGGAAATCGAGGCCTTGACTCCTGCTCCACTTACAACACCTCCTGCAGAGGCAACAATAGCTATGATACAGGCTGTTGTCCGCCAAGAATTCGCGAATGTGGGCCTCGTTTGCAATCCTACCACGCCACCCCCTGCACCACAGCCAATACCAGTGGTTGCTGCTGCTACGACAACCCCGCCCTACACACCGCGCTACACCACCCGCAATCCTGCGGAGTGGCGCACGTCTGACAACAGGCCTATTTGCTTCGTCTGTTGTCGGGCTGGCCATACGTCCCGCTATTGTCGCAGCCGCCCGGCTCCCCCCTCTCACCCCTACTACAGCCCTGTCCGCCATGACTATTATGCACCGCGGCGCGTTTCTGTCACCCCAGCACAGCATCGTGCCGAAAACATTGAGCAAGTCCGTCGCCCTAGCCGTTCGCCATCGCCACAAGCCCACCGTTCCCGTTCACCTACTCCTCGCCGCAGCTTGTCCCCAATGTACCAAGACCCCTACTCGGGAAACTAGGCGACGCAGCGCCCGGACGTGACGCTGCGTTACCGACCCGGACAGCCAACTGTGTCTCGACCATCGCACCACGCTGCAACCTGATCAATGTCCTCGTAGATAGAGTCCCTGTGCCCGCTCTCATTGACACTGGAGCCCATATTTCAGTCCTTAGTTCGTCGTTCCGCCAGCGCCTCAAAAAAGTTCTTACGCCCGATAACACCTCTACAGTTCGTGTTGCTGACGGAAACACTGCTACCATCATCGGCATGTGCACTCGCGCGTTAGCATCGCCGGCCACCACGCCCCTGTGCTATTCGCCGTCCTTACTACTTGTCCTCAAGACGTCATTTTAGGCCTAGACTTTTTAACAGCCCATTCCGCTCTCATCGACTGTTCCTCCGGACTTTGCGCCTAGCCCTGCCCCATTGTGTTCACGACCCTAGTGCTGACCATTCCCAGCCTCTCCTCCGCTCCAGTACATTTACTCGCCTACCTCCCGAGGCGGCAGTATTCGTGCCCATGTCACCTTTTCCCTCCCTTCCTGACGGCGACTACGTTGTCAACCCCATCACCGACGTCACTCTACAACACAACATTGCCCTACCTCATAACATTGTACACGTCGAGAACAACCTCACCTACATTCCCGTACTCAACTTCAGCATGTCCTCGCAAGTTCTCCCGGAGGGCATTTACCTTGCCGAGCTGTCACCTTTGTCCACATTTACTATTTCTGCAGTGCTGTCCGACCGTCGCGCCGAGGTACCTGCACAGCCTGCCTCGTCACATAGTCCGGAGGACCGCATCTCAGCCATGGTTGCCTCTGACCTGCGTCCCGAATATGCCAGTGCCCTTGCAAGCCTTTTGCGGTCGTACAGCGACATTTTTGATTTCGGTCACGGATCCCTGGGCCAAACGTCCGTCGTCACACATCGCATAGATACTGGAGATGCCCGCCCTGTTCACCGACCGCCTTACAGAGTTGCTCTTTCAGAACGCCATATCATTCAGGAAGAAGTTGACAAAATGTTGGCCAGCAACATTGTTGAGCCGTCGAGCAGCCCCTGGGCGTCTCCTGTAGTACTTGTCAAAAAGAAAGACAACAGCTGGAGGTTTTGCGTAGATTATCGACACCTCAACAAGATAACAAGGAAAGACGTGTACCCTCTTCCTAGGATCGATGACGCCCTCGACTGCCTGCATGGTGCCAACTACTTCTCCTCCATCGATCTCCGTTCTGGATATTGGCAGATCTCTGTTGACGAACGAGATCGTGAGAAGACGGCTTTTGTCACCCCGGATGGACTCTACCAATTCAAGGTGATGCCTTTCGGCTTATAATGCCCCTGCGACCTTCGAGCGCATGATGGACTCCTTACTACGTTACTACGCGGGTTCAAATGGACCACATGTCTGTGCTACCTCGATGACGTCATCGTATTTTCATCAACCTTTGAGGGCCACCTCCATCGTCTTGCGGCTATTCTTGGCGTCTTCCGACGAGCTGGCCTTCAGTTGAACTCCAAGAAGTGTAGCTCAACACTTCGCCGGGAACTCAACATCCTCGGACATTTGGTCAACACCCATGGCATCCAGCCGGACCCCGACAAAATTCGCGCTGTAAGTGGTTTTCCTATACCGAAATCTAGCAGCGACGTGCGTAGCTTCCTCGGACTTTGCTCATACTTCCGACGATTTGTACCAAACTTCGCGGAAATCGCCCGTCCACTCACGCAGCTTCTGAAAAAAGAGGTCTTGTTTTCCTGGGGCCACGAACACTCGGCCGCCTTCGCCGCTCTTATTGCCCACCTCACCCGTCCGCCTGTGTTGGCTCACTTCAATCCATCAGCACCCACAGAAGTACGCACCGAGGCAAGTGGTCATGGCATTGGTGCCGTTCTCGCACAACGTCAGCTCGGCTCCCCTCGCGTCATCGCCTATGCCAGCCGACTCCTCTCTAAGGCCGAACAGAATTATTCCATCACTGAACGTGAGTGCTTAGCCCTAGTCTGGGCCATTACGAAGTTCCGCCCTTACTTGTATGGGCGGCCATTCACAGTAGTCACTGACCACCACGCCTTGTGTTGGCTTTCTACACTCAAAGACCCTACCGGCCGCCTTGGACGTTGGGCCTTGCGCCTTCAGGAGTACAATTTTTCAGTAGTTTATAAGTCTGGCCAGTTGCATCGAGACGCCGATTGCCTGTCCCGTCATCCAGTCGACCCGCCAAGCCAACCTGAATGTGACAATGACGATTTCGTGCTCTCTATTTCTGACTTTTTCAACATTTACCGTCAGCAACGCCAGGACCCTCAGCTTCGCGAAATTATCAGTCGCCTCTGCGCCGATCGCCATGACCCTGCCCGTCGTTTGTTTGTGCTCCGCGACGGCACCTTATACCGGCACAATATGCGACCTGATGGCCCTGACCTTCTACTAGTCGTCCCTCAGCACCTACGCAAAGCCGTCCTTGAACAGCTTCACGACGTTCCGACAGCGGGTCATCTAGGCGTCTCTCGCACATACGACAGTGTGCGCCGTCGGTTCTTTTGGCCAGGCCTCTACCGCACAGTCCGCCGATACGTGGCTGCTTGTGACCGCTGTCAACGCCGGAAAAAGCCATTAGTTTTACCAGCTGGACTTCTGCAGCCGATCGACATCCCCATAGACCCATTTTCTCGCGTGGGTCTGGACCTTCCAGGGCCTTTTCCGCTCTCTGCATCGGGGAACAAATGGATTGCGGTGGCCACTGATTACACCACACGCTACGCGGTCTCACGAGCAATACCAATCAGTTGTGCAACCGATGTCGCTGCTTTCCTCCTCAACGACGTTATACTCGTCCATGGAGCTCCCCGCCAACTGCTCACCGACCGTGGCCGTTGCTTTCTTGCGCGTATAGTCGACGAGATCCTACGGTTGTGCAACGTTCGTCATTCTTTCACGACTGCCTACCATCCACAGACGAACGGGCTTACCGAACGCCTTAACCGGACATTGACTGATATGCTCTCTATGTACGTGTCTGATGACCACCGCGACTGGGACATCACGCTGCCATTTGTGACATTTGCATACAATTCGTCGCGTCACAACACTTCCGGCTACTCCCCCTTCTATCTTCTATACGGCCGTGACCCTCTGCTTCCATTCGACAGCCTGCTCCCTCCAGTCACCACTGCCAGCTCATATGCCCGTGACGCCATAGCCCGAGCTGACGTTGCCCGCGTTGTTGCTCGCAACCGACTCACAGCCTCCCAGCACTCTCAGAAACGTCGCTATGATTCCTGTCATCGCAACACCGAGTATTCTTGCGGCTCTCTCGTGCTGCTTTGGACCCCAGCTCGCCGCGTTCGCCTCTCGGAAAAACTTTTGCCACGTTATACAGGCCCCTACCGTATTTTACGACAAGTGACTCCAGTGAAATGCGAAATTGTGTCCTTGCATCTCGCACGCCATACCTCCACACCTCGCACTGAGACGGTCCATGTTGCACGCCTGAAGCAGTACTACACGGACCCTGGTTCGGACGCTAGTACGCACCCGGACGGTGCTTTTCAGCCGGCGGGGTAGTGTTACATTAGGCGGTGCATGCATAAGGAAGGAAGAAGAAGAAGCTCTTGAGTTTTTGTGAAGACGACGACGGTCGAGCAGTGTCGGCTGGTGCCTGCAGTAAACACCTGTGGTTTTAAAGCCCTGTTTTCCGCGTCCGCTCTCTGCAATCCCAAGCGGAACTACCCCGTAACAATATCTTCTTTGTTTCATAAGAGCGTATGCTTTGAGTTGTCTTCAAGGCTTTGCGCTTGTTCACTGCACAGGACTTCTGCGCAGAATTCTAGAATGAATGCTGTTTGTTCCTGTTGTTGAACGTCTTTGCCCAGGACAACAGGCCCTCGTCAGGTGCTTGTAACATCTTTAGCCTGTACACCCTCGGTTCCTGTATTTCGGAAACCGAAATAAATTTTTATATTTTATATTATTATTACTATTATTATTATTATTATTATTATTATTATTATTATTATTATTATTATTATTATTATTATTACTTCCCTGAGGGTATTGGGGAGCGCTAACAAAATACGGAGAGGGCTCCAAGTAGTCATTCCGCCCCAGGTGGTAAATTATTCCGCGCTTCCTCAAACCGGGTCCTTATAGTCTGTGTCGATTTGTGACTTTAAAGCGCGGGTAATATATCATGCTACTGTTTTTTATGCTTGGCTGCCGTTATATAGAGCGGGCTAACCTCTTTAGAACACAAATCTTTATTCAAGAAATCTAGTTTTCTGGTGTGTGTTTGCTACCCTGTGAGATTGTGAAGTGAATGTACTGTGATTTCTGCCCTTTCTTTCTAGCCACTGCAGAGGAGGAAACATACTGAACGAAGGACTAAAACTAGACACCTGGCGAGACGCATTCCTAAAAAATTTTTGGAGGCACCCCATAAACCACGAAATGGGAAGAAAATACTACCCGAGCTGTTTATATAGCTACCTCAATTGTACATGCTCTCTTGGCTTTAAAGAAAACATTCAAAACAGTAAATAGTTACCCCTAACACATTTTTTTTAGAATCATAATTGCTTTAAAAACCTCCCGTGTCATGACACATAACCTTTACTACTAGAGCAACAAAGGTTTAATTCCCTGGGACTCCTAAAGGCCTCCACTATCGATGGTAGTAAACCACACATCCCATTACTGTGCCAAATACCCCCCCCCCCCCCCCCCCCCCCTTCACAGCGGTACGCTAGTGGGCAATCTGTGTACACTCACTTCGGGATTATTTTTGCAAAAATTGCAGGGCGCCGTTTACCGTTTTCTAGTTAGGTTTTATTCGGATCTCTTTTATAGATGCAATGAAAATGTGACCTGCAAACCCTAGAATTCAGTCTTGCATTATGAATTATTTGCCAACTGAAGTGACAAATCTTACTCGAAGCCAATATATATATATAGCCCTCACGTTCTTGCATTCTTTTGCATTCTGCATTCGATTTGCTTTGAATGAAATTCAGTGCAATACAATACAGTGCGTTCCACAGGTAATTTTAGTGCTTAAGCCGTTGGCTACAGTTAAACTCCGCCAGGACAGCGGACAATGCCTTTCGGCGTCTTCCTTTTCAAAAGCATTTACAGCGAGGATGTACAATCTCAGGGGCAGGGACGGCTGTGACTCGCTTTGTCCGTCATCGGTGGCGTGATAAAGGTCTGTCAGGAAATCACAGGTGTCCTCACTGCGGCGCTGCAGCGGACATTTGTAATGTGCGGCACCTGTTGTGGACTTGCCCAGCGACGACCCCTACTAGAAAACGGCTCCTCGGGGAGGTGGGCTTGCGGTGGAACCGCGAAGGAGCCTATGTGAAGTGGACAGTGGACAATCAGTTCACCAGCAGCCTATGCAACTACCTCGCCGAAACGGGTCTCCGCCCCTTCTTTTACCTTCTATATCCTGCATTCCACTCTCCCTTTCTACACTTATGCCTCATGGCAGACTTGTCGAAAAAAAATGTACAATCGAGAAGGTATTCTTTTCAACGAGGACTGCGATCTAGTGCGCGCCGGCCGCAAGCGATCAGGCCATATTGCTGTCCCGATCAAACTGCACGGATACGGCGAAAAGGCTAGTAGCTCCTAACACGATCAAACACGAGCGGCCACAACGAGGATAGTGAACAGCCTGCAACACAGCGCGTCCATGACCAACCTTTGTGAGTCTTGTGGCGAAATAGAATCCCTAGATTACTTTTTCACCCCTTGCCGGGGGTTCTCTGCTCGCCGTAGAATTTACTTGGGGATCCACCTCGTTCGCCTAGAGCTTCTTCTATCTATTCCAATTCTTCTCTCCTTCGTGGCAAGGGCCAAGGGGTATTCGCTGATACCAGTGTGCAATTATATTCATTATATAACTAGATTAGGTAGATTCCTCTGCTGGAATGAGAATTCTCTGCTTTTTCTTTCGCGTTTCTTTTTCATTTTTTTTTGTAGAAATTCTAGTCTAAGACAAAATTCTCGAAAAAATTACAAGATTGCACTTACGTCTGCTTAAGAGTGGAAATGCGAAAGCCTTTCCCTCTCCTTTCTTTCTCCCTGTAATTTTTTCCCTTTTTGCTCATTTCTGTTTTTTCTTTATTGTTTTTTGTAATTGTTTGCTTAATATTAATTACTTTTCCTTTTTACCCCTCTTTCTTAAATTTTTGTTTCTATTCGAGTTTTTCTTTTTGCCAAGAAAGAAGGGGTCAGCCAGTCTAGCCATTGCACGGATTGTTATCTGGCTGGTGGTGGATTCGCTATGGATTTTTCTCGTCGGACGAACGCCTCTGATGAGCCGTAATATATATATATATATATATATATATATATATATATATATATATATATATATATATATATTGTGACGCCCATGAAAAGGCCTATTCTACCTATTCTACGTGGTCGGCGCTGCTGACTAAGCCGAAGATGAGGAGAACGAGGTTGGTGGTGTCTCGTGCTCAGCAAGCGGACCCAGCTGCTTTCAGTCCTCTGTCCCGGTGTCAATAAACCCTGGGCGTAACATCTTGGTGGAGGTGCGGGGTGCTTTCGAGTGGACACCTGAGTGCGACTCGGCCTTTCGCCAACTAAAATTCCTTCTGACATCCCACCCTGTACTTCGCCACTTCGATCCCTCCGCTCCCACAGAGATTCATACTGACGCCAGCGGTGTTGGCCTCGGCGCTGTTCTCGTCCAGCGATGCGACAACAAAGAGCACGTTGTTGCGTATGCGAGTCGCTCGCTCAGCAAGCCGGAGCGCAATTATACAGTCACCGAGCAAGAATGCTTGGCTGTCGTCTTCGCCACGCAGCGTTTCCGTTCCTATCTGTACGGACGACCGTTCGCCGTCGTCACCGACCATCATGCCCTCTGCTGGCTCGTTAGCCTTCGTGACCCGTGCGGGCGCCCTGCACGGTGGGCTCTCCGGCTACAAGAGGTCGATTACACAGTCGTCTACAAGAGTGGCCGCCGTCACGCTGACGCGGACTGTCTTTCGAGGCTGCCCCTTCCTGAATCTGAGCCTACCATCGCTACTTTGGACCACTGCGTCACGTCAGTGTCACCTGCTTTTCCTGATGTCGCAACGTTCCAAGCGGAACAGCAGAAAGATTTAACCCTACGGTCTCTCCTGGCGGCAGCTGATGATCCTTCCAATGTCAGCCACTTTTGTGTGCGGGATGGTCTTCTGTGGAAGAAAAACTATTCTTCTACGGGCCACCGCTTCCTGCTGGTAGTCCCGAAGAGCCTGTACAACTCTGTTTTGCAAGCCATGCACGATGACCCTACATCTGGACATTTTGGTTTAGCACGGACGCTGCACCGTACTCAGGCAAGCTTTTATTTGCCGAAAATGCGGGCCACGACTGAGCGGTACGTCGCCAGCTGCACTCAGTGTGAACGATACAAGCGACCTACTAGCCTTGCATCGGGTCAGCTTCACCCTGTGACACCGTCTGCAGCACCGTTGGAGCAAGTGGGCATAGATCTCCTTGGCCCGTTTCCGAAATCCTATCATGGGAACCGCTGGATAGTGGTTTGTGTCGATTACCTGACTCGTTATTGTGAAACGGCAGCCCTACCCGCAGCTACAGCGCATCATGCGTCCTCTTTTCTGCTACGATTCATAGTTCTACGTCATGTACCTCCAAAAGTTATCATCAGTGACCGTGGTCGGCAGTTCACCGCTGACGTCGTGGAGCAACTTCTCCGTTCCTGCGCATCGCATTTTCGCCATTCCTCGCCTTACCATCCCCAGACGAATGGACTCACTGAGCGCACGAACCGCACGATCACCAACATGCTGCCAATGTATGTTGATTCAAGACACAAGAATTGGGAGAGCGTCCTGCCGTTCATCACGTACGCGTTCAATACCGCGCGCCATGAGACTACTGGCTACAGCCCCTTCTTTTTACTCTATGCTCGGTCCCCACGCTACACCCTGGACACCATACTACCATTTTCTGACGAGCTTCCTGAAGATCCCTCCATCGCTGAGACACTCTGTCTCGCCGAAGAAGCCCGACGCCTTGCTCGTCTTCGTGTTCTCGCCTCCCAAGATCGGTCCAAAGCGCGCTACGATGCCCGCCGCCGTCACGTCACTTACAGGCCTGGTGATTTGGTCTTGTTGTGGCTGCTTATCAGAAAGCGAGGATTGTCTCAGAAGCTGCTGTGCCACTACGATGGACCCTATGTCATTACTGAGCAATTTGTCGAGCTCAATTACCGCGTAGCTCGTCTCACGGCAAGCGGACGTAGTTCAGCGCGAACTGAAGTCACTCACGTTGCCCGGCTGAAGCCCTACCATTCGCGCGGCGCTTCTTAACTCGCCCAGCGGGCTTCGGCTGCGTAGGGGGAAGTGTGACGCCCATGAAAAGGCCTATTCTACCTATTCCTATTCTACATGATCGGCGCTGCTGACTAAGCCGAAGATGAGGAGAACGAGGTTGGTGGTGTCTCGTGCTCAGCAAGCGGACCGAGCTGCTTTCAGTCCTCCGTCCCGGTCTCAATAAACCCTGGGCGTAACAATATATATATATATATATATATATATATATATATATATATATATATATATATATATATATATATATATTCGCGCTGCCGTTGACAACGTTGCATACTCCGTTGGTTTTAAAGTAAAGGGGCAGAACTGGCTTCATTGGTAAGTGGACACCTCAATCATGCATTGAGGATTGAGGTGGTGTCCACTTTAAAGAAAGCGTACTTTCGGCCAATGTTTTACGAGTAAAAATGCCAAAGCACAAACGAATAGTTTTTCAACATTTCATTCTGCTGAGCCAGTCTCTCGAAAGGAACAGACCTCCTTTCTCCCGCGGCTCCCTCATTTGCATGTGCCACTCGTCCTTATGTCCGCAATAAGTAACGGGGCATCAGCCATCATGACCGCTCGTTTTCGCCTTACGGTAACGTGTTACGGGATAGAAGCTATGCTAAACGTCTATGGGCGTTGGGCAGCGCTAAACAGAAAGTCCAGTAACACGGCAAACGTAACCTAAGCTCGGACACGATATGCTGGAACTCTGTAATAGCGATCCATTACATTGAGAAGATGAATTTTATTCAGTGGAGTTTGACATGTACTCCATTGAAGTTAAAAAAAAAAACTAATAGGGAACTTTGGCAGCGTAAGGTACGCTAGGCTAAAGCCTCGGCTTGACGCTGCTCACGCATTCCGTCAGCCTCCCTCTCCCTGTCTTTGCTGTCCGGGGACGCGTTCAGCCGCCGCTGACGCATGCGTTCGTTGCTCTTTCGCCGGTTCGTGTTCGGAGAGTAGCCCTTCTTTTGCCGCGCCCAACCACCTGGCGTGGAACCGCTGCACCGCCTGGGAGCCATCCTCCTCCACTAGCTGCCGCACACCGACTGACGACGACAGAGAAGCTTGGCGCCGCTGCGCCGACACCGCCACCTGTCGACGAAGATTAGCAGCTGTGCTCGTTGATGAGTCACCCCAGGCGTTGCATGTAACGTGGGACGGACTGGAGAATTAGACATTAAAGGCTTTCACCTTAAAAATGCCGCCTATTGAAGATAAGGTAGACCTATTTTGGGTCACGGCTATGCGCGGTGGACAACTTCCTATGAGATGCTCAATGAGCTCATGAAAAAAACTCCATGCTGTACGCCCAGATCCATTTGATGACAATGTAGCTATAAGGCCAACTTAGTGTCTTTAACAGTGACCTCTATTAGGAACTGCTTCCCTTCCAGCGAGGAAAACATGGTTTTAAACTCTGATCCAGAACATTTCACAGACACCTGCGTAAGAGGGTCTCCCGTGTTTCCAGGCCTACAACAAACGGTGATCAAATTCGCGAATATCGTGCCAGAAGTGGCACTTACGCGAACGCTTTTTTTTTCGATTTGATTTGAGAATGGAATCGGTTGGTTGAAACAAAAGCATGCTCAGAGAAATGGAGATGAAAGCGAATGGCATCTTGTCATCGTTCAGAACCGGGGCGGAGTTTCTCGTAGAGGGCATGGCGCTCGCTCCTTATCTTGTTCGGGGCTGAGGACACGCTTGTAACGGCATTCTTCGCGAATGTGGTCGAAGAGATCCTCTGCTGCAATCACAACGTTGCAGCCTCGGCTCGCGTTCGAGCAAATCACCTGCAAACGGATCAGGATGAAGATTAGCCAACAAGCGTAGTTATCAATACTGTGTGCTGCATTCCAAACACAGTGTGACGAAAGTAAGAATACCGTCCCAAGCACCACATGTAATGGGCCCAATATTGGAAATGGATGGTCTCACTCTCTGCCTTTCCAGGAACCGCTTTTTCCAACATATCTGCAATAATCTGCCGATTACCTGTGTTGCTGAGGAAAAGAATGACGTCTTTGTAACACAACATGCTTCATAAGTAACCAAAAAAAGCAAGACTTCTGAACTCTTCGTAGTCTTTGCTGCGACTGATGGTGCAATCATAATCCAAATATTAAAAAAAAGACAGGTAAAGAAACATTGAGAGGATCATATATGCAGAAAAACATATAGTCAAAAGTATCACAAGATTTCGTATCAAGAACTCTCGACCATGCACAAAGCAAACTAATTTGAACTTATAACTCATTAAGTGCTGAAAAGTACTTCGGATTTTATTAAAGAGAGATGTGCAAAATACACGCAATAATGAATTAAGACTAGTAATGTACACAAATAACACAACAAACAACGCTGAATAAAATACTCGGTAAATGCACATAATACAACAAAAATACCAAATCTATTAGTCCATGGTTTGCTTTAACGAATGCTGAAACGATTGTAGGTTAACCTCAGTAGCTATGTGTGATGGCAAGTTATTCCAATCTATTATAGTGCGAGGAATGAATGATTTCGCGTAGAGCAATCAACGGCATGTGATGCGCTTTATTTTGTTAACGTGGTCGCGGTGAGGAAAGACTGCAGGGTGTCGCAAAAAGAAGTCGTCGTGGAGGGTGGGATGGTGATACAGTTTGTGAAGTAAGGTTAGGCGAGCGAAATGGCGTCGACATGATAGCGGTTCCAACTCGGCATGTTGTTTTAATGCTGTGACCCTGGTGAAGCGTGAATTATCTGAAAAGATGAAGCGAACAGCACGGTTTTGCAGGGATTCAAGGTTGTTTATAATGTAAGCTTGTTGAGGGTCCCATATGACAGAAGCGTACTCAACTTTCGCGCGGATTAGCGTGATGTAAGCAAGTTTTTTTAAGTGTGAAGGCGCGTGTTTGAGATTACGCCTAAGAAGGCCGAGTGCGCGATTTGCTGATGCTAAGATTGTGTTAATATGGTAATGCCAAGTTAGGTCAGACTGAAAGTGAACTCCTAGGTATTTGTAAGTTGCTGTATGTTCAACTCTATCGTTATTGAGGAAGTAGGCTGAAGCAATTCGAGTGGAACGGTTAGTAAACGACATTAACTTTGTTTTAGATGAATTTGGAGGCATTAGCCAGGAAGAACACCAAGCCGTTACAGCGTCAAGATCAGTTTGAAGTGAATGGCGGTCGGTTTCGTTAGTAATATTACAATATATTACACAATCATCCGCGAATAACCTAATTTGAGACGATGCACACTTGGGTAGATCGTTAATAAAAATTTAAAAAAGCAGAGGGCCAAGTACACTTCCCTGGGGGACTCCAGATGTTACGGGGACAGAAGACGAGTTAAAGCCGTTGACAGAGGTGAATTGTTTTCTGTTATCGAGGAATTGTTTTATCCATGAAATAACGTTTGGATGGAGATTTAAGTTTGTGAATTTGGCTAGGAGCCTGTGATGAGGAACGCGATCAAAATCTTTAGAATAGTCTAAAAATACTGCGTCAACCTGTAAGCCAGCGTCTACTGCGGAAAATATGTCGTTAGTAAATCCAGCGAGTTGTGTGTCGCATGAATAACCCCTGCGAAAACCGTGCTGGTATTTGAAAATGATATCATGCTCCTCTAGATAATTAATTACTTGAATATGAATTATGTGTTCCAGGAGTTTACAGATGTTGCTGGTTAATTAGATAGGGCGATAGTTAAGTGGAATGGTGCGGTCTCCGGATTTGAAAATGGGTATTACTTTCGCTGTACGCCAGTCGTCAGGAATTGTACCAGATGATAATGATTGTGAAAAAAGTGATGTCAATACTTGATAGTGGTTTAGAGAGGCATTCATTAGTATTTTGTTATTAACTTCAAGGTGATCAGAGCTAGTAGTAACTTTGAGGTTATTCAAAAGGGCAAGAATGCCTGATTCATTAATGATAATTTCTGGCATGAAGTAACGGAAGATGACTGTAACATGGGCGAAGAAGTGGTGTCTTCATGGGTGAACACTGAGACGAATGCGTCGTTAAGAAGCTGTGCACACTCAGTTTCAGTTACTGGATCACCGTCAGGATTAGTTAGTACGAATTCGGGGTGGGAACTCGGATTGATGACGCGCCAGAATCTATGAGAGTTATTGGTTAACATGGTGGACAGGTCGTGACTGAAGAAATGATGACGAGTTGTTTTAAGCAGTGATTGATATTCGTGATCGCAATGCCTGTACTTTGTCCATGATGATGGAAGACCTGTTTTGACTGCTTGGCGGTACAAGCGTTTTTTCTTATTATTAAGACGACGAAGGCGATTTGTGAACCATGGTGCATTTTTATGATATCTGATGGTGATGACTGGCACAAACTTGTGAACAAGATTAGTCAATATGTGTTTAAGTGATTTCCAATTTGTTTCGACTGAGCGAGATGAAGAGTGAGCTAGGAAGTCCTCCGAAAATGATTGCAGTGCAGAGTTAATCCCATCGAAATTAGCGCGGTTATAGCAATCAATTCGCTTAGTGGATGTTTTCTTTCTACCGAATGGACGAGTGATGTACCCGGTGATGATGTCATGATCGGATAGGCCTTCTAAATTTAAGATATCGGAACAAACCTCAGGGTTATTTGTTAGGACGAGATCCAGAATATTCGCCGTTGTGGCGGAGCGGCGGGTAGGATCAATGATAAGTTGAAGAAGCGAAACATCTAAGCAGGTATGAAGGAACATGTGGGCTTCCTGGAAACTGGGGTTAACCGTAAGATTAGGCCAATCAATGTTTGGGAAGTTAAAATCACCAAATACAAGGAAAATGGAGTTAGGAAAACGCACGTATAAGTCACTCAATATTCTATGAAATTCACCTGAAAATGTGGCAGTCATATCTGGCGGTCGGTAGAAGGCGGCAATAACAACATCAGCAATACCAATTTTGCACCGTATCCAAACACATTCAAGAAATGTGGTGACAGTGATCGGGACAGCAGATATTTGTTTCTTTATAGCAATAAGGACGCTACCCCCTTTTCTAATTTTCCTATGACAACGAAAAAAGAAAAATTCGGATTCACTGAGAATGTTAGCATCCGGAATAGAATCGTCCAACCAAGTTTCAGTTAATATCAGAAGTGAAGCGCACGTTGAATCGACGAGGGAAGAAAGGGCAACAGATTTTGAAAGTACACTTCGGATATTAGTGAAAAGGAAACTACTGCCATTCACTGAATTAAGACGAGTGTTCAACGAGGATGATGAAGACGCTGGAAAAGATGAGGTGGCTGTTGGAACCGGTCAGTCGGTCTTAGAAAGACTAACTGGCACCGCTCGACCACTGGCGACATCCCACAGATACGTATCCCACGTATCCAATACGTTCCAATATCCAAACGTATCTAATAGAGCAGACATTTGCATTAGCCATCTAAAAGTGATTTTATCCTGTTGGTTTTATCCAATTTTAAACTGCTGTTTCTTTCAGAGAGTGTTGAACATTACTTTAGTTTTCTGCACACCAATTTAAGACTCACAGTTCTAAAAGGCATTTATCATGCCTTGAAATTCATCCCATGAGTGACTTAGCAAGGCAACGTCATCAGCGAATCACGCCTACAAATTCTTATCCCCAACTATTCCCAGTCTAGTACTCTGACTACCTCCTCTAAACAGGCAGTGAATAGGATTGGAGAGATCGTTGCTCCCTGTCTGATATCCAACCATATTGAAATTTTTTTGCTCTCTTAAAGAAGGATTTTTCTGGTTTTGCAGGGTTTTTTTATATTTTCTAGTATTTTTGCGTAAAGTTGTTCTACACCTCTAGTCCGTAATGCCTGCATTACTACTGAGGTTTCGACACAGTGAAACGCTCTGTCGCAGTCGATGAAGGCTATACATGGGGGTTACATTTATTCTTCGCATTTCCCTGTCACCTGATTGGTAGAGGGAATATGATCTATTATTGGGTAGCCTTTACGCAAATCCGCCTGATGATTCGGCTGATCGAAGAATATGGTTATCCGGATTAGATTACCAGCAGAAAATATGATCACCTAAATAAGGACGGCAAATGCAAAGCTTCGCCTGAGAGGTATGAATAAACGTAATATGTATGGCGCGTAAGGAAGATGGAAAAAAACACTATGACAAATTTGTTTTAAAGCGCCCCTTGCCAGGTTAACACGTTTGATATAAACAAACTAAGCGCATACATGGGGCTAATATGCAACATCCGCAAGCTGTTGAAAAGGCTCTGTGGATGAGATACTGCTTTTAATTATCAAAAAACACCGCAGGCTGCAAAACAACTCGTCGCACTCAAGCAGATACACAACAGCTACGACACGAACGTATGGAATTCGGTGCGTTGTGTGCAATCAAGTGTATGGTAAGCTTCAAGAAATCCTACAAACCATGCGAGCAGCAGTCGCGCTCTATCGTATTTCATTCAACATCACATGTGAATCCAACACCCCCGCCCCCTTGCCATTCACCTTTCTCCCCTCCATCTGCACCCCCAATTATGTACTTTTGGTGTCTCTCTTTATTCGCTTCCCAGTATTCCGTTCTGCCGTGCTGCTTCAATTTTTATCCCAGTTTTTCTCGACCAGCTAAGTGAGTCATAGCAAGCCACCTGTCTTAGCTGGGCACACAGCCTGTCAAGCCCGCGTTCACTATTTCCCCGCCAGCCACACCCCAAATTCCTTTCTGCTGAGCTGTGGTATTTCAAACCAATCTTGCAGGTCAACATCTTAAAGGGACAGTGAGGAGAGCACTATTAATATTATTTTTATAGCAAAATACGATAGTTCGGCATGTCATGGCTTTGTTGTCACTTGGCCGGCAGCGAAAGATGCATTTATTTTTAAGAAATTTGGATTCGAAGTTGAAAAAGTTTTTCTCGTCGCTCTGATTCAAACTTGGGATTCTCCTCTGACGACACAGGACTAAGTGACGTAAAACATGACGTGTACATGACGTAACGCAGACTCCGGGATTTCTGGCGGCCAGCAGTGCGGCCTAGCAGCAGCCGAAAAGAAAGCTACCGCCGGCCGCACGTTGAAGGCATCTATCGGCTATTGCGGCCGTCGCTACAGTCGTTTCGCTTACGTTTGCACTGGCATTTTGCCAGCATTACGATGTATCTCGTTCCCGAAGTCGTCAACGAAGTTCTCGCAAATAGACACCTTTAGAATACTGTGTGCCTTGTTACCGCTAGCGGAATACCGGGAGCCCCCCTAACGCCGATGAGCAGGCGCTGATTGGTCCCGATGCTTCAGGCGCGCGCGTAGCTGCCGGGCACGTGGCGCCATCTGGCGACGTCAAGGAGATTTGCGCATGCACTGGCTGCGCCTCAGTGATTTGTGGCTCTCGGGTCCTAGAGTTGCTGGAACGATTGGTTCTAGCAACACTGCTTTGTCCTATGACGTCATCGCGCTTGTACTTGCGAGTTTGGCCTGTGGCGGCGATACCTGTATTTTGGTTCTTGCTCTTTTCTACGTTACAAGAGCTTTGTTGTCAGTATGAGTGGCGTTTTTGTAATCAGGAGCTGGTATTCTGTCGATACAAGCCAACTTCAATTTCTCCTCAGTGTCCCTTTAACCGTCTAGCAGCCATCCTGTCTGAACAAGATTTTTAGGTTTCCAAGAATTCCTGGCCCACACCTTCCTTCTTGGAATGAAAGTCTTCGGAAGACAAGTCAAGTCGTCTAGACGAAATGACAACGTGGCGCTGAAGCTAAATGCTCAAATAGAGTTTTGGAACTGAGGGTCCCAACGATACGGGCACGTAATTAAACCTTGGACTTTCAGAGTAGGGGCATTTTCTACGCAGCGGTGATGGGCTTTAGATAGTGGATTGCAGCACCTTACCGGCCAAGAAAAGAAATCCCAAAAATAAAAATAAGCAATGCAAAACAGTTTTTTCTATAAGTTTGGTTAATTTTCTGCCGCACTAAATTTGTATAAATTAACTTAAACAAAGATGGAATCATTCTGGCACTTTTTAGATTGTTTGCCTCTTTCACTGTCATCTCGGGCGCAACACACAATGGTAACACTAGCAGATGTCATTTTTTTGCAGTTCTGTTTATGCAGCGAGAATAAATATTACTCCATGAAAAAGAAAACACTGTGTTAACGAAGTGCTAATTTATTGTGAACAATTCTTGCAAAGAACTTTCTAATCTGATTGAACCTTCCGTGCATTTTGGTGTCATTCGGCACGTATTTGCTAAGCCTAGAAATTTTCTAGACAGCTAAGAAATCTTAAAACTGAGTGAGTTTTGCGCAAAAACTTTGTCGTGCGGGTATGATCGCGCAGAGCGTAAGCTGCCGGTGTCTTTCGTTTGCTGCGGACATGACGTGAGACGCAGTGTGCAGGCAACGACAAATCGGTGGTGAACCGCGAGGCTCCGCTTCAACTTACGCCGCCATGTTGCCTGAACATAGAGCGCGCCGCTAACGTTAACCCAAGACGGAAAGCATACTATCCGTTTCGCGCATGTGCATTTGGACGCAACAAACTATGTGGGGATCACATGGCTTCGGGCCCCTATTCTAAAAAGCCCTAGGTTAGCGTACTGGTTTTCAGTTGTCATTACTTTGATCAGTTCAGAGTGAAAGAAAAGTAGTATGCTCTCCCAGAAATAGATACATTTTTCTTCAAATCGAATAATTCTCAAACTTGTTTACAAGCTAGCATCATCGACCTGCCAAGTATTCCGCTCTTTTTCACATTGCATCTCCATGGCAACTAATCAGTGCACACACACTAAGCCTCTCCATTGTTATTTCGGTGGAAAGTGAATGGCTTGCGACTTCCTTCTGCCTGCAAGAAATGCGCCCTACCGATCCCTTTCCAAAGCTGCAATCAAGAGTGTAAGCAAGAAACACAGATTCGCTCACCTTTCTTTCCATGAGATCGTCAAGGGCGAATTGCCACAACTCAGCTTCTTGATTCCACCACTTCGTCTCATCCTTGGGACACTTGAAAATCCAGTCGTTTGAATTCTGCTTGAAGGAAACCTCACACAGGGCGTGCAAGCATGGAAGCAGCGCCGTCTTGTTATCAAGCTTTTTGCACTCTATGCATATCTTGAGTGGCGAAATGGGCTCGACGAAGCGCACCGTACGGTAACCGAGTTTGGGGTCGAAGCCACGCCGTTCCACAGTAGACATCTCACTCAGAGGTCACTTGCTAAGAGTGAACAGCCTTCCGACTTCTTGTGGGTGCTGCTAAGCCTGGTGTGAACGAAATACCCCTCACTAAACCTGCAGCCATGAAGGAAAAGCTGCTGCTTTCCCATTGGTTGACCCGTACAGGGCACAGAGGAAAGAGAATGACCAGTAGATACCTTTATCCATACTGCTGTTGCCCTTTCTCTTCTGGCGTGCTGTCCCCTCAGCCCCTTTTTTTATAGAGCAGGAGTGGCAACCTAGTACGAGAACGAAGAGCAAGTCCAGGCAGCTGGTGGTGAAGGGAACGCACCATTGTCCCGCTTTCCCCATTGCATTTACATGTGATCTCAAGCACTGTGGCCAGTGCCAGAAGACAGTTCGCATGCTGAAACCATTCACTTTCTTGGAAATGCTGCAGAGGTTACAGGCTTATACAACTTAAAACGCAGGGGCTTTTCCGGGCCTAAGGAACCCCTTCCAGCCAATAGTGTTGGCCGATTCTCATGACCCTGCTAAGATGACAAAGCAGGGAGTGGTAGATGAAAGGGTATAGTCCCTTCACTCTGTGATCGGGTTAGACCTTTCACTCCCTTGTGGCGCCTCTCCCTGCATTGTTACACTAGCATGATCATAGAATCCGTCGACCCGATTCCCTAGAACGCAGCCATTTGACAGGGAAAGCCGCAGTGTTCTTGAGCTGCATTCGATACTATAGGCAGGAAATCCGGTGCCCGCTTACCCTGGGACGGTGGATAGTTCTTTGTTTGGGGTAGTGGCACGGAGGAGTGAAAGGGGAACAGCCTAGCACAGCAATGAACAACGTGTTTGTCTCCTTCACTTTTTTGCATATCCCTGTCGACGATTTCGAAGGAAACACACAATAGGATCCAGGCCCAGTCAGAACACAGTCGTCAGAATCAAGGCGCGCAGCGAAACGCTATTTCGCTACCATAGCTGCATTGCTAGTAGTGCATGTGAACGAAGGTGACTATGGTGATGTCATCAACGTGAATCGCAGAAACTGGCAAAAAAACTGCACCGCCAGGAAACAAAATTCAGTGTCGAAAAACATCACGAAGAGCACAGGGCTACCAGATGGGTCCTAGGGCAAATCATGTTGAACAAGTAGCCCACATGAAATCGAATTTGGAATTCCTTTATATCGACAAATACGTTTCGCTTTGCAAGGCAATATTGCGTACTTCGAAACTAAAGGGGACAAGTTCACCGCATGTTTATGGCATGTTTTTTTTTTGCTTTATCTCTTTTTCATGTATTCCGCGTTACCACTCTTTTCGTTGGTGGCCTCATCAATGTATAGCTTCTGAATGCGCGCTGAAAGCGTTAGGTCCTCATGCCCACTAACCGTACGCCATACCAATGAGTGTGGTGCTTGAAAGAAGCCAATGCCAGAAGCCCCTTGTCAAACGCCGCGCGCCTAATGCTCTGATGCGTATGTCCTGTTTTCACAATTCTTAAGCCCCTCACATGACTACCCCGTTTCAAATGCGCTGCTCCAAATACCTCGCGCCAGATGCTACCACGGTTCTGTCCTCAGCGTTTCCCCAATTTTGGAGGCAGTAGAGGGCACTGTCCTATTCTGGGAAGGCATTTTGGTGTTCTTTCTCCATCGAAGAAGTGGGGTTTGAAGGAAAGTTTATTTTCGCATCTACAGAGGAGAGCGAAGATGGTAAGGACAGGGGAGGTGCTCCCCTACCACATTTCTTCTCCCGATTAGACAGTTCGGTAAGCCTTGCAGCCATGTTTCTACCGATTAGAACCACCTTGGTACTTTTGGCGCCTTATCGACCACGCTTCAACGATGTGCGTGACCACGCTGCCAGTCGTCACTGTATTTTTCCCGGGTTCCAGAATAAACGCCCCCCAAAAGCCACCCACGGAAAGAACGTAAAGGAAAAAATATAATCGATAGACACGTCTCCATATGCGAGGTTGGAAAAAGTGTCCCCATACGTGACACATCAAAGTCCCGTAACTCCCAGTGATCAGTGGCGGTCCTATGGGGGGGGGGGGGGGGGTTCGGAGGGGGCGGTCGCCCCCCCCCCCCCCTTCCCCTCCACCCCAAAACCCTTTGCACATCTTCCCGAACGTCCGTTTTCCGGCTTTCACAGGGCGAGTTGTGATTTTTGACGTAGAAATGGAAAGCTTTTTCATCTGTGATGATTCAAGCAGTCCACCGCTTTGTACGTTCACCGTGTTCGCGGCTGTCTTATTTCAAACAATTCTACATTCTATGGTTTGGTATTTATACAATTCGTAGTAATTGTCGAGGTATCTCGGCCCTGCCGTGCCCCCCCAATTGTCTTGCCTCGGCTCTGGTGCGGCGACCACAGCTGCGGCGGTGCCATTCAGCTGCGGTTGCGGTGGCCAGTAACCTCGTCGCGGCCGCAAGTAGCCACCCATTCGTGTCGTCACCGCATCATGGGACACGGCGACGTCAGCGAGGGGATCCTCACTTTTTGGCCTGACAAGGAACGCTCACCAGCCGCCTGGTCGGACGGTACTGTCAGCTGCCGACGGGCACATTTCTCGTCCAGCCCAAGGAAGTTCCAAGAATTCGCTAACTGCTATGACCTTCGGACAGAACGCACTTTCTAGAAATTTATGGCCGGAAGAAAGTGGACCTCGCGACGTCTCCCGTACTCCGAAGGGAACAGGAGGGTTATCACGCGCGAGCGGTGGGGGGGGGGTTGGAAGAAACGGACCGAAGGACACGCGGGGAGACGAGCGCACGAGAGGGCACAGGAGAGTCGACACAGAACGCGGCGAGAGCAGCGCAGTTCGCAAGGCGCCATCTCCATCGAAAGCGTGGACTGGCATCCCTCTAAATTTTCTTAAGCGACATCAATAAATAGTTTTTAAACATCCACTGAGTGTCCGCTAATAGTACCAAGGGCGGAACAAAGCCCCTTCCCAGGACTGAGTTATGAAGGCCGCTATCCCAGCTCATGAAATGTCAGGGCAGGTGCTTTGACCTTCCTGGACTCGCCGTGGCGGGATATCTCAGCCGTCGACCTCTATTCCCCCGGCATCAAAATCAATATTGCCCACGTGACTGTTAAGATTCAAAGCATGACTTATGGCATATCTATATCATTCGCCATTTCTTTTTCAGCAACAAAGCGCACAAAAGCTGTTGTACAAATAAAATGTGAGTAGAACAATCGTTGTTTCTGTTTCTTGTCATTTCTTTCTTATTTTTATTGATTTATTTACTTATTTTTGTTATTTTCTTTTTTCATTTTATTTTTTGGTATAAGGAAGTCCGTCCGCCCAACTAAAACCAGTCTCTGGGACCGCCACTGGCAGTGATTTGAGCATCCGCCACGCATGCGGGAGGTGGAACTAGTGGGCTTTTACACCACGATTTGTTTCACCGTCGAACGAATCACTGACCCGTAAGCTCAACGCCTTGGTCAACGAAACGCTGACCTGGCAGTCGTTTATTGCTCAAGGCTGTGAAGATTTGCAACAAAACGCTAGATGTGAAGGAAATCTTGATACACAGACAAGGTACAAGCTAAATATGCTTAATGCGGGCATCATATATATATATATATATATATATATAACCCATGTACTTACCCTTCAAGGGCTATTGAATGTGCGATGCCGCTTTCTCCAGGTGCAGTTCATGGCCGCTGAAATACTACACTGTAATTATTGCATTTAGCTCATGTGATAGCACGTTTATTGCCTAGAGGACATGCATAGTGCTTGTGTAACGCTATTACTATCCTATATATATATATATATATATATATATATATATATATATATATATATATATATATATATATATATATATATATATATATATATAGGATAGTAATAGCGTTACACAAGCACTATGCATGTCCTCTAGGCAATAAACGTGCTATCACATGAGCTAAATGCAATAATTACAGTGTAGTATTTCAGCGGCCATGAACTGCACCTGGAGAAAGCAGCATCGCACATTCAATAGCCCTTGAAGGGTAAGTACATGGGTTATCAGATGTGGTGTAATGGTATGGAGATGGCTAAATGTTCAATACTTCTCGCAGTATTGATTAAGACGCTGTGCTGTTTACATGACAATGAAGTGGTCTGGTAGTGGAAAATAATTCATGCATACATCTACTCTCTAACAGGAGGATGTTTCCAATGTAGCAATTTTTTTTTCTATTTAGATCCGAGCCAATTCATTATTTTGGTAATTTCTCACTTGATAACATTTCTTTCTGGTGGGCGCTTCCTGCGGGGACCTTTTTTCCATGCACTGTTTTTCTTGCACCAATTCCGTTTCGCCCAGCAGGACGATTTTCACAGCTTTGCTTGCACTCGCTATCCGCTGTCTTCGGCAGGATCTTCTTTTTTTTTTGCCGTGGGGGGGGAGGGGGCGATCCTCTGCGCCTGTAGCGATTCTCCTCGAGATTTTAAGGAAGTGGCTCTCTGGAAATGTGTCCGTGGGTGGCTTTGTGTCAGGGAAGAAGCTGGTTCCGGGTGCCTGTTCTCTTTCTTGGTTACTCTGTACTCTGTAACCCTTACTGAGAAAGAGCACTATAGTTGATAAACTGAGGCGTCGTGGGCTCACACTACTAAATTTCTCGACGTCGTTATTTCTGAGAATAAAAAAAATGTTTGGTTCCCTGAATGAAATTTTTGTTAATCGCCTCATTGAGACAAGGTGCAATGAACGAATGTAAAATGTACAGTGTACCTCTTCCAACACTCCATTTCTTCTTTGCGAGTACAGTCAACAAAAATTTTCTGGCCTCCTAAGTCACCTCAAGAGAGGAATGCTATAACGGCCTAGTCGAATTCATTGCGTGCTGGTGGCAACGACATCAGAAGTATAGAGCGAGATATTGGCAGTTATACCCGTTAGATGTCCGACTATCGATTATGGCGACGGCGTTGTCTGTCGATTGAAGTGGTCAACGAAGCACATCTGTTCGCGCCGCTGCGGGCTCGAAACCCAGTCGTTTCCATAAAGTTTCTGTTCACATATTAATTACGTTCTCCGTCCACCTGACAACCTGAGTCCCCTGCTACGCTCGCCCACTCCGGTATCGTTGTCGTTACTGCAGCAGGCTCCTAGCTCCGCCTGTCGTGATGGGTTTTCAAAATGGCGCCCTCTTGGGATTGGCATCCTGTTGTCGCGTGACCTTGTCTACGTCCACCTAACTTGATCAATCACTGAATTTCGTGGCAGACAACCCGTGGTTCTGCCTGGACGACATCTTATATTATGTAGCATTAAAACGGAGTGAGCTAGCGCTTTATTACAGTTCGCAGTTAGCGTACGGGTATGGGCATATTTCCTAAGCACCGACTTTCTGGACGAGCACTTTTGTCTATTTGGGTCTGGACCGATGAAATGTTAATATTGAGAGCTAAGCAACCTCAGATATTTCTTGCGTTTCTTCGAATAGGATAGCCGTATAGCAAACGCTGAACAATTAGGTTCCGCGAAAGAGCGCAAGCGGTGGAGTCCAGTGCTGGCATATAAGAGTCCCATGAGTGAGAGAAGAGCCGGAAATTGTCGGTATCCACTTTTGCTTCCGCTGCCTTTGTGCCTGCCGCCTTCCATGTCGGGGTTAGAGCCGCTTCGGTACGCATCACACTGCCCCTCCCAGCCTTCTGCAGCCGAGTGTTTTGCAATCCAGACCAATCATGTCAGCTTCGGGTGAATTCTTTACCTCCTGCGATACACACCCACCGAAGGCATTTACAGTGATTATCTGCAAATAATTCTGACAACAATTCTGAAAACTGCAGAATACTTTTACGGACATATAGAAAGCAATATATTCCATTCATCTGATATTTAGGAAAAGTTTTCTTTAAAGTGTTTCCATCACCAGCATAGAAGAGTTAAGGCTCCCATAGTAAACCGAAGGGGACGAAAGCAAAAAACGTTAATAGAAAACAAAATTAAGGACTACCGTCGGGTGAACCGTAGTTATATTGGTTGTTGTAGTGCAGTCTTAAATTATACGAAACAAAATGGCGTTTGTAAAAGGTTTCCCGCTCAAAAATACTTCTCTCCGGGTCTGTCGCGTACGAGACGATACTGTGAGTATCCTAGCACCACAGCAGGCAACAGGGCCTGCATTGAGGACTTCTAAGCCGCACAGAACAAAGGACCAGTGCTTCCGCTGACACTGCCCTCAGCAGCGTCTCGAAATACCTGTCGTAAAAGGGGAATCCCGAGAAGATGAGATATTGTTCTGGCATTCCATGCACACTGACTCATAGCTGCGTGCGTTAAAAAGTTTTTCGGGCACCTCGCATTCTCTGGGTTCCAGCTAAAAATGCCAAAAATCCCGAACGTCGCTGGGAAACAGGATGCAGGAACCAAACCAGATGAGGGTGTGCCAGAGATCATTCTTGTAGGGGTGGTAAGGTCTTTGTATTGGGATACAAAGGACACCCTCCGGAAAATCCTTATGGTTTGAGGGAATAAGGGGATCTGTAAACGGTTCCAGGAAAACGGATGAGGTATTGGCGTAGGGGTCTTCAGGGGTTGCCAACAATCGTGGGACGGCGAAAGGTATAAGAGGTCGCGCCTAAGGAGAACAAACTCAGTACACCGCCTGCCGCGCGCAGCTACGTCTTGCTGCTCTCGAGAAACCAGGGACACCAGCGGACGTTTCATCATGGTGGTCTATATAAAGGTATGTGCTGTTACTACCTCTGTCCTTGGAGGAATAGTCAACAATAGCGATTTTTCTAGTTTTTTCAGGTGCCAAATTAGATCTATATTATTTCAGTCTAATGAATCACCCATGAAAACAGCACGACGCTATATATTCACCACGTTTTCCCTTTGTTCGCAGTGCACGATTTGTCCCGCCCGTCTGGAGTGCTACACTGAACGTGGAGAGCATCACGCTTACGCTTTAGGTAGGTAACACCCACATTTTGTTATTTCTTTCTCTCCTATTGGTACTTGCTTAAAGCCTAGAAGAGCTAATGATACGAATGACCTAAGATTTGCAGAAATCAAGGTGTCCTGAAAGGACCATTCTTAAATACTACGTCCAAATGTTACCTTGTGCGTGTGCTCTTTCGTTTGTTGTAGTCTGCCCTTACCGCAGAAGGATGGAGACATTTAGCATAGCGCGTACCGCGAGTGGCGCCGTCCGGCGTCTTCAGTGTTATCTGCGTGTGTGCCCTCACAGCGCAAGGCACGCGCTATGTGTAGGCGTGTTTTGCTTCTCCATTTTGATGGTCTTAATTTGTACATATTGCTCTTGCTGATGTATTAACCCTCTTTAGACAACATTGCGGCGGTATACTGTATTACTTCTGAGAAATTCCTTCAAGGATTACCTCAGCCGCTAAAAGTCCTGTGTCCACGATCTGATTATGCAAAATCCAGTGCAGATATAAAATTGGCATTTGTGGTAGCGTGCGATAAAAATATAGCGTGTTTCGTAGTGTGCAAATGCTATGCTCGCTTAACTACACTTTTTCCTGTGTTTAGCAGTAGCGTAGCAGAAAAGCCGGGTTCGCACTGTATTCGTAGCTGTAACTGCCGTCTTTAGTATTGCAATTTTCATCTGTATTCATTCAAAGGGGAACTAGCGGTGTGTTGCTGCGTCTGTTTTCCCCTATATTATAGTGTATGGGGGATTACTTTGCTTTATTACAGTGATAATTCTGCAGCGTTAAGGCCTAAAGAAGAGCGTCACTGTGATCACACATTTGGTTTTCTTTCTAACAATCATCTGCCGCTCAAGGGCTGAGCTTATGAATCTGAGCGAGATGAATCTGCAGTAGGATTGGTGGCTGAAGAGAAGACCGTTGACGTCAGGTTAGAAGTGTAGGAAACCGTAGTGGAAGCAGATGGCGAATTTTAATGAGAATAAACAACACAGAAGAAGAAAAATGAAGGAAATAAAGCAGAGCAAGGTAGCAATTGCGACGACCCCGTTTCAAAGGGGGCGCTCCTATCCATTCATTTTATTGTCAAGTGGCCATCTGCTTACGGTGGCATCAGAGTGTGAATTGACGTTCTTATCATACCGGAATCGTAATAACGGAGACGTAGAGCGGTTTACTGCACGCCTCTCCTGACCAGGTACTGTCATGGGTGTGGCTCTGCGGGGCCACTGCGCAGGATCTTCCATTGTTACAGGAATTATGTCCGCTAATACGTCCTCAGTATGCTGAAAATGACCATTGTGACAAATGGCTTAGCGTATCGCAAAATGCCCGCAATTAGCGAATAAGTAGGAGAGCACACGCTAATAGTGCGGTGACCGCGTAAGTATATACACTTTCCTTCCCAAATCTGCCTGCGCTGCGGGCAGTCAAAACTCGGATAGGCGGGATGTGTTTAACGCGCGATTCTGAGTGGCTGAGGGGGTCTCTGGTTTCCAAAGTGCTCCAAGCAAATTATCAAATGGCGCAAATATAATGCGCTTTGAATGTTTGCATCACTTCTCCATCGCTTTAGGCCTGCTTTTTAACTAAATGAGACACGATATTCTATACTGATTATAGCGGAATTGCCAAGGATTTTTTTTATTCACTCATTTGCTTTCAGGATTCGTCGCTAAATCCGAATGCCGAACCTCTAGGGCCAGGTAACCGTGCCCTCCTTCAGAGTGGCTCTGGCGTCTTGCATCCTCGAACACGGACACCTCTATCATCTTCTACGCGAGCTAATGAGGTGAGTTTGCACATCTCTCTAGGCGTTGTCATTTCGCCAGTGCTATTTTATATGTTAATTTTTCAAATGTGCACCTCTCGTAACCAGTAGTAGTTCCCAATGTGCTAAAAGTCCCACTTGATTCTAAATGCTTTTCAGTGTGCACTGATGTTTCATTAAATTCGAATTAAAGCCGTTAGTCTGTGTAAATGCTGCATGGTTTGTTCTCATATCCTCTGGCTTGCCTAAATCACGGAGATTGATTTTTTTATGTTTTTGAGTCTCGCGTGTTGTTCCAAACTTTGGCTAATGTTCAGGAGGTTTTATAACACTATTGCGATTCTTTTTTTTTTTTTTTGCAGTCGGACACAAGGCGGCACACCGCCGGGAAGGACTGCCGCTTCAGAACTGTTGAGCACCATCCCTCCGACCAGCCTGACCTGTTCAAAAGCGTACAAATGGCGGACCTAGAGAATCTTTTCAAGCGATTTCACCTGGATAAGAGCTACCTGGAAACGCCGTGGTCCCGGGAAACGTAGTGAAGCGTCGTGTGGCAGTTTCAGCAGTGTTCTCCGCCTGAAGCATTATCCATATTCCTCTCGTGTTAATTATGTCAAAATAAACTCACATATTTCTTCTCTTCAAAATCTGCTTTTGAATTACATGTCTGCAGACCATGTATGCTTGTGGACGACGCTTTGTCTGCATGGCACAGCGCAACTCAAGTAGACGTGGACACTGTGGCGGCATCTAGCGACAAGACTTCAAAGCACCGCCGCCCAGAATTTAAAAAAAAAAATTATTCCGAATTATTGCTTCATTTCCAGGCTTTATTTTTTTTTGTTGTCGTTAGAAGCTGAAAAACTGTACACTATGAACATGTAAAGTTGGATAACTCGTTCGTTGGGTGTTGTTACATTTTCTGCGTTAGTTCCTGGATTCTTCGACATCAATTTTTATTATTGCAATACCGTACGGTAATTTTGGGCTAATATTGAAGATAAAAGTCCAATGATTCGATGCGGATAAAAATATTTCTTTTCAAATTACTCCATCGCTCGCATTGAGTAGCTAAGGCTAGCATGAACACTCGAGCTCTCCAGGGAAACTGCACATGTTTTAAAAACAGTCAGCTTAAGAGGGTCGAATGTGTGAAACTTTCAGATAAAGCATGCGAAGTCTTTTTGGGCTAGCACTTGAATAGTGAAGTAATAGCCGATTAAAAACCGGACGCCCTTCAAGCTTCTCCACAACGCCTAGTGGGGGGCGCATGAAGACGTCATCGAAGGTATCAGTACATTTCCATTGCACAAACGCATACTTTGAAGGAACAAAACCAATGCCTCTGAAGGGGAATTCTTCTGAGAGGTGTTTGACACCGTCTAAAGCGTCAGGGCAGGGTGTGGCTGAGGACAGCGGAAATTTGAAAACATACTTTCCGTGACGTCACGCGCAGTTTTCCTGCACTTCTCCTGTGCAGTGAGGAGTAGCGCAAAATTCAATCGTCTTTTACGTCATTATTTAAATGCTAGTGCAAAAACTCTTGGTATGCTTTTACCTACAGCCTACATAGCTCTGAATCCTTGAAAATCGCGAGATTCTCAGAAAAGTGCTGCAGTGTCCGTTTAAGGTTATGAAGTGATAGCCTTATGGACTAATTTCCATAATGCAGAAGGTCATTCTCTACTTTACATGCCCAATATAAAGTAGAGGGTGGGGCAGGCACTTTTCCATTGAGCGGTAGCCAGCAGTCGCAGCACGCACGCGCACCTTCGCTAACCGGGGATAACCGCCGTGTTGGGGAACTGTCGAAGAAATGATGCGGTCAATAACAGTTATAATCAATCTTTATTTTCGGTGCCCAGGAAAAACCCCAAAATCTTGGTGCTTGTACACCATACGCACTCACAAAAATATTCATTAATTTCTCCACAAAGCGAAATAATCGGGGGAGGCAATACAACAGTCTAGGCAAGGAAAAAAAAGGGACGCATCAACTAGACCTCTGCTTTAGACAAAGGAGTGACAGCGAACATAAAACATAAAAAAGCGAAAACACGCAAACAGCGGGAAATCAAGAACAGCTAGAACAGCAACAGAGATAAATAACGAGCAGAAACAATAAAGAATGGGAATTAAAACAGGAAACAGCTATCACAGCAAAATAAAATAAAAAATAAACATATCCAAACGAGGACGAATATGAAGTCTCTAAAACACTAGCTAGAATACAATCATTCACAATAAAAAATATAATAAGCGAACGCCTTACAGATAATCACACGCGAGTCACGGTTTTATTGTAAAAATATTAATGAAAACAATTACAATGGACGAAAAAATTATGGGGGAAGAAACAAAACAAAAATTATACACGTGGAATTGCGCAAGTGAAATAAAAAAATTGCTTTAAAGGAGAAGTTATATGTGAAAAAAGGTCAGCTCAAAGTGGAAAGTTAAGGACATCAAAATAAAAACGAAGAGAGTTCTTATAATGTTTATTATATCTTTATATAGCACAAAGGAAATTAATACAGCAAAACAGGCCCGTCTAAGCCAATGGTTGTTTTTGAGACGTATCCCGGCATCGTCAGCTAAGCTATATGCTTACAATACAAATCTGCAGTTTAGATACTAACAATGAACAAACAGTAACAGCATAAGTAATGAATAGTAACAGTAATACATGCAAAAAAAGGGTATACAAGGCATCGAAATGATCAAGAAGTAGAATGACTAACTATAAAATTATAATCCAAGTGTGACAAATCAAAGATGAGAGTGAAAGCCGATTTTTTTCACTTGTATCCGACTGTAAAGCGTAGGAGCAGCGATCCGCTCATAAAAGGTACAGCAATTATTTCTTAGGTAATGAATGTCGTGGAAAGTGCTGGCACTCAAGCTCCTCAGCAGAGGTGCACGAAACAGAAAGACGGAAGCCCCGGACACGCAGGAAGGCAACTATGCGATGATTGTACTTTATTTCTCCCGCGGCACACGACTCCAGAGCTGCGGACGAAGCTTGCTCGCGTATTTACACGCAGCCAGCCTTTCAGCAACGCTCACAGTTTTCCTTTGGACGCCGGGATGTCAGTGACGAAAGTGATACGCAGGAAATAACCTTGCTATTCTGTGCTAAAGCCAGAATGGCATTTTTGAGGTGTGCGCCTACGCCGACAGCCGGCCCCAAAAAAGCAAACCTTTAAGGGAGCTATAGGTAACCTGCTATGAACTTTACCGAGTCTATTGTCGTGCCGTAACATGCGGTCTAGCGAGAGGAGCCGGCATTTTTAAGCATGAAATGCTATTAGGTCCCGTTGTTGGCAGTGTGGTGACGTCACACCGATACCGTGAGCCGACATCCTGGCACTCAATTCCAAACATCCGGGATCTGAAACGAGAGCACCCCGGCACGGTACGAGATTTAACGAGACTCTCTAAGAGAGAGGGCCGCTTAGAGCATGAGGGGAGCTCCAGGGCGAGAAGGGCTTTGGGGAAAAAACTGCTTCCGCGCCGTCCCCAAGGATGGCGCCGCGGTCCCACACTCACGCATGTAAAAGACCGGCCGCTGGGCCTTCAGCTCATGACGTTTGCCCCTTTGGCAGGCAGATGTATACGCGCTCGCGGAGTATTCTAACGAGCTGCATATACATTCTAGTCAGGCCTTCGTCTCGTCGTGTTCACGTACGCTTCTGCATCGTCCTGCATTTCAATGCCACCACCGTCACAGCTGCTATAGCTGAGCAATGGAGCCTGACAGAAACCGGATACACCTGACGAGGCAGGGCGGAAGAGATTCCCCAGACACTCACAGGAAACGATTGCGTCCACACGGACCAGTGCACAGTACGTGTGGTGTGGTGTGTTGAACACTAGACCAATTTCAAGAATTTGACTAGTGTACCATCTACAACCAATGTGTTATGCCCGTAAACATTTCATGCTTACTCTGCTCTCGGTTACGGGAGAGGCAGAGATTTTTGTTAGTTTCTTCCGTAGTGCATTTCCCACACCCCCTGCCTGCACTCATAGGCATGAGCTTCCGCGCTCTATCAAAGCCACGCTTGGCGTGCGTCAGCTTTCTGCTTCGCCGAGAGAGCAAGGAGTGTAATCACCCAATGTTCAAAACTTGTTCTCGCCTCTTTTGTAGCCCCGCGGCTGACGGCAGCAGTTGTTAGGCGCGCATTGGAACAATTGCAGCGCCGCCTGGGAACTGTAGGTGTCCTACGGTGGTGTGGTCACACGACCAAGGATGGCGACACTGATGCTAAATCCCTATGAGCATGCTTGCACGCAAAGGCATTGAAAAGAGAAAAAAAGCTCGTCACCGTATTTGGGCGGATTCTGTCTCTTCGGTTAATGTTCCCTGCTTTTTTTTTATTTGAGTACCACAAAAAGCAAGACACGATACCTACCGGTTCTTACGTAGCGTTTTTGACGCACATGTTGCCTCAAAAGATAACACGAATTTCTCCTGCAAGTTGAGTCAAGCAGCAGGCTTTTTTTTTGCTTGCTACAACCAGCGCAAATCCATATTATCTCTAAATGAGCGCAGCAAGGAGAGCCACGGCGCTTTAGCGTACTGCTACCGGTTTGTCCTGAAATGTTGATTTCGGCGAGAAACGGCACACGTGCCGAAGACCACAGCAATATTAGCTTTGATAACGATGGATGTTAAGAAACATACGGCCTACATTCTTCCGCAGCTGCGTAGCTGTTCGAGCAGACCTTGGTGAGGCAACGGAACGCGGTCAACGATGCCTCCGAGTGGAAGGCGGTATACGCTTGACGGGTTCTCGCCAATGCTCGACTGGAAGCCCCTGGACTTCGTCGAGCCTCTTCCAGAATACAGGGTATGCAGCGCTTGCGGACTGGTACGCAACTTGACAGCTTTGCTGCCCTGCATGCACGCGCTTTGCGACGCTTGCTTCCAGCGGAGTGCTAAGGACGGCGTACACACCTGCCCACGTGACGGACGCCGCTTTGAAGACCAGGACGTTGGCTGGGAGGACTTCCCACCTGACGAGCTTCTGAGAAGAATGGTGAGCAATGCATGCAGGAAAGCAGATGGCTCCTGCGTTTAACTTCAGGGAAAAAAATGAAGCGTGGAAAAGACGGCCTGACACACACAGCGCTAACTTCCAACAATGATTTATTGCATAAAGGAAGGGTGGTTTTTGTACCATTGTATCACAGTTCTACCATCAGTACACTGCGCTAGAAAAGTATGTCACCCGCATACGCAAGCTCCTTTGGCAACACCGTCACGGAAGGGCTACTGACATTGTGATTTTTTAAAAGTGTACTCCATTTAGGCTCAATTACTTCACGTGAAAACCGATTTTTGTACAATTTTGAAACCGCGCATTTTTTTGAGAAGGGGTATGCAATGACAGACGCGGCAGTGCGCTGACAGAAGTTAGAGCTGTGTGTCTTTCTGAGTGTTTGCCTTTTTTGCGGTTCCTTTTTTTCCCTGAATCATGAACCAACATGTACAAGCATCTACCCGTCTCCTTTGACTTAAGTTTTCGCTTTTCCCACAGAGAGGTAACAAACCTTGCTTGTGCTGTCTTACCACTTTTTCTTTATTTCTTAATTGCTCGTCACTAAGGATGAATTCTGTGCGATCGGATGGAGGATTTCGCTCCTGACGTGATGCCTGATGCTCTCGCTGTAAAACAAGGAATAGCGACTATGGAGCGATGAAGTGGGCGCTGACCATTGATTTGATGCAGGAACCAAGGTTTAATTTGTTGCTGAATCTACACCTAAAAACACTGTTACCGACGACAATGCGCTTTCAGGCGTGTTCTACGCGTTCCCTGCAGCTAACGCGCTAACAGCTATTTAACTGTTACATCGAATGATCGAGCTATAGGTATTCTTGCTGATCTATCACGTGAATATTTTTAAACGACATGCTCTGGATTCGGTTGAAATGTCTGGTCCTCTCAATGGCCAAACCAACGGAACGATTATGGTCAGATTTGACTGGACATTTTGATCGAAATTGAAGGAGGTCAGATTTCGGGGGCTCGCTGGGTCAAATTTTGGGAGTGACCTTGGTCAAATTTGGAGATTACCATCGTAATGTCCACAGTTAAATTGTATGGGCATCGATTTTGGTCCGAATCGAAGAAGGTTTATATTTTGGGGTGGGCCAAACTTGGAATAGCATCGCATCGAGCGCATTCAAATTACCCTGGACCACGTGCCCTGGACATCGATTTTGGTCCAAATTGATAAAGGTCACATATCAGGGATGGGGTCAGCTAAATTTTGGGGTTGGGATGGGCAATATTTTGGAAACGACCGGGGTTTAATTTGTAGTCAACATCGCATTGGCCATAGCCAAAGTTTGCTTTGGCATCTGACAGAAGGCTGTTGCTGTGAGATCACTAAGCCCAAAGGTCACTTCAGTGTTACATACGCACACCGGACTGAAACTCTAGTTTTGAACTGAGTATAGCTATAGCTCTAATGTTCGCAACTTCCGCTGCTATGCCATTCGGCAGATCTCATGCTTCGGCATAGAAGGTCAGGTAGTCCATCGCCACGATGTTGCAGCTGTTTACGGAGAACGATTGCGGTAAAAAGCCAGGAAGATCCACCCCTATCAGCTAGAAGAACCTTGACGACAGATCAGTCTTGTTCAGTAGTCCTACTGGCCCGATCGGTCGCGGCCTTTGTTGCTGACAGTCTCCACAAGCTTCAGCATAACTAGCTACATACGTTGATAAGCAGGACGGATAATATTTACCTTGAATTTCGTTTTTCCTTTTGAAGAATCAGTTCAATGGGTTGCTAATACTTGGTAGCAGCGATCGTTTTCGGTGTTTTTCATGCGCTACGCACGGCACGGCACTGAGTAATCGTGCAGATTGCTTCCCGTCATATCTACTAGGACTATGCGCATGTGCACATGGGTCATATAAGAAGGCGGATTACCATGTCTGCAAAATCTCCCAATAGTTAAGTTACTTTATTTTATGGGCTTTAACGTCCCAAAGACCGCAGCGGTGGTCTATTCGTTTGAGCATCCGCCTCGCATGCGGGAGGTGCGGGGTTCGATCCCCAGTGCCGCCGGGTACCCACAGTTTATACAAAGGGTACAAGCTTCCCTGTCGCCTGGTGCTTGGCTTATTTAGGGTGAAATACTTGGGCAATGGGTCTTTGACCCCACCTCGAATAGAAGCAAATACCTTGTTCCATGCGCTTTTTGGCCACGAGTGCCCTTGGGCCAATCCATCATTATCATTAACGTCCCAGAGTAGCTGAGGTTGTGAGGGACTCTGCAGTGGAGGGCTTCTGAAAATTTCGACCACATGGGATCCTTTAACGTGCACTATATCGTACAGCTCCCAGTAGGAGATCTTTCGTTTCAGTCAAGATTTCCTTTCTGTAACCTGTACTGTGTAGAGAGAGGCATTCTTGACCATGTTGGCGTCTTGCTAAAGACTGTACTCGAAGAAGCTCACCGGCGTCAAAAGCTCGTATCCCTGATGTCAGCCGCGATTAAGAGATGTCGCTTTCATGAACTATAAGTTTGCGCATGTTCTTTCAGGTGAAGTGCTGGAATGAAGAAAACGGTTGCCCTGACGTGATGATGGCCGCACATATATACACGCACTTGCAGAGTGAATGCAATCACCACTCAACTTGCTGCCCCGTCTGCTCAGCCAGGGTACTTTGCGAGGACGTCTGCGCGCACCTCAAGTACTGCTGTGGCGCCACGGCAATGCCTCCTGCATCGAAATTGGATGCGCAGTCGCGCTGCATGGACGATGCAGTTACTTTGACGTCGTTGCAAGGGGTGTTGGAGAGCGTGACGGAAGAAATGAAGACGTTTGTTGGACGTTTAAGTAGCGATGCAAAGGTTCAATGTGAACGACTCGGCAAACTCTCTCGTAGTATATATGTCTTAACAGAATCAGTAGAAGAAAAACTTAGCCATAGAGAAGGCGTTTTGGGCGAAGCACTTCAAGCAGCATTCAATACTATAAATCTGGAAAACGTTACTGATAGTCCTTCTCAGGAAATCCCGGGGATAATGAAGGAAGCCCAAAAGCAGTTGGCAGAGGCGTTTGAAGACAGCCATGATAGCTTGACGAAAGGCATGCGGGAGATTGCAGTGGCTACTGAAAAAGCTAGAAAATGTTTATTTTCGAACCTGGATCAACTATTTAAGCTCTTGGAGAGTGCAAGCAGGTCATTTGAAGATATTGCATCTCGGTGGAGGAACATCTCTAGTCAGCACAGCAACGTTCTGGCACAAGTGTTTCCGCGTAATGAAGAATCCAAAAACGAAAGGGGTCAGGAAATGATGAAAGGATCACACCAACCTCAGGGACTACCTAATTTAGGTGTGTCCTTTCACGAGTTTAGTGTAAAAGGTATCAGATCCCTTGCAGAGAACGCGCGCAAGGCTGGCTTTGTATCCTACGGCAATCAGCGAATCTACCTACGCGGCTACTGCGTCACCCCTCGTTTCTGTATCATTCAAACCGATGATGTAGCAGCACTCCACATTGGGATTCAGTTACACAAGGGTGAAAAGGACGACTATGTTCAGTGGCCTTTTCGGCAAACGATTAAGATGACTGCCTTACATCCAAGTGGATGCAATGAAGCTGCAATAGAGGTGAAAGAATTCGGCAATTCATCCTTTATGCAGAGGCCTTCACAGTCAAACGTTCCGTGCTACTACCTGAGCCTTTCCTTCAACCTAAAAAATTTGGTAAATGATAGATATGTAAAGGATAACCAGCTTCGCCTGAGGTTTGAACTGCTTCCATGATTTGATCTCGGCGGCGATAGTCGTCCTCCCAGGATCTGCATGCGTACTCAGCAACAGTGTTTAATGCTTTTTACCATGTCCCTCAAATGTTTTATATCCTGCTTGCTTTCTTATGAACTTTTTTATGGACAGTACATTTTCTTTTCTTTTGCTACACTGAGGAAAATGTGTTTCAAGTCCTTTCAGTATACGAGTAGGCACTGTAATTTCCAACGCTGCTTTAGTGACTGACAAATGAGAAAATGTTTTGTACAATAAAGATCATTTTGTTCTCCAGCAAAATTGAGAGGAATTTTTGCAGCACCATCCGCCTTGCAGTTGATGTCGATTAAGACGAATAAAATGAGGCACTCTCGTCGGCAGTGGTAGAAAAGGTAAACTGCTACGGTAGAATTGCTTCGAAGCCCATACGTTCAAAACATGGCAGTTTGTGGAGCAGAGCCAGCGTAATCTTCGACTTGAGTTGACAACCAAACAATGTCGTCATAACTAAAAGAAAAAGCATGCCACCGAACTGTAAGCGAAATAAAATGATGGAACGCATCGACATTCAGCGGGACACACGGCACAAATACGAAGAAGGAAGACGGTTGCGCTGACTAACAAAGCAATTTTTAGATAGCGATGAATTTCAATGCGCTTACAAATAAAGAGGCGCACCCATTTCCTCTTAATTACCGACAGCTACAGCCTCATGAGACTAACTCTTGTTTGAGCGCTTGTTTCGAACACCCGGGAAGAATGAACACGACAGAATTGGGTTATTCAAATTTAGCTCACATACAAAGCAGTACTGCAGATGGCAGGAGATAATTTAAAAACTAAAAACCACAACACACAATTGACTCTGAATAGCGCAACAAAGGGTTGCTGAACTTGCCTTCAAAACAGGTTTTATGGCGCAGACGTGTGCATTGTGAAAAGCTGGTTTCTTGCTGTAAATAAATGGTACAAATGAGCTGTTAAAAACTTGGCCTACCTTTTAGAGCATGCAGAGGACGTATATTTTCAATGATGTGATCAAACGCTAGGCAGACCAGATGGAACATTATCAAGCGTTCACATAATGAGGAAGCAAGGTTAGTTAAGCAAGATAAGATAAAAAGTAAGACAAGCAAGTAAGATTTCTTCAAATGTTTTATTTTTTCCACTGCATTGCAACTGTGTATGGGTGCTGAGGCCTTCGTCAGGCAAGTCAGCCTTCTGCCTCAGTTCCTCTTTCCACGGAAAGAAATACATCGAATTGAATTGAAATGAAATTGCGAAATTGCGATAGCGTGAATGCTATCAGAAAATGCATACTTTCAAACAAACACTTGCTCCAAGAAAACACCCACGAAGAACTCATCGAAACAACTGATGTCATCAATTACTGCTCTGTGCCTAATGCACAAGAATCGCGCCTCAACGTCGAAATTCCGCAATGGGAGTACACCATGACACGCGACGTACAACGTACTTTTCTCTGATCTAGGCTAATAAAGCAGTGAAAAGGGTAGTATGACGTCAAAAGTGTAGGTAGGAAACTGGGCTTGTACAAATATTTTGGCAGTCAAGTTTCCCGAGCTAAGTAGCATGAACGCTGATTTGGTTTGGTTTATTGGGGTTTAACGTCCCAAAGCGACTGGGGCTATGAGAGACGCCGTAGTGAAGGGCTCCGGAAATTTCGACCACCTGGGGTTCTTTAACGTGCACAGGCTCAAGCTATGGTAAAGTGACTGAGCGATCATATGGCTATGATCATTCGGTACCTGACCTTGACTTTTGACATGAGCTAGTGGAGACTATGCTTCACGGAGCTTTCGCTCGTATATCTAATTTCAAGCCACGTTGAACACCAAAAGCTTTCTATATTGCGTCTGATGTTCATCCCGCTAATGTGAAGATTAAGTATATTAGATGCAATATTGTGTACGAACTGCAGCGCGAATAAAGTGATTTCATTCCTTCACTTTCTTCCAAGGGTTCCGTTCTGAAGCTTAGACAGGAACCTGCCCGTCCTGATCAGCGCATCAGTGTACAGCATGGCGCTGGCAGTGTGAGTTCTACAACACAGGCAAATCTTTCTTCGTGTGCTGAAGCTCCTGGGGTGAGTTTACGGGAGGTCTTTCACAGTGATGTTACTTATGTCGTAAATATTTCTGCACTAAAGTTGTGCCCGTGACACTCTTCGCTCTGTAGTGAGCACTTATATTTAATTAAATTTAAATTAAACCTGTTCGTTTTGTGTAAATGTGGCCTGGTTTTTTCTCATAAGCTCTGGCTAGGCTAAATCGCGAACATTCATTTTGCATTTGTTTAGCGGCTCCAGAGCGAAATTGATATTTTCTTTCTGTGGTCGTCTGAATGAACACCAACCGACTCCCCCAGTAAAGCGCACAGGAGCTGTCATGGGTGTGGCTAGGCGGGGATACTGCGCGTGGCGGGTGCGTACTGCTAGGAGGCTTACGTCTTCGCTAATTAGTCCCCAGAATACTAAATGTATCTAATGTGACAAATAGAGCAACGTCTGGCAAAATGTTTGCGTTTAGCGTAACTGAGAGTGCACACGCTAATGGTGCGGTGACTACATTAATTCATACTGCATACGCTGAGAACCGCCGGCGCGCATACGACTTGGGGCGGTGGAAGACATTCAAAGAGCTCTCCTAATCACCTGAGGAGGTATCTACCTTCCATAGTGCTGCAAAAAAAATTGTGAGGTGACGCATAAGTAATATCTTTTGAATATTTGAATTACTTTTGCTCGCCTTTAAGCTGCCTTTTAGCTATAAGAGACACGAAGTTGTGTGCTGATTATAGGTGGATTGAAACTGACTTTTTTCTTCTGACACTCATTTGCTTGCAGGATTCCTCGCTCAATCCGAATGCGGAACCTCTCCGGCCAGGTAACCGTGCCAGCCTGCAGAGTGGCTCTGGCGTCTTGCATCCTCGAACACGGACACCTCTGTCATCTTCTACGCGAGCTAATGAGGTGAGTTTGCATATCGCTCTATGCGATGTCTTTTCCCAGGTGCATTTTCTATTTTAAATTTTTGAAATGTGCATCTCACATAACCAGTAGTGGTGCGCAAAGCGCTAAAAGTCCCACTTGATTCTAAATATCAGGGATTCAATTACTACAACCTGTTCTCGATGACGGTTTATGCCATCTTCTTGACTTCATTGATGTGGGCTTCCTATTTTGCGTGTTTTTCTATATGTGGGTCTCATATCTCCGCCGTTAAGCAGGAAAATGACTGTAATAGACCCGAGATTGTGCACAGATTAAAACCTTAAAAAAAACATTTTTTTTCCCTTTTTTTCACTTGCTTGCAGGGTCCCTCGCCAAACCCTGGAGCGGAACCTTTCCTCCCTAATCAGCGTACCAGTGTGCAGCGTGCCGTTGGCATCGTGAATTCTACAGCGCAGACACCTCGTTCTTCTTTTGCTGAGGCTGCTGGGGTAAGTCTGCGCACAATCCTTAACAGTGATGTTACTTATCTATGAAATTTTTGTGCACAAAAGCTGTACCCTTGGCACTTTTTGGTGTGCACTGATATCTAATTAAATTCCAATTAAAGACGTTAGTCTGTGTAAATGCTGCATGGTTTGTCCTTATATGCTCTGACTTCCCTAAATCGCAGACATTGATTTTTTTATGTGTCGGCCGGCTCCGCTGATGTGGTGAGTTTTTGAACCTCGCGTGTTTTTCTTTTTGTTGCAAATTTTGGCTAATATTCAGGAAGTGTTATAGTGCTATTGTGATGTCTTTCTTTTGCAGTCGGACACAAGGCGGCAGACCACCGGGATGGACTGCCGCTTCATAACGGTTGAGCACGATCCCTCAGACCAGCCTGCACCGATTGAAAGTGTACAAATGGTGGATTTTACACCTGGCTTCTGCCTACTGCATTTTATCAAGCTATTTGACCCGGATAAGAGCTCCCAGGAAACGTCGTGGTCCCAGGAAAAGTAGTGAAACATCGTGATATAGTTTCAGCAGTGTTCTCCTCATGATGCATTATTCATTTTCTTATCGTGGTAATTATGTCAAAATAAAACCACATTTTTTTTCTCTTCAAAATCTGCTTTTAAATTACATGTCTGCAGACCATGTATGCTTGTGGACGACGCTATGTTAGCATGGCATACCGCAACTCAAGTAGACGTGGACACTGTGGCGGCATCTAGCGACAAGACTTCAAAGCACCGCCACGCAGGTTAAAATAAAATTATTCCGAATTATTGCTTCATTTCCAGGCTTTATTTTTCGGTGTTGTCGTTGCAAGGTGAAAAGCTGTACACCAAGAAGAACATGTGAAGTTGAAGTACTCCTTCGTTGGGTGTCCTTAGTTTTGCTACGTTGAGTTCCTGGATTCTTCGACATTAATTTTTAATGTAAATTTCTCCATCGCTCTCATTGAGGAGCTAAGGCTGGCATGAACGTATTGCGAGGACACTTAAGCTGCTGCGCCCTAAAGGGAAACTGCATAGGTTTTAGCAATCGACGAGCTAAGGAGGGTCGAATGTGTGAAAGGCGTGACAGCGAACATAAAGCATAATAAAATCCGATAATTCGACGCGCTTGCGAGGTCCCTACAATTATACATTCGAACAAATTTTGCCGTGCGTTGGTTAATTCGACTTCACTCCGCAGCCTGCCAAGCCGGTGCGCCGAGAGCAAAAAGAATAAAAGCACGCTACGAGCGGCGCTACTCTAAGGGGGATAGGCCATTCGTATGGTCATCGTTATCAGCAGCCTGCGAGAGGGCGAAGGACGCGAGGTTAGCAGCGGCCGAAGCACCAAGAGCTGGCGTCTTCCTCTGTGCTTTGTTGTGTCCCTGCATGCAGTCGTGTTGCTGTCGTCCGCTTAACCCTATCGACAGCAAGTCTCGTTTTGGAGTGTGTCGTAGTTTCCGCGCGTTCTTGCTGCTACGATCGCAGTTTTTTAACCGTAAGACGTCGTCTTTTCTGGTAGTTGCGCGCTTTGTCAGCGTGTTTACTGCGCTGTTTTGTGTCCCGACAGCTGACCGAGGATGAAATAATTGAAGAAGTGACAGGCGCTGACAACAACGATTCGTCGGAAAGTGCCGATTGTGAGCAGTTGTCCCAAATACCGAAGTAGACGGTGAAAGAAGCCGCAGAAGCCTTGAACGTGCGGGAGGATTTCTGTGAACAAATCCCTGACGATGGGTGTACCGCGGAGCACCTGGCAGCAGTTAGAGCTCAAATTCTCTCGAAAAAGCAGACGACGATAACAGATTTCTTTGCCAAATAAAGGTACGTCCTGTTGCGGCAAACATTGTGTTTTGTTGTTCATTGGATATTTCGACATTCGGATAATTCGACAATTTTTGGTGGTCCCGTCAGTGTCGAATTAACGAGCTGTTACTGTAACGAGCAGACACAATGAAGAAAAGGAATGAAAACAAGAAGGATCTATTACAGCAAAATACAATAAAAAATAAAGAAATCCAAACCCGTACGTGTAAGAAATCTCTTAAATACTAGCCAGAATACAATGTATAATAAGTGAACGCCTTACATATAATCAGACGTGAGTCACGGTTTTAAAGTAAAAATATACTGAAAACAAGTACAGTTGGCGAAAACATTACGAAAGAAAAAAACAAAACCAACATTATACAGTGGAAATGCGCAGGTGAAATAAAAAAATGCTTTAAAGGGTAAGTTATATGTGAAAAAGGCCAGCTCAAAGTGGAAAGTTAAGAAAATAAAAAATAAAAAAAACGAATAGAGGTTTTATAATGATTCATCTATCTTTATATAGCACAAAGGAAATGAATACAGCAAAGAAGGCACGTCTAAGCTAATGGTTGTTTTTGAGACGTACCCCGGCATCGTCAGCTAAGCGATATGGTTACAATACAAATCTGCAGTTTAGATACCAACAATGAAGAAGAAACAGTAACAGCATAAGCAATAAGCTGTAAGACTAATGCATGCAAAAAAGGCTATGCAAGGCATCGAAACAATCAAGTAGTAGAACAAGTAACTATAAAATTATAATCCAAGTCTGACAAATGAGAGTAAAAGCCGCTTTTTGTTTTACTTGTATCCGACTATGGAGCGTAGAAGCAGCGATCCGCTTATAGAAGGTGCAGCAATTTTTCCGCAGGTAATGAATGTCGTGGAAAGTGCTGGCACTCAAGCTCCCCAGCAGAGGTGCACGAAACAGAAAGACGGAAGCCCCGGACACGCAGGAAGGCAACTATGCGATGATTGTACTTTATTTCTCCCGCGGCACACGACTCCAGAGCTGCGGACAAAGCTTGATACGCGTTAGATGTCCGACGTTCGATTATGGCGGTGGCGTCGTGTGTCGTATAAAGTAGTCAGCGAAGCACATATGTTTGCGTCGCCGCTCGCTCGAAACCTAGTCTTGGCCGTAGAGTTTTTGTTCATTTATTTGTTACGGTCTCCGCCCAGCCCACCTGACATCCTGCCCCCCCCCCCCCCCCCCCCCGGCACATATATTTTCACCTTTCCACACACACACTTGCGACTTGCGATGTACCCCTTCACCTGGCTCCAAACAAGTTCAACGGAATTCAACTCGCTCTGGTACGGTTTTAAACGGAGTACTTCGTAGCAATGGGTAGCCGCCAGGGTGTCAATGCGGTACACAGCGCTAGGAGTGTTTACCGTTCAAGATAACTTCCAAGTTCTGGCTTACCATGTCCTGTGACCACGGAACGCCTTTCTTTGTGAGCCAAAGCTGAATGCCAGCTTTGCGCGTAGACTTGGTAGGTGCTTTTTCAAGAGGCACGCTATGATATGGAGCATATAGTCCATGACGACAATCCTATTGGCCGGAATGTTTGGCAGAAGCTTGTCGGTGAACCACTTGTCGATGTAGTTGCCATCCATGTCAGACTGGTAGTCAATGAGTTTTTCCTTTTTTGCACCGAAGAAACCAGCAGCAGCGTCTTCCACGAATCCTGTTTCACTGCTTCCAGCGTGTACAAGGATCAAATGGGCTCCTTTGTCCGAAGGCGTAGCCAGTTCCGTTGTTAAACCTTCCAGGAAGGCATCCTGAGATTACTTCACAGTTTTTTCCTGCCAGACGTATTCTTTTGTGTGCCCTGCGTTGACCCAGGTTTCATCTATGTAGATGATGCACCTGTAAATGCAAAACAACCGAGTGCACGAGTTAATGCTTGTAAGTGAACAAACACACTGCAGCATGTAAGTAGGCAACCCACTGCAACAAAGAGACTGCTGGCCACTCTCACTCACAGCCGCTCAAAGACAATCGAGAATAAGAATTATCTCGGCTTTATTGCTCCCTTGCTGGGGCTTATATTCCATGCTCAGGCGGCATTTGGTAGCTAGTTTATATTCGCTGTATGTTTGCATGGGGCACTTTAATAATTCAGCAACATTTGAAATTTCTTCCCTTGCGGCGACTGAGAACAAAAATTGCTAACGCTCGCAGCAGTAGCGACAGTAATACCCCTGTCAAGCGCACGAGTTAAGTGCACTTACGGGGAGTGCGCTTCGGCATCCCGAGTGACACTTTGGGCTACGCAGTGCTAAACGGAAAAGCAAAGTGCACTCGAAGTAAAAAAAAAATGGCGACAGAAAATGAGCGGAATTTCTGAACAGGACGATTGAAAAGAAAAAAAGGCTCATAATATTTGATTGCTTAACGTGATAGCGCAAATAAAACGAGGTTCAACAGTTTTTAACGATGAAAAAAAAATGAAAATAGAAGAAAAGCCAAGACAGGCCAAGACAACCCAGAATTTCGACGACAAACAAGATGGCGGCGGCCTGCGATGTTGCATCTGATCACGTCTATCTGTTTTGTTGCTTCGCTTGTATATATAACCACGGAACTTTTTTCTGAAAACAGTGTTATAGCACCTAAAATAAAGTTGTAAGTATTTTTTATGCACTCTAAATTTTGTACCATCGCAAGCGCTGGCGTCGAGGCTACGCATTCGGCCAGCAAAGTGTGGTCCGTGAACACACACCTAGCGGAGTGCGCTCTTCCGTGAGTGGCACTCACTTCCGTCGTCTGGATGTTGCAAAGTGTACTTACAGCAAGTGACGCTCTCCGTAAGTGCACTTAATTTGCCCGCTTGACGGGGATATAACTAGCACCACTGGAGGGACCGGCGGTGCACAGTGGGTGCTAATTCGATCATAGGGTGATGACGAGGTGGTACTATCCATTGCAGTGCTACGACATTTTTGGCAGTTTTGTTGTTTTTGTTGCCCTCCCCAGTTTGGATTTCGCGATTAAATCTGACCCATGAGGAGACGTGCCCCTCGCAAACGTAGCAAAAAACTGGCCGTGAAACGTCACCTCTCGTAAAAGGTCGGCAACAGCAACATGCTTAATACTATTTCTTTTAAATGTGTTATTCTGAAGCAACACGCACTGTTACGACTACGAGGTTGCCACGCTGACACGAAGCTCTATATGCAGCCAGTCTAAACGTGCTGCGTAAGAACATAAGCAAGGAACCACTCGTACCGGCCCTGCCCTCGGAATTCCTTGATCGCCTGGAGCTACCTGCGACGCAAGGCAATGATGTCATTTCGCTCGATCAGCGCAAGGTTACGATTTCTTTTTCAAATGTGAATCCGATGTCCTTCATCAACCTCGACAACGTCGTTTTCTTGAAGTTCCGCAGGTCGTCGTCCTCACTGACAGCCTTTAGCACACGGTCCTCACAGTGTTTAGCAGCACTGTCCAGTGTTGGGTTTTCCTTCTTCGCGTGCATACTGTGCACTTTCAGACGGATGGCATGGAATGTGCTGCTGTCATTCTTCGCGAGCTTGAACTCTTCACGTCGCGAGGTATTTTCTTTGTGCATGCCAAAGGCACGCACAGCGTTCCGCCTTGATTTTGGCAAAGGTACGGGGAGATACTCCGGTGTCATAGCTCACAGAACTCAGTACTTCCAGAACAGACCTCCGGAAAACGGATCCTGGAACGAGAGTACACATTTGCAATTACTTGCTTGGTGTGCCTTGATGGCTTGGATGTACCAACCTTCGGGAAAATGCGTACAGAAGAGGTGGCCGGGGCCGCTGAGCTTTACGCCATTTTCTCAAAAGTACAAGGAAGCCGGAAAGAGTAAACACGGCGGCAAGGCGGAAACGTGGGCAAGTTTTTAATTATTCATTATTTTGTTCACAGCGCAAAGAACGGGAAAGACGAAAGCTTGTTCGTGTCACTCTTTCGTCTTTCCCGTTCTTGTTGCGCTGAGAACAAAAGGAGAGGCGGCCGGGGGCGCTCAGCTGGGCGCCATTTTCTCAAAAGTACAAGGGAGCCGGAAAGAGTAAACATAGCGGCCAGGGTTGCGGATACAGCGAGAACGTGAAATGAAAAAAAGAAGACAAACGGAAAATACAAAATCAGAGATCTCGATCGATTCTCTCGCAATAAGAGCGTTTCTTTGTCACTCTGATGACAAATATATTGTCCACTGCCGGCAAAGCATTTGTTACTTTTCGCTCACCACAAGCAACGCAATATTTTTTCTCGCGCAACCAAGTTGCGCAAAAAAGAGCGCTATTTTTTGCAGCGTTGCACCTGATGTATGAAACATCCCGTAGTTACGTGGACACAGCATCACGCTTTGAGCTACGTGGCCGTAGTGACAGAGAGATGTGCACTGCACCCTTTGGCGTCGACAAGGTTGTAGTCGAAGCGCGATTTAAGTGCACGAAGAAGGTCCCCAGGTGGTCGAAATTAAACCGTAGCCCTCCACTACGCCAACTCTATCACTCTGCTCTCACTCCAACCTTCCTCCCTCATTTACGGCGGGGTTCAGATGTCCACTGAGATATATGAGACAGATATTGCGTCATTTCCTTTTCCTAGAAGGCCAACGCCTTTGTTGGCGTTGACAACATTGTGGCGGAACAACGGTCATGACTCGTCAGAATGATTGTATATATATATATATATATATATATATATATATATATATATATATATATATATATATATATATATGCCGCGGCGGCTAGAATTTCTTTGGAGGAGAAATTCTAGAGGCCCGTGTACTGTGCGATGTCAGTGCACGTTAAAGAACCCCAGGTGGTCGAAATTTCCGGAGCCCTCCACTACGGCGTCTCTCATAGCCTTAGTCGCTTTGGGACGTTAAACCCCATAAAACCAAACCATATATATATATATATATATATATATATATATATATTCGCATACGTTGGCAACGTCGCATACTCCATTAGTCTTCAGCTAAAAGCGCATAACTGACTTCCATGGTAAGTGGACACCTTAACCGCGCATTGAGGGCTACGATGGTGTCCGCTTACCATGGAAGTCAGTTATGCGCTTTTAGCTGAAGACTAAAGGCCCATCTCCATGGACACATCCGAGGCGCACCAGCGCAGCGCCTACGCGTACCAGCGTACGCCGGAGCCGGACTGCGCATGCGCGACGCGCCGACGCGAGCCGGCGCTGGCGCTTGGCAAATATCTGTCCATGTCAGATATTCGCGCCTCGCTCGCGCCTCGCTCGCGCCGGCGCCGGAAGTGACTCGCTGGTTTGCGGTCGGTGTAACCAATCAGAGAACGTAGTTCTCTCGGCATCCGGTACGGCCCTTCGCGCCGTTTGCTTCGCCGAGCCGAGCTGAACGCGGTAGCCGCGACAGGCCATCGAGTTGCATGTGTTTTTCGACGCTTGTCGCGGTGCGGCGCTGGGCGCGTAAGCGCTGCGCTGGTGCGCCTCCGATGTGTCCATGGAGATGGGCCTTAATGGATTATGCGACGTTGCCAACGCATGAGAATATATATATATATATATATATATATATATATATATATATATATATATATTCTCATGCGTAGGCAACGTCGCATGCTCCATTAGTCTTCAGCTAAAACGCATAACTGACTTCCATGGTAAGTGGACACCTTAATCGCGCATTGAGGGCTACGATGGTGTCCGCAATCAAAAAAGCGTGCTTTTGCATAATGTTTCGTAAGTACAGGAATGCTAAACCACCAACCATTTTTTTTTCAGCATCTCGTTCTGCTGAGCCATTCTCTCGAAAGGAACAGACCTCCTTTCTCCCGCGGATTCACTGTGTTTCTTGTGCCACTCGTAACATTCGATGCCGACCGAGTTGCCCCGGCACGAATCTCAGAGGGCGGAGTGGTGCCCCCCCCCCCCCACCCTCGAAGCCAATTTTACCTCCCTGTTGCAGATAACGTGGCAATTATTGAGCAGTTATTCCTAATTATATGCCGTGTACATAGCCGAAATAGAATAAAACACTTCAGCTTCGTGCCACCTTTAAGATTTTCATATATTTCTTCCTTAAAAAAACAAAAGCTGGTAATGCACTCATCATAATCATCCAAAATCACAGGAAAAAAAAATTTCTTCAGCCCCTAGTTGAAGCGCTTTCACTTAATGTCACTAGATGGCACCACTGTGCACATCTAAACAGCGACGCTGCGGCACGGCCAAATGAAACTAAAAATATCTATAGTTGGGCTGTTTACAGCGTTCGCACCACACACAACGCACAGAAGCTTACTGTGCTCTGCAAACTAAAATTCGGTCTGGCCACGGTAGGCAAGGTGGCTTCATTCACGAGCGCAATTGAAAAGTCGCTCTGCCGGCTGAAAGCTGAATGGTAGTCGTACGTATTTTTATGTGCAGAGAAAGAATATTAAAGTGCATATAGCGTCTGACTGAGAAGAAATGTAGGCAATGAGAGCGTATTTATGTTTGCGATAAATAATGAGGCATCAGCCATCATGATCACTCGTTTTAAGCTTACGGTAACAAGTTACGAGAGAGAAGCTATGTTTTACGCCTTCAGCCGTTTTGCAGCGTTAACCCGAGAGCCCGGAAACACGGCAACGGTAAAGTAAGCACGGACTCGATATGCTGGAACTCTGTAATAACGATGCACTACGTGAAGAAGGATCCTATAAGTATTTTATTCAAAGAAATTTTACACATACGCCAATCAGGTTTGAAAAATGCTGCCTATTGAAGCTTCGTTAGACCTGTTTTCAGCCATGGCTATATGCGCACGGGATGCTCCATAAGCTCATGAAAAAAACTCCATGCTGTGCAGCCAGATTCATTTTGTGACTGTATAGCTATAATGCCAACTTAAGTGTCTTCAAAGGAGAGCTCAATTAGGAACTGCTTGCATTCCGCCGAGGAAAACATGGGCGTAAGCTGTGATCCGTAACATTTCACAGACACCTGCCTCAGACAGTCTCACGTGTTTCCAGGCGTACAGCCAACGGTGTTAAAATTGGCGAATATCGTGCCAGACAGGGCACTAACGCGAACGCTTTACATTTTTTGTAATTGATTTGAACATGGAATCGATTATTTGAGATTAAAGCGTGCTCGGAGAAACCGAGATGAAAGCGGATGGAATCTTGTCATCCTTCAGAACCAGGGCGTAGCTTCTCGTAGTGGGCATGGCGCTCGCTCCTGGTCTTGTTCGGGGCCGAGGTCACGCTTGTAACGGCATTCGTCGCGAATGTGGTCCGAGAGGTCCTGTGCTGCCATCACAACCTTGCAGCCCCGGCTCGCGTTCGAGCAAATAAGCTGCAAACGGATCAGTGGGAAGGTAAGCCAACAAGCATAGTTTCCAAACACAATATCACGACACAAGAAGAGCTTAAATGAATGACGTCTTCGCAACACAGCATGTTTCATAAGTGACGAAAAAAGCCAAGACTTCCGAACTCTTCGTGGTCATTGCTGCGACTGATGGCGTACATCGCCATTGAAATATTGCGAAAAGGCAAAAAACACTGCGAGAAATATACATACAGGAAAACATGTGGTTGCCACTATTACAAGATTTCCCGCCAAAAACACACGACCATGTACAAAGGAAACTAATTAGAATGTATAACTCCTAGAAAGGTGAAAACCACATGGTGTGAAATTAAAGATAGTTGTGCGAAATTCCTCGTTTTCGTTCTTGGAGTGTTGGAGATATTTGCACGAGTTATCGAATAATGATTTTATCCTACTGGCTTTATCCAATGGTAATCTTCTGTTTCCTTCCGAGAGTGATGAACATTACTTTGCCTGTCTAAGGCATTGATCATACTTTGCATTTGATTCCATGAGTGACTTAGCAAGGCACTGTCATCAGCGAATCACATATCGCTGAGGTAATCTCTATAAATTCTTATCCCGAACTGTTCTCAGTCTAGTACTCTGAATACCTCCTTCAAACAAGCGGTGAATAGGATTGGAGAGATCGTTTCTTCTTGTCTGATATCCTTCCATACTGACATTTTATTGCTGCGTTAAAGGAGGATTATTCTGGCTGTGAAGACGTTTTGATATTTTCTAGTATTTTTACGCAAAGTTATCATACACCTTTAGTCCGTAATGTCTGCATGACTGCTGAGGTTTCGACAGAGTGAAACATTCTGTTGCTTTTGGGCGAATGCAGTTTTTGTGGGTTGCGTTTATTCTCTGGATTTCTTCCTAACCTTATTTGTAGCGTGAATATGACCTATTCTTGAGAAGCCTTACGAAAGCCTGCCTGGTGATTGGGCAGATTGAAGAAGATGGTTACTCCTTTTAATAATCCCAAAGAAAATATGATCGCCCAAATAAGCACAGCTTTTGCCAAGTTTCGCGAGGGAGGAATAAACAATCGCAAGATGGGTGGCTCGTAAGCAAGATGGAAGGCAGCGCTTTTATTAGATCTTTATATTAACGGGCAGCTGGCCAGGTTGAGACATTTCATATAAACCAACCCAGCACGTGTATCGGGCTAATATGCAACGTCCGCGTACTGTAGAAAAGGCGCCGTACACAACGGCTACGACGCGAACGAATGGCCTTGGGTACGTTGTGTGCTATCGTGAAATGTATACGAAGCTTCAAAGAACTCTAAAAAGCATGATAGCAGCAGTCGCACTCTAACATATTTCATTCAGCACCACATGTGAGTGAGAAATTCCTTGGGCCCTCTTCATGAAACGGAGCGCTCTGCAGCCGCTTCTCGTACCCTTGTTCACAAATTAAGCCGCCGCAGTGGCTCAATGGTCAAGACGCTCAGCTGCTGCCGCGAAAGACGCGGGTTCGATTCCGGTCGCGGCGGTTGATTTTCGATGGAGGCGAAATTCCAGAGGCCCGTGCACTGTTCGATGTCACTGCATGTTAAAGAACCCCAGGAGGTCGAAATTTTTGCGGCCCTTCACTCCGTCGTCCCTCACAGTCTGAGTCGCATAGAGACGTTAAACTCCCATGAACCATGTTCATAAATTATGCAGTAAGTCCGGTAACAGTAAAGCTTCTGATTGACTCTGCAGTGGTCGTTGCAATTTCCATGTTCGTGCATAGCCTCCATGTCAGTTGTAAGAAGAAAGTAGTCAGGGTATACGTTCCGGTCAACTGTTGCCTGCATCCTGCCGGGTATGGCTGTGGACAGGGAGCGCACACATATATCAAACGCGTGTACCGTTAATGCCAGCTTGGCTGCATAATGCATCTCTGTGCTACAGGTTCACTGTGCAGAGACCGAACACTCGAATTAAGGGCGCTGACAACTGGCCGTGCGCGTCGGCGCCTCATGTGCTGCATGCATGGTAACCCCGCTGGGAAACGCTTTGTGTAAGGTGTCCTGGCTTTGGAGGACCTCACAGAAGAAACGTTTCCTGGGGGCACTGCTTCCAAAACAGGAAGAAAACGGACAACGTGAAGTCATCACTCAAGGCCTGGCCGCTCCTGAGATCCAGGAGATTCCAGTCAACGGCTGAGGATATTGCTGTGACCGAGCTGCGCCTCGGATCCCTGTCAACCTTGTGACCGGTGCTAATAAATGTCAGCTCTCTCCCTTATCCCTGTATAATGAACCGAACGTGAGGTATTGAAAAATGCATGTGGCACTTCTCGAGCATCTTTCAGCATATTCACATTTCCACTGCGCAGAAAACATGGCCGACCATGTGATAGCATGGTGCTTAATACGTTGACGACTTGCATATATAGACGCCGCGTCTGCGTGACTACGTGCAAACAAAGAAACCGACGCATTGCAAATTGAGAGCGCCCGCAGCCTGCACAAAGTAGCGCAGTTGACTGCTTAAGTGAGAAAGAAACCGCTTCACCGTTCATCACCAAGCAGAAAATAGCGCGAATGCCGTTGAGAGCCAGCGGTTCTCGACTTGCTTCGTACAACTGCCACGAGCATCCTGAGCCCCCAGAATGGAAGAAAGATTCACTGCACATTCGTTTATGTCTAGCCATTTTCTCCTTCGTCTGCATCGAGCAGTTTTAAGAATCCGACACTTCGCAATACTGGACCCGCTCGCACTCTGCTTCCCTCGTATTTCGACGGTAGTATTGCCTCTTGACGGCGAAATAGCGCGTCTCCAGGGAAAGCGTAAATAGGACAACAACAGCGATTCCATGAATCGATCAGTGAGGGCACCACGTGTTTCTTGCATTTACGCAGTTTTACGAGGAGAAGCCCGAGGTGCTTGCCAACGCGTGACCATGTTCAACACCCAATGTCTTGCACGTGATCACAACACAAGTGACACATCAAGAAAAAAACACCCAGCACAGGACTTCACGGCACTTCATATCGCCTCTTTATCTTTTTCTATCACAATACCCTCCCGACCCGACGATTCTTCTCTCCCGCTACCCCCCCCCCCCCCCCGCATACTTTTTATTATTCCACTTCATGCTGCTATGCTCTGCAATTCCTACTGGCATTTCTCAGAAACCCTTGGCTTCTCCACTCTATCCCCTCCCCCCCCCACCCTGCCATTCATCTTTCTCCCCTCCATCTCCACCCTCCATTATCTGTTTTCCATCTTTCGCTTATTTCGCTTCTCAGTATCTTGTTTGGCCTTGCTGCTTAAACTTTTATCCTAGCTTTTCCCGGCCAGCTAAGTGAGTCATGGCATCCCGCCTGTCTTACCTGACACATAGCCTCTCAAACCCACGTTCACTATCTCTCTGCCAGCCACACCCCAAATTCCTTTCTCGCAGGTCAGCCTCTTTACCCTCTAGCACCCATCCTGTCTGAACAAGGTTTTCAAGGTTTCCGAGACTTCCTCCCCAGAATGAAGGTCCGCGCAAGACAAGCCACGTCATCTAGACAAAACATTGGCATGCACCCTGACTCTTTCCTCTCCCTTCTTGTAGTGGTGGTAAGGTCCTTGTATTGGGATACAAAGGACATCCTTAGAAAAGTACTTGTGGCAAGAGGGAATTTCAGGATCAGTAAACTGTTCCAGGAAAAGGGATCACGTGTGCGTTCAGGAATCTTTAGTGGTTGCCAACCGTCGTGCCGGGCAAAGGTATAAGAAGTCGCGCCTAAGGAGAACACACCCAGTACACCGCCTGCCGTACAAAGCTGCTTCTTGCTGCTCTGGATAAACGAGGGACACCTGCGGACGTTTCATCATGGTCGTCTATCTAAAGGTATGCGCTGTTACTACTACATTCCTTGGTCAACCACGGCGTTTTTTCTTGCTTTTTCAGGCGCAGCAGTAGATATAAACTATTTTAGTCAAATGAAGCAGCAATGCAAGCAACATGTCGCTATATTCACTCGAAATTGAGGGCGCGGCACTCTCAGTAAAATGGAAGTAGTACGTACTAAATTGTGTGGTAGTAACTGGTTGTCATATATGGTACTACCCTTTTAGTAACTGCAGGTTGTAAGTGCAGGTAGAAACGACTTCTGCCTGCAGTTGGTAACGGGAAGCTAGCAGTATTTACTAAGAAAATGAATAGAAACTCGCATATGTTGCTAGATTCATCGTGCGGTGTGCTGGCGTGGTTTGTCAAATTTATGCGTACTCGAAAAAAAAAACTTCCCAGAGAACTTGACTAATTCCGGTATCCAGACAGAGCTATCGGAGCGTGGTGTCCGTAAATCACAAACTTAGGTTTAAGCTTATCGCGCATGACATCTAGAAATTATGCGAGGAGATGGCATCAACAACCTTACCGTGCGCACTGCGCGTGCACATGTAGGGAAATCTTTCCCAGTCTTATATGCCCGTAATTCAGAGCCTCATTTAGGGGCTAGTGGCTCTTACCGGTTGAGCTAAGATACCAGCGTTAATTATGAATTTGAGATTCTAGAAACAGCTTAGTCTACCTCACCATATCCCCCTGGAGAAATGTATCATTACAAAACCAATTTCTCAGCACGACAATCTGTGTCAGTTTATATTCTTTGACTTTATTTTAGGGTTAAAGGAATGGTTACTAACTAGGTAGTAACTAGCGATTATAGTTAGTAAAACGGTAGTAAGGGCTACTTTTGCCAGCTATACCTTGAAGAGGGTAGTAAATAGCTGATAAAAGGTAGTAAACCGAAGTCAGAGTTAGTAACTACTGCACTTACTACATTTTTACTAACTTTTTCTTTAAGAGTGTAGAGTAGAAGTTCTTAACGATTGTCAACATTTCAGGTATGCACACACGTCCACCATTCTCGGTGAAAGATCTAAATATTGGAAAACATTTAGATACTGTTATGGAAACATTCAAGATAATAATAAATTCTTCCGATATGTAGCAAAATCTTTCTTTTAAAGGTCTGCATCGACCGCATCGAACAGTTAAGACTACCATCGGCAACCAGTAAAGAACACTTTAGCCGATAACAGTGGCCTTAATGGAAAAATATTTCAACAACACACTCGTCCGTTGATCAACTGCTATATTGATTGTTGCGGGGAAATATTACATTACACAAAAAAATTTCGTTCGTGAAAGGTCTACTGCTCAAAAATGCTCTTGTCCAGAATTTATTTATTTATTATTATTTGTATTGTAATATTGCGCTTTGAATGTTTGCATCACTTTTGCTTGGCTTTAGGCCTCCTTTTTAACTAAATGAGACACGATATTCTATACTGATTATAGCGGATTTGCCAAGGATTTTTTTATTCACTCATTTGCTTTCAGAACTCCTCGCTAAATCCTAATGCGGAGCCTTTCTGGCCAGGTCAGCGTTCATCTTTTGCTGAGGCTGCTGGGGTAAGTACCTTTGACAGTGATGTTACTTATCTAGGAAATTTTTCTGCACTAAAGCTGTACCCTTGACACATGATGCTTTTCAGTGTGCACTCATGTTTCATTAAATTCTAATTAAAGCCGTTAGTCTGTGTAAATGCTGCATGGTTTCTTCTCACATCCTCTGACTTGCCTAAATCACGGAAATTCATTTTTTTATGTTTTTCAGTCTCGCATGTTGTTGCAAATTTTGGCTAATATGCAGGAGGTTTTATAACGCTATTGGGATTTTTTTTTGCAGTCGGACACAAGGCGGCACGCCGCCGGGAAGGACTGCCGCTTCATGACTGTTGAGCGCCATCCCTCGGACCAGCCTGCAGCGTTTAAAAGCTTACAAATGGCGGACCTAGAGGATCTTCTCAAGCGATTTCACCTGGATAAGAGCTACCTGGAAACGCCGTGGTCCCGGGAAACGTAGTGAAACATCGTGACCACTTTCAGCAGTGTTCCCCGCCTGAAGCATTATCCAGTTTCTTCTCGTCCTAATTATGTCAAAATAAAAGCGCATTTTTTTTTCTCTTCAAAATCTGCTTTTGAATTACATGTCTGCAGAGCATGTATGCTTGTGGACGACGCTTTGTCTGCAGGGCATAGCAGAACTTAAGTAGACGTGGACACTGTGGCGGCATCTAGCGACAAGACTTCAAAGCACCGCCACCCAGAATTTAAAAAAAAATTTATTCCGAATTATTGCTTCATTTTCAGGCTTTATTTTTTTTTGTTGTCGTTAGAAGGTGAAAAACTGTACACTAAGAACATGTAAAGTTGGAGAACTCCTTCGTTGGGTGTTGTTACATTTTCTGCGTTAGTTCCAGGATTCTTCGACATTAATTTGGAATATTGCAGTACGGTACGGTAATTTCAGGGCGATATTGAACGTAAAAGTCCAATGATTCGATGCGGTGAAAAATATTTCTTTTGAAATTTCTCCATCGCTCGCATTGAGTAGCTAAGGCTGGCATGAACGTATTGGGAAAACACTTAAGTTGCTGCGCCCTAAAGGAAAACTGCGTACATTTTAGAAATCAACGAGCTCAAGAGGGTCGAATGTGTGAAAGGCGTGACAGCGAACATAAAGTATAATAAAACCCGATAATTCGACGCGCACGCGAGGTCCCTACAATTATACATTCGAACAAATTTTGCCGTGCTTTGGTTAATTCGACTTGACTCCGCAGCCTGCCAAGCTGGTGCGCCGAGAGCAAAAAAAAAAAGCACGCTACGAGCGGCGCTACTGTACGGCTGATAGGCCATCCGTATGGTCATCGTCATCAGCAGCCTGAGAGAGGGCGAAGGATTCGAGGTTAGCGGCGGCCGAAGCAGCTGGCGTCTTTCTCTGTGCTTTGTTGTGTCGCTGTGGTCGTGTTGGTGTCGTCCGCTTAACCCTATCGACAGCAAGTCTCGTTTCGGCGTGTGTCGTTGTTTCCGTGCGTTCGTGCTGCTACGATCGCAGATATTTAACCGTAAGACTGCGTCTTTTTTGGTAGTTGCGCGCTTTGTCAGCGTGTTTACTGCGCTGCTTTATGTCCTGACAGCTGACCGAGGATGAAATAATTGAAGCGACAGGCGCTGTCAACGACGATTCGTCGGATGGTGTCGATTGTGAGCAGTTGTCCCAAATGCCGAAGCACACGGTGAAAGAAGCCGCAGAAGCCTTCAACGTGCGGGAGAACTGCTGTGAACAAATCCCTGACGATGGGTGTACCGCGGAGTACCTGGCAGCTGTTACAGCTATCGTACTAGCTCAAACTCTCTCGAAAAAGCAGACGACGATAACAAATAAAGGTACGTCCTGTTGCGGCAAACACAGTTTTGTGTTGTTCATTCGATATTTCGACATTTGGATAATTCGAAAATTTTTCGCGGTCCCGTCACTGTGGAATTAACGAGCTTTTACTATAACAAGCAGAAACAATGAATAAAGTTAAGAGAGAGAGAGGGAGGGAAAGGCAAAACAATGAATAAAGGGAATGAAAACAAGAAGGACCTGCCACAGAAAAATACAATAAAAAATAAACAAGTCGAGACCCGAACGATAATGAAATCCTTAAAATACTAGCTAGAATGCAATGATTTACAATAAATAAATATGATAAGTGAACGCCTTACATATAATCAGACGTGAGTCATGGATTTAAAGTAAAAATATTAATGAAAACAAGTACAGTTGGGGAAATATTACGGAGGAAAAATCAAAGCCAAAATTGTACACGTAGAAATGCGCAAGTGAGAAAGGAAATGCTTTAAAGGGGAAGTTATATGTGAAAAAAGGCCAGCTCAAAGTTGAAAGTGAAGGAGATCAAATAAAAACGAAGAGAGTTTGTATAATGATTATTATATCTTTATATAGCACAAAAGAAATGAATACAGCAAAACAGGCCCGTCTAAGCCAATGGTTTCTTTTGAGATTTAGCCCGGTATCGTCAGCTAAGCGATATGGTTACAATACACATCCGCAGTTTAGATACCAACAATGAAGAAGAAACAGCATAAGTAATAAACAGTAAGGGTAATGCGTGCAAGAAAAGGTTATACAAAACATCAAAACGATCAAAGAGTAGAACAAGTAACTATAAAATTATAATCCAAGTCTGGCAAATGAGAGATGAGAGTAAAAGCCGCTTTTTTCTTTACTTGTATCCGACTATGGAGCGTAGGAGCAGCGATCCGCTCAAAGAAGGTGCAGCAATCTTTTCGCAGGTAATGAATGTCATGGACAGTGCTGGCACTCAAGGTGCCCAGGAGAGGTGCGCGAAGCAGAAAGACGGAAGCCCCGGACGCGCAGGAAGGCAACTATGCGATTATTGTACTTTATTTCTCCCGCGGCACACGACTCCCGAGCTGCGGACGAAGCTTGCTCGCGTCTTTACACGCAGCCAAGCTTTCAGCAACGCTGATAGTTTTAAGGTGGAAGCCTTTATCGCCTCATCGTTGCAAGCAGGTGTTGTCGACAGAAATGTCACGCTTTTCAATAGGTCGAAATAGTCTTGACGTCACAGTGCGCGAATTTCAAACGGGGCCAATTGTACTTTGGCTGGTAACCATGCAACCAATTAAAGGGATCGTATAGTGATGCTCCAGTTAACTGGGACTGAGTTTTGTTAAATGCTGAATTAACTAATTAGCCTAATTACCCTTTCTATTCAGACCAGTTAAATTAATAAAACCGAGTTCTAAATTGGTCGAGTTGGAGAATCGAACCAGTGTTTCCGGAGTGCGAGACGAGGACGCTAACTACTCCGACATGCCAGCTCGATGGTTTCGAATGAACAAATGCGCGTCTAGTGAGTACGGTGTGTTCGTTCACTCCCATCTTCCTTCCTTCCCTTACGGCGAGGTTCAGGCGACCACCGAGATATGCGAGACAGATACGTTTCCTTTTCTCAAAAACCAGTTTACCGACGAGCAAGGCGCAGAGCCGAACGGGCGATGGCGTTCTGTCCGACTCTTAGAGGCGAACCTTAACATCTTAACCCCACATCAGTGACGCAAGCAGCAACACCGCGCGTAACGCTTTCGCCTCACTGCACCTTAGGTCAACAAAGTGCCCCCCTTATTTTTTCCTTTGGACGCAGGGATGTCAGTGAGGAAAGTGATAGGTAAGGAATAACCTTGCTATTCTGTGAGAAAGCCAGAATGGCATTTTGAGCTGAGCGCCTACGCCAACAGCCAGCCCGAAAGCAGGAATCCTGAAGGGAGCTATAGGTAACCGGCTATGAACTTTACCGAGTCTATCGTCGCGCCCCATCATGCAGTCTAGCGAGAGGAGGCATCATTTTTTATTTCTCCCGTAGTGCTTTTCCCACACCCTCCGCCTGCACTTATATGCATGAGCTTCCGCGCTCTTTCAAAGCCACGTGCGGCGTGCGTCAGCTTTGTGCTTCGCCAAGGGAACCTAAGCAAGAAGTGTTATCACCCAAAGTTCAAAACTTGTTCTCGCCTCTTTTGTAGCCCCGCGGCTGACGGCAGCAGATTTTATGCGCACTTTGGAAAAATCGCAGCGCCGCCTGCGAACTGTAGAATGCCTATGGCATTGGGGTCACACGACCAAGGATGGCGACAGTGGTGCTAAATCGCTATCAGCATGCTTGTATAAAGGCTCGTCAGCGTATTTGGAGGGATTCTGTCTCTTCGATTAAAGTTCCCTGCTTATTTTTTATTTGAGTCCGACAAAAAGCAAAACACGATACCTACCGGTTCTTACGAAGCATTTTTGACGCACATATTGCCTCAAAAGTTAACATAAATTTATCCTGCAAATTGAGTCAAGCAGTAGTCTTTATTTTTTTGCTTGCCAAAAACAGCGCCAAACCATGTTATATCTCACTGAGCGCTGCAAGGAGAGGCACGGCGCTTTAGCGTACTCCTACCACTTTGCCCTGAGATGTTGATTTCGGCGAGAAACAGCACACGTGCCGAAGACCACACCAATAGCAGACTTGGTAACGGTGGATGTTAAGAAACATACGGGATACATTCTTCCGCAGTTGCGTAGCTGTTCGAGCAGCCCTTGTTGAGGCAACGGAACGCGGTCTATTTCATTTTTAGTCTCACCATTGGGGCTCTTTCACGTCCATTTCCAGCTTTCTCGTTTTCGGAAAAAGGTACTTATGATCCACAAATTATTTCTCTGCTAATTGTACTAATAACTTCCCACCTGATATCCCCAGAGCCTTCGCCATAGTCGCCTGCTGCCTGGTCTCCAGTCTTCTCTTTCCCTACCTTGGCACTGAAGTTTACTGCGTTTTTAATTTGTTCATTCCGATTCCACGTCCGCATAGTAGCGTTCTACGATCTAGTCATAACTGCCAGATGCAGGCGCGTAGGACTGTACCACTCTTATTAAGCCTGATTACGATAGCTACCACCCTTTCGTTAATACTATAGAATTCATCTATCCTGCCGGCTCTATCCTGATTGATGAGAAATCCCACACCTATGCCTCTTGTCTGTCCACTAATCTACGACAGCGCCCCCATTAACGCTGTATACACTACATCTGTCCTCCCAACCTCACTAAGCCATATGACATCCCACTTAATACCCTCCAGTTCATCTAACAGCACTGCTGTACTACAGCTTCACTGCATGAGATTCTAGCGTTCAGCTTCTAGTGGGAGCAGCGCTAAAAAAGGAAGAACACAGACGTTAAGAGGACAGGCGCCGAACTACCAGCAATGTGTTGAGAGCGACCAGCACGTTTTTAAATGCAAGCAAGGAGCCCCGTGACACCAGGAAACCAATAATAACGCACAAAGTGAAGAAGTCTTAGCATAAAAATACATTCCTCAATAGGCTGTCAAACATCTAGCACGTGAAGAGAAAGAATCAAACAGTTGCAGACCAGGTGAGTCGAAACCAAGACCAGTAGAAAATTATAAAACAGCAAAAACTGGCAAGAACTAAAAGCGCGAGGCAGAGAAGTGTCAAAAACGAAATCTAAATTCCAAAGTAAAATTTAACCGGAACATAAACGTATCATAAAGTCAAAGGTAAAAAGCCAGAAATGGCGAAAACTGGAATAACTGTAGATGATAGCTCCCGCCAGCGCTCTTCAATCCGTAACTATATCTTAAACATATCTGGTTGTTACCTGATTTGCTGAGAGTAGTGGCAGCAGTGATATGTCATTCATTTATCAATCGCGCCCTATTTTCCTTTGATTCCTATTGTTCTATAATTTGCGTAATTGCCTCTGCCTTCGCGCTAGTTCACGAACGATGCTGTGCATATATTGTTTTCACCGCGTAAAACTGTAGTTCATGTTTGGCGCTTACTTTGCACATGCACAATTCGTTCTTTGTTTTACATCAAAACTGAAAACATTCCTCTAAAGGAATGTATTTTAAAAAAAGCAGGTGTCTGACAAATGTGTCCTCATAAATGCTCTCCTATAGTCGTAAGGTGTTCACTCATGAGCACACTTGACAAATTGAGACAAACCATAAAACAAGGGCGCCAGCTTTCCACATAACAGGTTGTGGGCTCTTCTCCTGAGGCCTAGATGTTTTCGCATGCGCACACTCTCCTATATTAAAAACAAACAGCGGCAATTGGAAAAATTGAAAAAAAAATGGTTATCAGGAATTATGATTTGCATGAGTACGGAGTAATTAAAAACCAATGCGGATACTGTGGATGAGGTATACACGATGCTCAAAACATATAATACCAGACAGGCCGCCACGGTGGCTCAGTGGTTATGGCGCTCGGCTGCTGACCCGGAAGACGCGGGTTCGATCCCGGCCGCGGCTGTCCAATTTCGATGGAGGCGAAATTCTAGAGGTCCGTGTACTGTGCGAGGTCAGTGCATGTTAAACTAACCCAGGTGGTCGAAATTTCCGGAGTCCTTCACTACGAGATCCCTTATAGCCTGAGTCGCTTGGGGACGTTAAACCACAAAAAGCCAAACCAGCAAATACAAGACAAACTCGCATAGCCTACATTTTGTGTTCGCATGTGTCTGCCCTCGAGAGGTCACGGCATTGGTTTCACCAGCAAGTGTACGGAAGCTGTAATGATGATGTATTGTAACGCATCACTTTTCGCACATCAGAAGAAAAGGGGCGACCAACCACTGAAGGATTGGTAATTTTCATGCTTATCCACAATGGAAGGGAGACGATAGATGCTAAGCGTTATTGAATTGTTAGCGAAACGAACAATCGCAAACTCACTTTACCGTTGCCATTTGGATCGTCTTTTCCCTCTCATGCTATGATTGACACAGTTCTCCCTTTCCGCAAAGCGCCGCTGTACTGCCCTGCGCTCTTTTGTCGTCGTGCTGTTCGTTTATTTCCTGTTCTCCTCTGCTGTCACCCCGCTTTTTTTTCCTGAGAACTAGCTTGTCGGTGTGAGGATTTTTTTTCCCTTTCCGTCATGCTGTTGATTTCTTGCGCAGTTTTTTTTTCACTTTTGTTTTATCATTGGGCCGTTGCTTCTTGTGGGGCTTGATTGTACGCTCTTTTGTCGTTCGCTGTTTTCCGTGAAACCGCCAATAGCTGCCAACAAGTAAGCGGCGGTACTATAATGTCAACCTCCCTCCTCCCCCCCCCCCCCCCCCACCCCCTCGGGAGAAAAACAAAGGGTTGCACAGACCACCACCCTCAATAAGTTCTGTCGTCCTATAGAGGTCATCAGTGCTGCAGTCATGGCAAGCATACCGCGACTCCTGTCTTAAGCAACACCTTGAAGGCATCTCACCGTATTCGCTGTTATCTGGCGACAGCTTCGTAGAGTATCGCAGATGTCCGCAAATGCTATGGTGCCGCGTGCTTACGAAAAGATTAAACACGAAATCAGCCCAGGAGTTGAACTTGGAAGATGAATTTACCATACAGAAAGTGTGTTCATATCTGTTTTACCAAAAATAAAAGACCTACTGAATCCTCTTGCAGGGTGAATAACAATACAATACGTTGACAAGGTACTCTAACGTCTGCTTGTTTCCATAGCGCGTACGTTGGCGCTTTGGAAGTAAGGGCACAGGGCATTGAATTTTATTCAAAGGAACATGATATGTTCATCCATAAAGTTAAAAAATGTTGCCTTTTTGATCTACGTAACTTCAATTTTAGATTATGGCTAATGCTTTTGGGTCCCTTTCAACAAGAAGCTCGATGAGCATAGAGAAATAATTCAAAGCCGCGCAGCCAGATCAGTTGGCGACTGTATGGCAGGAAAGACAACAAAAGTTCCTTGATAGGCGAGCTCAACGAGAAACGGCTTGCCTTCCGCCGAGGAGATTTGGTGCTTGAACTTTTATGTACAATATTTCACGTAAAAACCAGAGACATGTTCCTATATCAAAGAGCCTCACTTGTTCCCATGACCGCAGACCGCAGTCTTAAAATTCAAAAATATCAAGCAAAGACAGGCACTTGCGCGAAATATTTTATTGTCAAATCGATCTCAAAATGAAATTGAATGATTGACGCTCAAGCCTGCTCAGTTAATGAAGTTGTATTTTTTTCTTTTTCTTCAGTAACTCACTCCCCCTTGCTCCGTAATGCTTTCGGAAGCTGTAGGTTAATGCCTGCAAAAAAAAAGCTTCTGGCTTGGCCTTGAAGGTGCTCTTCAAGCGATGCCAAAATTCCAGAGTGGTCAGGCCAGCGCTGCTTTCTGATTTAAACGAAGTTGAGATCGGATGGCAGCTTGTGATCCTTCAGAACCTGGTCGTAGTTGGCGTGGCGCTCCCTCCGGGCATTGCTTGCTGGATGACCTTCACTGGGGCAGGGAGGGCGGTTGTACAGGCACTCGTCACGAATATGATTGGCGAGATGCGAAGCAGCCATCACAACATCGCAGCCACGGCTCGCGTTCCAGCACGTAACCTGCGAAGGATTACAAGTAAGGGTTACCAAACAGTCACATACGTTAGCACTGTGGGATTCCTTAAAAATGGATTGCGATGCCAGTAGGGACACCTTACGACTAACGTCTTTGTAGCATAACATGCATCACAAGCAACGGAAAAAGCAAGAACTGAGAACACGTTTTATACCCTTGTCACTGGGGGGCATTTAGTGTCACTCTTCACCAAACGACGTTCGCCTAGAGTGTCGTTCGCGGAGTGTACACGGTGAGCTTTAGTGACACTCGCTGATGAACGCACTTACCCCGTAGTGAGTTTGCCGAACTCACTCCTGTTGGTCCGGCAAGGCGAGCGTGTAAGCTCAACAGCAGTGCTCCGACATTAAAAAAATTTTTTTTTATAATTAAATGGTCTCAGAGTCTCCATCTTTTTCGCTCTATTGTGCCTTTTAATGAGAACCTCTTTTAAATCATTAGCAACTAAAAATAATGCATACACTTGAATAGCTACTCTAGCTTTGCAAAGTGACGACGACCACCCTTCTATATGGTACCAGAACATCGCCACAAAAACGCATTTGTGACCACTGACAGCCTGTACGGATTTACCGTGATGCATTTCGGCCTCTGTAAAGCTCTTATTACTTTCGAGCTAAGGATGAACACCGTTACGCGCGGCCTGAAGGGAAGTCCTGCATCTGTTTTCTGGATGACGTCGTGATCATTTCACCCGAATTTGAGACTCATCGGTCCCGTCTGAAGCACGTATGGCCCCGCCTTAAGAACGCCAGCTTCCAGCTCAACTTAAAAAAAAAAATGTCGATTTGATGCTCATCATCATCAGCAGCCTGACTATGCCCACTGCAGGGCAAAGGCCTCTCCCATGTCTCTCCAATTAACCCAGTCCTTCGGCAGCTGCGGCTACTGTATCCCCGAAAACTTCTTAATCTCATCCGCCCACCTAACTTTCTGCCGCTCCCTGCTACACTTGCCTTCTTTTGGAATCCACTCTGTTACCCTTAAGCACCAGCGGTTATCTTGTCTTCACATTACATGCCCTGCCCAAGCCCCCTTCTGCCTCTTGATTTCGACTAGGATGTCATTAACCCGCGTTTGTTCCCTCACCCACTCCGCCCGCTTCCGGTCATTTAACGTTACGCCTATCATTTTTCTTTCTATACCTCGCTGCGTCGTCCTTAACTTAAGCTGAACCCTCTTTGTTAGCCTCCACATTTCTGCCCCGTAGGTGAGTACCGTTAAGATACAGCTGTTGTATACTTTTCTCTTGAGGGATATTGGCAAACTGCCATTCATGATCTGAGAGAACCTGCCATATGCTCTCCACCCCATTCTTATTCTTCTAGTTATTTCCCTCTCATGATGCGGATCAGCTGTCACTACCTGCCCTGAGTAGATATATTCTCTTACTACTTCCAGCCCCTCGCTATTAATTACGAACAGCTCTTCCCTTGCTAGACTTTTGAACATTACTTTGATTTTCTGCATGTTGCTTTTTAGGCCCTACGTTTTGCTCTGCCTATCTAACTCAGTGATCATGCTATGCAGCTGGCTGTCCTTTGTCGTGGTCACGGGCCAGCATTCTTTCCATTGGCTTTCTTAGTAAAAACATCTATCCAGCTGGCTGGCTGTATGGGCTCTCCGTTTAAGAGAATATAACTTATGCATCGTCTATACCGGTCGGGCCGCAAGCATCAGGACGCCGATATATTGTCCTGCTCCCCCTACCGGCCGAGATTCCCAGCATATCCGCGCTCGAATACGCGGCACCTTCGCTCACCACCATAGACTTGCCTTTCGAGCATCGTAAAGTTCCATGGATTGTCTCTCTTCGCGATTTGCTGTCTAACCCATCAGCGGTTCCAGCGTACCGCGCCTTTCGCCACCAAACTTCACATTTTGCAATTACCGAAAATCTTCTTCATCGGCGGAACTATAACGGTGATTGACGGAAATGGCTTCTCGTCTTCCCCCAACCCCTACGGCCCCAAACCTTGAATATTCCCTCGCTGGCCCGCAATGCAGGCACGCGGGAGTCGCACACTCTACGCCTCTACTGATATAGTCTTAAATCATCCTTACATCTGGATGAAAGTCTAGCTGCAGTTTTCTTCGTGTGGACGGAACACTATTGCCAGATACAGTTGCTTCTATTAGGAACCAGAGCCGGGGCCGAAAAATAAACGGACACTCTGCAGCTAGAAAATGGCCAAAGTCTGCAGAAAGTAACCAATTCGACTCGTTAATTAAGAACGAAACCGCTTCACCGGCCACCTACTAGCACAAAAGGACGTGAATGCCGTTGAGAACCCGCGATTCCTATGTTCAACATTCCTAGACAAAAAATTTCGAATACTGAGACACTAGGATACTGATATATATGAATATTGTAAGTGTTCTAAGTATTCGTTCATTCTTCCGATGTGTAGAAAAATCCTTTTTTATGGTGTTTCCATCCTATCGAGCAGGTAAAACTGCTATAGATGAGCAATGGGGCACGCTCTAGACGATAGCCCAAACCTTAATAACAAAAAAATTGCAAGCCTGCAGACTGAAGATCGGCTGACATATTACTTGTTATAGTGAAGTCTTCCCATATATGAAAGAAAAAATGCCAGTGACCTGCAAAGCCGCCGCGGTGGTTAAATGGTTATGGCTCTCGGCTGCTGACCCAAAAACACAGATTCGATTCTGGCCGTGGCGCTCGAATTTCGATGGAGGCGAAATTCTAAGAGGCCTGTGTAATGTGATATCAGCGCACGTTGAACAACCCCAGGTGGTCGATATTTCAGCAGCCCCTGACTATGGTGTTCCTCATAGCCTGAGTCGCTTTGCGACGATAAACGCCCATAAACTCATATAAAACTGCGTTCATAAACTATTTCCTGTTCAAAATGCTCGTCCAGAATTCTTGGGTATGTTTTGCTGCGTAAAACGGCGACAATCATCATGAGCGACCAATTTCACAGTAATATTCAACGGTCTTGTTTCTGTCTAGCATTTATATCAGTCGTCTTTTTTTCTGCATCTTCATTAATGATAATGTTTGCATTCCTGGTCACGCACGCCACTCGGCTTCTCTCTTATTTCGACGCTAATTGGCAATTGACGGGGAAGTAGCTTCTCGAAGAAGCGCATAATACATCACGAACAACACTTGCATGAATCCGCGAGTGGGGACACATGTTCACTTTTCATTTACGCAATTATCTTAATTATAAAACGTTCATTTTCCGTATTTCCTATTATATTTCCTTGCTTTACCAGTTTATCCTGACTGAGTACAAAGTAAAACACTATGTACTGCACATCGGGCGACCTCGTTCCGCGCTCAGGTATGGCACTCGCTCTACCACAAGCTTGATTTACATCGCAAGGCCCCTTTAACAGAGTGATTGCGCCCTTTAAATACTAAGTCGGAAGGCGAAAAAATATTTTCTTTTCGCAGTGAACAGTTCGCACGTATATAATACCACCCCATGCTTCCAGCAGTGGTTTTTCTGGGCACTCATCCATCCGCCCACCTCAATAGAAGAGGTTGCTAGAAAACTTTGGGACCCTCCTAAAAAAAAAAAAAACGTGGCCGTGTTCTTCCACCGCATACAATAAGGCAAACTTTCCTAGTGAAAGTAAAGTTGGTAACAGCCACCACTCTCTACATTGCGTAGCCAAGACGATGGTATGGCGGAAAATACCACCGCCCACAAATGAGGTCGGGTCACTCTTGATCATGTCCGAGTCATTTAACCTTTAACCACAAAAGCCAGTTTAAATGTTGTCTAGCAGTGCTCTCTTGTGTGCTACATATTCACTTAAGTCAATCTCAGCTTGACCTGCTATTGGGGAATTTCAGAATAGGGGGATCCTATCGATTAGAGAGCAGGGAAATATTGGGACGCCACTGCGTATTCGCCGAACAGTAACGACCGTCGAGTTGTAAACCCTTTGCGAAAATCCGTCAGTCAGTTTCCCTGCGCTGCCAAGCCCTTTACGATTGGGACGGGTAGCGTCCAATGGGCTGAAGGAGGGTTCAGCAGCAGCGCTGCCATCGAAAACGCAAGCAATAGGAGTTTCCTCATTCAGCACCACCTACCCAGAGAAACGACAAGCCTTAACTGCCGCCATTAGCTTGGCGAGCCGCGCAGATAGGTTTCGCAATAACCTGCTTTGAGCGGTCACGATGGCTCGAGTGGCCAGAGCGATGAAGTTACGACTAAATTATTCCTGCGATGAGTCGCTCAGACACTTGCATGTAAACCAGCCTTTATACTGTGCATGCACTGACGAGTAGTACCTTGGCACAACCGCGTTTCAGCCTTCTTTGGTGACTGAACCTGAAGGGTGGTGACTGTTGCCAATTATTCCTATCGATACGGCCCCGTATGGAAAACTTCCCGTTCTGGAAGAATGGCGTCCCAAACTTAGTCGCCTCCTCCCCGCCATTCACACTGTGTGCAGCGGCCTTGCTCTCATGCACCCGTCAGCTTGTGCGTCAACCCTTCGCTGAAAAGTGAAACGCTGACACATCCGAGTATTGAAACTTTTTGAAATTGCCGCAAAGCTTACAGGAAGATGTTCTACAAACAAGAGCCATCGTTCACAGACTACGTTTTCCCTTCCTGCTCTACCCACAAGAGGGGTTGGCGTGAGGGAAGATGCGTCAGTCGCTCTCCATTGTAGCCTTTTCAGAAATAGAGGGGGGTATCATCCTTAGCCTTTGTAAACTTGAACTCACGATGGCTGCCATCAGTTCTCGAAATGGGATGTAAAGCACACATGTCGAAAGGCTACAATGGCTGCCTTCCTCAGGAGGGAACCTGACTCGGCATACCTCACGTGTTCACACTGCGTTCTCAGCTCTACTAAGAACACAAAAAGAGATAGCATGAGGCGCAAGTCCCCATACATTTTATTTGTTTATTCTTGGTGATAGGATGGCTAATGTGTAAATATTCTGTATTCACTGGAAAACCCATACAGTGAGCATGTGTCCCTCCGGCAACTTGCTTCAAAACGCAGATCTCCCTCTTCCTTTGCAAAAAAAAAAAATCCAGAACCCCGTCTAGGTGCTGAGAGCATTTTGTTGAAAAACATCTTTGCGGAGCAGCTGACTTGCAGAATTTGGGAGTTCTCCAGTTAATTCATTATTTATTTCGTTTTGGCATGAGTAAAAACCAGTACAGAATCATAAAAGCACACATAAGGAGTGAAAAAAATTCGATAACATACTAATCAAGCATGAAACTGGTGAATATTCCAGTCTTTATGGTGTTTTATACCAATGACTACTGAACACTGCGCGTACGCTAAGCGCCTCTCTACTGTTTAGAACAACTTCTTGTTGGGTGATTTGGTGCATGCTTATAGATAAGAACGGACGAACATATTAAAGACGATGTAGACAGAAAGTGTGCAAACTTCAACTGATTTCATTTTAATTTCCGTCCACACCTTCTTTTTTTGTTCGTCCTTTATGTCTGCGGAACTCGTTCTTAACAATATCTCTGCTGTTATTTCGATGCAAAGTCAAGGCGTTTCAACCCCCTTCGGGCTCCAACATTGCCCACTGCAGGGCAAAGGTCTTTCCCATGTCTCTCCGATTAACCCTGTCATTTGCCGATAGCGGCCACCGTATCCCCGCAAACTTCTTAATCTCATCCGACCACCTAACTTTCTACCGCCCCATGCTACGCTTGCCTTCTCTTGGAGTCACTGCGTTACCCTTTAGGACCAAACGTTATCTTGCCATCGCATTACATCCCTGCCCAAGCCTCTTTCTTCCTCTTGATTACGACAAGGATGTCATTAACCGGAGTTTGTTCTCTAACCCACGCCCCTTGCTTTCGATCTCTTAACGCTACACCTATGATCTTTCTTTCCATAGCTCGCTGCGTTGCCCTTAACTTAAGCTGAAGCCTCTCCGTTAGCAACAAATGCGCTCAAACTGTTCCCGTTTCAAAGCAATGATCACGATTGTTAGCACCGAACTCAGGACCACTAACCTTTCTTTGCAGCAGGTCGTCAGCAGGGAACTCCTTCCACTCGACGTCTTCCTTCCGCCACCGCGTGCGGTCCTTTGGACAGACGCATACGTCGTCGTCTGCACACCGCTTGTAGCAAATCTCGCACACTGTGTGCAAGCACGGAAGCAACGCAGTAAGGTCTGCAACCTGTTTGCAAGCAATGCACAACCAGTTCGGCGGAATAGGCTCAACGAACTGCACTGTGCAAAAGCCCAGCTCGTTGTCGATATCACCCACGACAATTTTAGACATCGTAACCAGCGACGGCTTGCTAAAACGGAACACTCAGCCGGCCCACTGGTGCTGCTGCTACTAAGCCGGGCGTGAAACTGCTGCGAAGTCTTTCTGCAGCGGTAGGAAAAAGAGCTGCTGGTTTCTGCTTTCCCATTGGATGCAGGGCACAGCGGCTAAAAGGAAGGGAAAGGGAACGGAGACTGTTCTGGACGTTGGACTCCTGGACCTTTTCCACCTATAGGCTGCCTACTGCCGCTCCTATGTCTTTCCCCCTCTCCCATAGACCTTGTTACTGAAAAGGAAGCGGGGGAAGGGAATGATACCCCTTTCTTACTGAGAGGAATTTTGGGGGAAATGCCAAATGCAGTCCCTGGAGAAGCAAAACTTTAGTTTAAGCTAGTTGGTGAACAGACATCGTAAAAGGAGCTGTCTTTTGCGTGTTCTGGTTCTCGTTTTCTTGCGCCCCTGTATTACTTTTACGATTCATGGAAAATCTTTCCAATGAAACCGGATTTCCAAGGAATAAAGCGCACAATAGTGCCATTCTCCCTTTAGCAGTGGCCTTCCGTTTACTCACAGCGAAAAACTGTGGGTTGACTGCAGCCTGGACTTTCCCCTTTTATGTTCATACAATGACTGGGAACAGAGTACGAACGCTAAGAGCAAGTCGAGGCAGGTCGTGCTGAGTCGAAGACACCGTCATACCTTCTCCACAACTGCCCTCGATGTTGATGACCACCTTCAGCAAACCGTCCTCATGCTGAAAGCATTGACGCTAGAGATGAAATCACCAGACGGTATAGCCGGCGCAGCAACTATAGTGGGATACAAGTTAAGAACTAGGCGCTTTACCCCGTAAAAGGACAGCCTTGCAGCCATTACCTCCGGCCCATTGCCATGACTACTAGCTCACTGTACCCATGACCCTGGTAGTGTGACAAATCAGGGAGTGGTTGGGGAAAGGGTTAGGCCTTTCCCTTAATGTTCGTGGTTGGGCCCCTCTCTTCTTTGTGGTGCCGCTCCCGGCACTGTCACGCTAGCAGGGCCACGAGAATACGCTGATGGCAGCCGCAAGCAATTTTCGCCCGTCTCAAAAACGTCACTTTCAGTGATTTCGAAAAGAACGCAATTTAAGATACGGGCTCCAAGCTGATATTAGTTGTAATAATGGAGGCACAGGGTAAAAGCCGACCCACATGGAGCGAACAGACGCTGCGAATTTCATGCGGCGCGGCGGAACGCCGACGTGCTGTCGCCGTGTTGCACGACATACGGCGAAAAACAGGCGACCGCCACCAGACCGCAGTCGTCTTGATTTCAGTGTTGCGGAGAGCGGCATGCCTTAATCTTAGTAAACTACAACAAAAAAATGACTTTCAACTTACTCTGAAGGAATTGTTTATTAGAGGGCGGGAAAGGAAACAAATTATTATTTGGATTTGTTACAATTTTATCAATTTTCTCTTTATTTATCAGACCGTAGGCTAGAGTAGGCAGTGTAAGGGCGCGTTCACACTTGTCCAAAAATCCGGCGAGTGAAGCGGATTCGCTTGCCGCAAAAACTATCGACACCTGGGCGAGGCGGAACCGCCACACCAGTGCTGTTTCTCACTTTTATACACCACGTCGCTGCTTGCGGCGTACACAGATACAGTGAGAAAAGAACATAAATTTACGCTGTCTATGTACCTTCTTGAAGCGTATACATGCTACGTGCGCTAAACGCAGGCGCATTCCCACTTTTAGTTCAGCTTATGCTAGCAAAGACGCAAAAATAAACTCAGCCTACATTGGCGCCATCTTGTTCTCAGGGCGGGAGGCATTACTGAAACAAATAGACTATCCTCTTAAGCGTAGAAGTAGAAGAATTGTCGCTGTAAATAAAAAAAAATAATGCAGATTTATCACTTATACGTTTTCTTATAGGCAAGGTGAGACGAAGCGAAAGACCGGTGCCCCATTTACGGCCAGTGGACGCCCTGAAAAAGGCAGCAACAATGAGAATTCAGTCCGAAGCGAGGGGTCCGGCTTCGAAGGGCGCGCCGCCAAGTTTGTCGCCGCACGGCGAAAATCAGTCTGGATCGATCGACCTCGCCGCGCCGCCGGTCAGCGTCAAAAGCGGCCGAATCCCCTTCGCTCGCCGGATTTTTAGGCAAGTGTGAACGCGCCTTAATACTCGGTGCGCGCAGATTTGGATACCATGTCGACGCTTTGGCGAAGATGCAACGGGGTTGCTACCGTTGTTTGCCGCTGGCTTGTTGCTGCTGTCCGCTTTCTTTTTTCTTGAACACCTCCCGCAAAAACTGAGCATAATTGCGTCTGTTACCACACGCAGGCTTTGCTAAATTTAGATATAATAGGTCAAGCATGCTATTAATTTCAAGCTGAGCATAGCGTCGGAAATCACTACTTTCCTACCCGCAGAGTTCGATAACTTGTTTACGACGCGAATCGCAACCGAGCCCTTTGTACACGTCGCGAAAAGAGAAACTCCCGAAAGTGTGATGAATTTTTGCCTATCCCTGGCTTCTTCTATGCATAAGCATCGTTACGCTCTGAAACAGTTTATAAAACTCCTAGGCGCGAAGTACTTTGATATAGAGAGCCTAATTATTTGCGATGGGTAATATGGGATGCCAGCGTATCATGCTGCCCATTTCCCTCTTTCACGTACTGCGCCGTGGCATGTTGTGCTTTTGGCTCATTCCAGCGCGTCCTGTTAAACGGCTACTTTACTTTTACAACACGCGGATGTCCTTTCTATTTCACTAAGAGTGCCTCCGCTACGACATCTGTGCAAGGTTCTGCGAATGGTACCCGACGCTGCTCCGCAACTCAAAAGATCAATTTACTGAAGAATGAAACTTCACAGTGCACCTATTTCCTTGATGTTTATTTAACGTCCCAAGCGACTAAGGTTATGAGAGACGCCGTAGTGGAGGGCTCCGGAAATTTCGACCAACTGGGGTTCTTTAACGTGGACTGACTTCGCAGAGTACACGGGCCTCTAGAATTCCTGCTCCAAAGAAATTCAGCTGTCGCGGCCGGGATCAAACCCGCGTCTTAGGGGCAGCAACCGAGCACCATAACCACTGAGCCACCGCGGCGGCATATCCTTGATGAAGAAGACGATATCTAATGTACATTGGCCAATCCCCCCACGTGGGTATGTGCCATTATAAAGAGGATGAAGAAGAACACGAAGAATCGGGAGAGTGTGTTCCAGTTTTACACGCGTCGTGTTAAACTGCAACACACTCTCACGCTGTGCATTGCGCATCGCCTTCTTCGTCAACTAACACTGTTATCAAACTAATATTCGGTTGCGGCGGTAGCCTATATTTCTCTTGAGGAGTGGCTTGCGAAGTTGATCAGTTCGCGCCACCACAGGTTCAAAACCTATTCCAAGATGTTCATTTATTACTTCACTCCACCATTTCCTTTCATAGAAAGGCAATCGGTTGGCGTTTACAACATTGTGGCGGAGCAACGGTTGGGATTTGGCAGATTTATTTGTTTGTTTCGAATAGCCTCGATCTCCGAAGCGTTGAAGAGGGGAGTAAGTTACAAAAAACAAAAACCGAACATGAAAGCGCCAGGTAGATAGCGCAAAATTCAAAAAAAAAAATCATATAGCGTGAAAGGCTAAAAAGCGAGAAAACGAATATAATTGCACTATAAAAGTAAATCGAAAAGCGAAACAAGACATGAAAAACAATATCAAGAAAACAGCCAGAGGAAAAACGGCATTAATAAACGCTCAGGCGACACCACAAAAATTATTTAACAATTACTTGCCTTAAAAGAGTGTGTGGCCTGATATAGATGTGATCTCTGCGGGAAGGTGGTTCCAGTCTTTAAATTTGTTTGGAAAAAATTAATAATAAAATGTGTTAGTGCGGCAATTAGGAACAGCAACCTTGTGACGATTGTCGACACACGAGGAGCGATAGCTAGGCGACAAGATGAATTCACGATGTAGAGACTCGGGGTAGAAAACATTATGAAACAAGCAAATGCGAAAAATTTCACGGCGTAAAGCAGACAGGGCAAACCAACATTAGACCTCATTAACGTTTAGCTGGCTTTTCGGTTAGGATTATATACCCAATCACAATATTATATGTATATATATATATATATATATATATATATATATATATATATATATATATATATAAACAAGGGAAGGGGTGTGAGGGGCTCGTTATAAATATGAGAAAAGCCAACAGCCACAGAAACCAAGGGCACAGGGGATTTGTTTAATTATTGTATTTATTTTTGTGGTGTTGATCAATAATATGACTGAATATGTTATCGCTTAAAGCTAATTGATTAGAAAAGCAGAAGACAAAACAGCCACATGCCGCCGGTGAGATCCGAACCCACGAGCTCCGAATTACGCGTCCGGTGCTCTACCGGTGAGCTACGGTGACGGCTGTCAAATCTTCTGCTCTCGGGGGTATTTATGTTTACATATAACCTAAACTTGGGAGTGTTCACCAGCGACACCCACGTTCTTAAGCGGCGGACGTAGCACGTTCTGAGTTACCGCTAATGTGACGTAGAGCGTCATCGAACGGCGAGGGTGGAAGCTGCGTGAGAACCCTCTTATGCTTCCTATGGCGTCAAGGCTGCCAGAATCGAGGCCAGAATCGAGCAATTGACCAAACAAGGGAAGGGGATGAGGGGCTCGTTATAAATATGAGAAAAGTCAACAGCCCAGAAACCAAGGGCACGGGGGAATTTTTTTTAATTAATGTATTTATTTTTGTGGTGTTGATCCATAATATTACTGAATATGTTATCGCTTAAAGCAAATTGATTAGAAAAGCAGAAGAAAAAGCAACCACGTGCCGCCGGTGGGATCCGAACCCACGACCTCCGAATTACGCGTCCGGTGCTCTACCGCTGAAATACGGCGACGGCTGTCAAATCTTCTGCTCTCGGGGCTATTTATGTTTACAAATAACCTAACTTTGGGAGTGTTCAGATGGATCGAGCCACAGGCGCGTAGGAACGCACTAATGTTGTGCGCGCCATCCTGATTGGATGAGGGAGCTCTACTTTCGTTGTGCTACAAACATCTTGTGAGACGGAGTATAGATACAAACTAAATATGCTTAATGAGGGCGTCATATATGTATAGGTTAATGATAGCGTTACACAAGCACTATGCATGACCTCTAGGCAATCAACGAGCTATCACGTAAACCCGATGCAATCATTAGAGTGTAGTTTTTCAGCGGCCATGAACTGCTCCTGGAGAAAGCATCATCGCGCATTCACTAGCACCTCAAGGCTAAGTACATGGGTTGTCAGATGTGGTGTAATGGTATGCAGAGCGCTAAACGTTCGATACCTCTCGTCTTATTGATTAAGATGCTCTGATATTTGCATGACAGTGAAGTTGTCTGGTACTGGAATATAATTCACCCTTACATCTTCTCTACAACTCAAGTACGTTTCCAACGTAGAGAGAAATATTTTTGTAGTTAGTTCCGAACCAATTCATTCTTTGGGTAATTTCTCACTTGTTGACGTTTCTTTCTAGTGAGCGCTTCCTGCGGGGACCTTTTTTCCATGCACTGGTTTTCTTACCGCAATTCCATTTCGCCCAACAGGCCCATTCACGCAGCTGTGCATGCACTCGCTCAACGCTGTCTTCCGAAGAATTTTTTTTTAAGGGAGGGAGGGGAACAGCGGCCATCTGCGCATTCAGTGCTGCTCCTGTGCCTGGTGGAGATTTTAAGCAAGTGGCGCTCCGGAAATTTGTTCGTGGCTGACTTTGTGTCAAGGAAGACGCTGGTTCCGGGTGCGTGTCCTCTTAGGAATGTGATCCCCAGAATGAATTTTTTTTTGGTCGCCTCTATGAGACACAGGTGCAATGAACGAATGTAAAATGTACAGTGTACCTCTTCAAACACTCCATGGCTTCTTTGCGATTAGAGCCAAGAAAAATTTTCGGGCAGCCTAAGTAATCTCAAGAGAGAAATACAATAACGGTCTATTTGGATTCATTGCGCGCTGATGGCGACGACCTCAGGAGTGCGACATATTGGCATTGACTCGCGTTAGGTGTCCGACTATCAATTATGGCAATTGCGTCGTGTGTCGTATAAAGTAGTCAGCGAGACACATTCGTTCGCGTCGCCGCGGGCTCGAAACCTTGTCGAGGACGTAGAGTTTTTGTTCATTTATTTATTACGGTCTCCGCCCACCTGACACTCTGTCCCCCCCTGAACACATATTTTCACCTTTCCACTCACACACTTGCGACTTTCGATGTAGCCCTTCACCTGGATGAAAACAAGTTCAATGTTATTGAACTCGCTCTGGTACGGGGGTGAACGAAGTACTTCGTGGCAATGGGTAGCCGCCAGGATGTCCATGCGGTACACAACGCTGGTGTGTTTACTTTTTAAGATAGCTTCAGAAGTTCTGCCTTACCATGTACTGTGACCACGGAACAGGGTTGCCGTTGGAAATTTTTCGAAAAGAGCCAGATCTGAAGCTAAAAGTAGCCAAAATTAGCCACGCCACCTGATCTTGGCGCCAAATTTGTAGCCAAATAGAAAATAACCATTATTATAAGCCACTTTTATTAATGAACAAAAAATCATATTTTAATCAACGCAAAAACACCGAGTAAATAAATAACACGGAATTTTGGCCCTCTTGCTCGGCCTTTTTCCATTCTTCTCGAAACGTGCGCTTTGCTCTTGCGTCTTATCCAATGTTAGACGCCGGTGTCGCAAGCCGAAGGCACAAAAACAGAATCTTTGTCGCCTTGTGGTATACAAGTGTTATTTCATCGGTACCGTGCTCCTCGTTCCTCGCCTGCTGTCATGCCGTTCACACGGCTGCACCTAAACGCATGGTTTCGGATGCATGATCCTAACAGAGAAAGTACTCTAGATGAGCGTTATTTTCTCCAGATGCAGCGCAGCGTCCGCGCGGCCTCTGCTTCTCCGTGCATTTCAATTAGCGTCATTTTCTCCAGATGGCGCGCAACGTCCTCGCGGGATTTGCTTCGACCTGCGCCCATCACCCAGAGTACGCGCGTCTGCGCACCCGCGTCTGCGAGTTGGTATAATAGCTCTATGTGTGCACCGCCGGCGGAGAGAATATACGCGTCGACTCGCGTCGAGGACGCGCGCGCGCATCAAGGAGACCGGAACAGCCATGAGGACAGCAAAGCTTGGAAATAATTGTTCTTTTGTTCTTGCTTACAATTGTATATGCAATTGCAAAAAAAAATGGCTAGTAAATGCGCCAAAATACAAGTTCAAAGTAGCCAGAAAGTAGCCAAGGAGCCAACGTGAAATTTTCACCGCCAGACGGGGTCGAAAAGTAGCCAATTTCGCGCAAAGTAGCCACCAACGGCAACCCTGCCACGGAACACCTCTCTTAGCGAGCCAAAGCTTAAAGGTGCACTGAAGAGGAATCTGAACTCGACTTTTTGTCGCGGGAACTCGATCTGCACGTTCTGAGCATTCTTAGAAACTTCGATTTATTGCCCTGTGTGGCTGATTTTCCTAATTAAATCGAATTAACGTCCGGCTCCCGCCTTTTTTTTTTGAATTCTGCCTCGTACGGTATGCGGAGTCGAAAAACGCGTGGAGTGCCTTGCAGCCCGCTCCGTGGAGGCCTTGCTTTCGCTTCATTTTGTTTTTTTTTTAATTTTCCGTGAATAAATGGTTTCATTCGCAGATAATATAGCCGCAAAATAAGCCCGCAGAAATAAAAATATGCGCGGACTATTTGTTTCTACGGGCTACTACGTATTACTCCGCCGATGGCAGAGCGGCAAGCCGCCGCGGGACTGGCTGAAAGGCAGTCCACGCGTTGGTCGACTCCGCCCGCCGTACGAGGGAGAACTAAAAAAAAGAGGCGGGAACCGGACGTTAATTCGATTTAATTAGTAAAATCAGCCACACAGGGCAATAAATCGAAGTTTCTAAGAATGCTCGGAACGTGCAGATTGAGTTCCCGCGGCAAAAAGACGAGTTCAGATTCCTCTTCAGTGCACCTTTAATACCAGCTTTGCGCGTAGACTTGGTAGGTGCTTTCAAGAGGCAAGCTATGATATGGAGCACAGTCCATGACGACAATCCTATTGGCCGGAATGTTTGGCAGGAGCTTGTCGGTGAACCACTTCTCTATGTAGTTGCCATCCTTATCAGACTGGTAGTCAATGTGTTTTTTTCCTTTTTTGCACCGAAGAAACCAGCAGCAGCGTCTTCCACGAATCCTGTTGCACTGCTTCCAGCGTGTACAAGGATCAAATGGGCCCCTTTGCCCGAAGGCGTAGCCAGTTCCGTTGTTAAACCTTCCAGGAAGGCATCCTGAGATAACTTCACAGTTTTTTCCTGCCAGACGTATTCTTCTGTGTGCCCTGCGTTGACCTAGGTTTCTTCTATGTAGATGATGCACCTGTAAATGCAAAACAACCGAGTGCACGACTTAGTGCTTGTAAGTAAACAAACACACTGCAGCGTGTACGTAGGCAACCTACTGCAACAAACAGACTGCTGACCACTGTCTCACACACAGCCGTTCAAAGACATTCGAGAATAAGAATTATCTCGGCTTTATTGCTCCCTTGCTCGGGCTTATATTTAACGCTCAGGCGGCATTTCGTAGCCAGTTTATATTCACTGTATGTTTGCATGGGGCACTTAAATAATTCGGCACCATTTGAAATTTCTTCCCTTGTGGCGACTGAGAACAAAAATTGCCAATGTTCGCAGCAGTAGCGCCAGTATCTTGCACCACTTGATGAACGGGCAGTGTACAGTGGCTGTTCATTCCAACCTACGGTGACGACGAGATGGCACAACCCATTGCAGTGCTACGGCATTTTTGGTAGTTTTGTTGTTTTATTGCTAAAGCAATACTACTTTTCAAGCCTTTCCGGTGCGACGGCGGTGCACATGAAATGACCTCTGTGTGACGTCACACCGAAGAGCTGGGCGACCATCTCGCGGCGTCCGTGTGCGACGGCGGTGCACATGAACGGCGGCCTAACTCCCGCTCTCTCCCCCAGGAGTGCCACAGGTGTTGTGACGTCACGCCGAAGAGCTGGGCGACCATCTCGCGGCGTCCATGTGCGACGGCGGTGCACATGAACGGCGGCCTAACTCCCGCTCTCTCCGCCAGGAGTGCCACAGGTGTTGTGACGTCATGCCGAAGAGCTGGGCGACCATCTCGCGCCGTCCGTGAGCGACGGCGGTGCACATGAACGGCGGCCTGACTGGATTGGATTGGACTGGATTGGATTGTATTGGATTGTATTGGATTGTATTTGATTGTATTGGATTGGATTGTATAACCGATGCATCGCGAGAAGTCTAACCACAAGCACCACCACCAGCTGCTACTCTACCAGCTGAACCATGGCGTAGGTACGGATATTGCTTTCGCAATTACCGGGCTTAACCAAGCTAAGCCACAGCGAATTTTTCTTCCCGCACCAATTGGGATTTCGCGATTAAATCTGACCCATGAGGACACGCGCCCCACGCAAACGTAGCACAAAACTGGCCGTGAAACGTCATCTCTCGCAAAAGGTCGACAACAGCAACGTGGTTAAGACTATTTCTTTAAAATGTGTTGTTCTGAAGCAATACGCACTGTTTCGACTACGAGGCTGCAACGCTAACATCAAGCTCTATATGAAGCCAGTCTGAGCAAGAAAATAAGCAAGGAACGAATCGTACCTGCCCTGTCCTCGGAATTCCTTGATCGCCCGCAGGTACCTGCGACGCCAGGCAATGATGTCATTTCGCTCGATCAGCGCAAGGTTCCGTTTCCCTCTTGAAATGCATATCTGATGTCCTTCATCAACCTCCACAACGCCGTTTTCTTGAAGTTCGGCAGGTCGTCGCCCTCTCTCACAGCCTGTACTGACAGTGTTTAGCAACACTGTCCAGTGTTTGGACTTCCCTGCTCGCGTACATACTGTGCCCTTCAGATGGATGGCATGTACTGTGAAGCTGCCATTCTTGACTTCGCGAGCTTGAACACTTCAAGTCGCGAGGTATTTTCTTCGTATACGCCAGAGACACGCACAGACTTGATTCTGGCAACGGTACGGTGACACACTCCAGTGTAACACTCAGATAACTCAGTACTTCCCGTACAGACTTCCCAGGAAAATGGATCCTGGTACGAGAGTACACATTTGCAATTACTTCTTTGGCGTGCCTTGACGGCTTGGATATACGAACCTTTATGAAAATGCGTACAGCAGAGGTGGCCGGGGGCGCTGTGCTGGACGCCATTTTCTCAAAAGTGCAAGGGAGCCGAAAAGAGTAAACATAGCGGCCAGGGTGGCGGATACAGCGAAAACGTGAAATGGAAAAAGACCACCAAAGCAAAATACAAATTCACACATCTTGATCGATTTTCTCGCAATAAGAGCGTTTTTTTTGTCACGGTGATGACAAATGTATTATCCACGAAAACTGCCGGCAAAGCATTTGTTATTTTTCGCTCACCACAAGCAGAGCAATATTTTTTGTCGCGGATTCAGGTTGCCCAAAAAAGAGCGCTATCTTTGGCAGCGTTGCACCCGATATATGAAACATCCCGTAGTTACGTGGACACAGAATCACACTTTAAGCTACGTGGCCGTAGTGGAAGAGCGATCTGCGTTGCACCCTTTGGCGTTGAAAAGGTTGTAGCCGAAGCGCGATTGCACTGCACGGTAAAGATCGCCAGGTGGACGAAATTAACCCGTAGCCCTCCACTACGGCAACTCTTTCTCTCTGCTCTCACTCCAACCTTCCTGCCTCCCTTACGGTGGGGTTTAGGTGTACACCGAGACATGTGAGATAGATAGCGCCATTTCCTTTTCTTAAAAGGTGAACGCCTTCGTTGGCGTTGACAACATTGTGGCCGAGCAACGGTCTTGACTCGTCAAAATGATTGTATATATATATATATATATATATATATATATATATATATATATATATATATATATATATATATATATATATATATTGTAGAGTAGCAGCCGCACTCGCTCACTGGGGAGCTATTCGAGTGAAAGACGACGACGATTCAGAGGCGTGAAGCTCGCTCGCAGCCCGAACGTTTGCCTGAACGTTGGAAGGCGTCCAAGGTACTGCTGAGTCACAACTCCCTCTTACATTTGTTGGAGGCTGCTGTACGTTCCCCCTCACATACTGAGCTTCGTAGCCGCACCTTACCTTCGCCGTCCGTTATGCATGAAGTCACCAGCGAGACAACCCACATCCCTTCGCCTACCATCTTCTGTTCTGGCGGGCTCCGGCAGCGCGATCCCAGCGTATTCAGCGGTGCCGACGACCAGGATGTCGACGACTGGTTGTCCTCGTACGAGCGCGTCAGCGCCCACAACAAGTGCGACGATGCCACCAAACTTGGTAACGTTCTCTTTTATCTCACCGACGTAGCCAACTTGTGGTTCAGAAATCATGAGGCCGACTTGCCGACCTGGTCGTCCCTCAAGACCAGTTTCTGGGAGGTATTTGGCCGCCCGGCTGTGCGCAAACTGCGCGCCGAACAACGCCTCCGCTCCCGCGCTCAGACCACCACCGAAACCTTCACAAGTTATACTGAAGACTTCCTCGACCTGTGCAAGCGCGTCAACCCATCCATGCCGGAGTCCGACAAAATTAATAACATCTTGAAGGGTATCTCCGACGACGCGTTCCAGATGTTGCTGGAATGGAATCCACAAACAGTGGTGGATGTCATACAGCTATGCCAAAGCTATGACGTCCTCAGGAAGCAGAGAACTTCTCGTCGTTCCGGCGTGCACGACGCGTCACTTCCTGCGTCGGCTGTATGCAGTTTAGATTCTGACCCGGCCTCGCTGCTTCCCGAGATCAAGGCCCTTATACCTGAAGAGGTGGCCCGCCAACTGTCCCTGCTGCCTGTGTCTGGCGACCCTGCGCCATCCCTTGATCCCACATTTCGACGCACCATCCAAGAGCAGGTCACCGATGCTTTGCCCTTCAGCCCTCGGCTCCCACCTGTGTCTGCCCCTCTCACGTAGGCCGAGGTTGCTGCAAGACTACAACGCCACGACGCCTATGTTTCCCATCCACCTGTCGCGCCGCTGCCTCCTCCGCCGGCACCTATTCGTCGTCGTCTGCCATCTCGCCGCGCCATCGTGAACCCATGGCGCACACACGACAACCGTCCAATATGTTATGCCTGTCGCTTGCCGGGCCACGTCGCACAGCTTTGTCGCCAACACGAGCCGAGTTTCTAGGACGGGGCAGGCCCATACCGCTACGACCCTGCGCCTCCTTCACTACCCGTTTACTCCGGCACCCCTGCGGACTTGTTCCCTCTTGACTGCTCTTCGTACTCTTCACGCCGGTCGCCCTCTCCGCGTCGCCGATCTCTTTCTCCCATGCGCCGACGCTCACCTTCCCGTCCGGAGGAAAACTAACAGCCGCAGTTCCGGAGGCAAGAACTGCGATTCTATCGAACTCTCCAAGTCCTCCGTCGTCACCCGCAATGTTGTCCAAGTGTTTCTTGATGGTGTCGCCTTTCTCGCCCTTGTAGACACGGGCACTGCTGTATCCGACTGTTCTCTTTACTCCGACTGTTGCTGCTGCCTGTCGCCACTGTTTCCTCCTTCCGTTCGCTCTTTTCACTATCTGCGATGGCCACAGCGCAATTTACGTCACGAACCCCTTTTCTTGTCCGTCAACGCTTCTCCGTGGCGAATGCCTGGGACATGTCGAATCAGCCGACCATGCTCTCCCATACTCCGTCTCCGAAGAACCTGCCCCTGTCCACATAGATGCCACTGATTCGCATCCTGCTGCGCCAAACCAAGACACCGTTTCTGTTTTTTCCCGATCTATCGATGCCAGCCTTTCGCCACACCAACGTGCAAAGCTCGTCGAGGTACTTGAACGTTTCCGCCCGTCATTCGACTTCCCACACACCTCTCTTGGCCGCACATCCATCGTCACACATAGCATCGACACCGGCACGCATGCCCCTTTGCGCCAGCGCCCATATCGCGTGTCGGCTACTGAGCGCACCTTCATTACCACAGAAGTGAACGACATGCTTCAGCGCGGTGTCATCCAGCCTTCTCAAAGCCCCTGGGCCTCCCTCTTGTTCTCGTGAGGAAGAAGGGCGGATCCATCCGTTTTTGCGTCGATTACCGTCGCCTCAACAAGATTACGCGAAAGGATGTGTATCCACTTCCCCGTATTGATGATGCCCTCGACTATGTGCAAGGCGCGGGATTCTTTTCTTCACTGCACCTCCGCTCCGGACACTAGCAGGTACGCATGGATGCTGCTGACCGGCCGAAGACGGCCTTTGTTACGCCCGACGGCCTCTACGAATTTAACGGCATGCCGTTCGGCTTGTGCAATGCGCCGGCCACATTCGAGCGCATGATGGACACAGTTCTCAGCGGACTCAAGTGGCACACGTGGCTCTGATACAAGGACGATATCGTAGTCTTTTCTCCAGACTTTCCATCGCACCTGGTACGTCTCGAGCGTGTCCTGCAATGTTTGACCGACGCCGGCTTGCAATTGAATTTGAAGGAGTGCTGCTTCGCAGCCCGGCGGCTTACCATCTTGGGCCACGTCGCCACCAAAGAAGGCGTCCTTCCCGATCCTGCAAAACTGCGCGCAGTCGCCGAGTTCCCTCGACCCACATCCCTCAAATAGCTGCGTAGCTTCATCGGGCTGTGTTCTTATTTTCGCCGCTTCGTGCGCAATTTCGCTTCCATCCTCTCTCCTCTGACCGATCTGCTTGCCGGCGACGCCAACCTCTCGTCTTGGACACCAGACTGTGATGCGGCGTTCACCACGCTTCGCCGCCTGCTTGTGTCCCCTCCGATCCTCCGCCATTTCGACCCCAGCCTGCCCACCGAAATTCACATTGACGCCAGCGGCGTAGGCCTCGGCGCCGTTCTGGCTCAGCGGAAGCCCGGCTTCGCCGACCATGTTGTTGCGTATGCCAACCGCACTTTGACGAAGGCTTAGCGGAATTATTCCGTAACAGAAAAGGAATGCTTGGCAATATTTTGGGCTATTGGAAAGTTCCGACCTTACCTATACGGTCGCCCATTCTCTGTCGTTACCGACCACCATGCCCTCTGCTGGCTGTCGTTCCTTAAAGACCCCTCAGGCCGTGTTGCTCGTTGGGCTTTGCGCTTACAAGAGTACGACATTGAAGTAATCTATCGATCTGGCCGCAAGCATTCTGATGCCGACGCACTATCGCGCTCCCCGCTACCTTGTGACTTAGAATGCACATCTTTCGCCACCACTGATGCATCTTCCCTTAATATTGCCGACATGCCATTTGAAAAACATCACGACCCCTGGATCGCTTCCCTCCTCGCTCTCCTGTCTTCACCATCTCAGCGACCTACGACCCTCACTCTCCGTCGTCAAGCCCGCCACTTTGCCATACGGGACGGCCCACTTTACCGCCGCAACTACCTTTCCGACGGGCGCAAATGGCTCCGTGTGATTCCTCGGCACCTCCGTTCCGACATATGCGCCTCTTTCCACGCCGACCCCCAGTGTGCTCACGCCGGTGTGGTGAAGACCTACACGCGCCTTCGACTCCGCTTCTACTGGCGGGGAATGTACCGTTTTGTCCGAGAGTATGTTCGCTCCTGCCCGGAATTCCAACGTCGCAAAATCCCTTCTCGCCGTTCCATTGCTCCGATGCAGCCCTTACCTTGCCCCACCTTGCCCCACCTAGCCTTTCTTTCTTCTTTACGGCCGCGAGCCTACCTCTACCATGGATACCATGCTTCAGTATCGCCCTGATGCCTCCGAGTCTCTTACCCTTTCTCAAGCGGCGACCTATGCTGAGGAATGCCGCCAGATTGCCCGATCTCTTACAACGCAGGATCAGAATCGCCAGAAGCCCCTTCGACTTCGAGCCCCTACCAGTCCGCTTCCATCTTATACCCCAGGCTCGCTCGTATGGCTTTGGGTTCCTTCAACCAGTCCCGGTCTCTCCACGAAACTGATTTCAAACTACCAAGGTCCGTACCGTGTCGTCTGCCTGACCTCTCCAGAGAACTACATTATTGAACCGCTTTCGCCACCCCAAGATGCGCGCCGTCGCGGCGGTGAAACAGTGCACGCTGACCGCCTCAAGCCTTACTACGGTTCGCCTACCGTGTGTGCTCCCTGAGTCGACAGGATGGCTCCTTTTTCGCCGGGAGGTAATTGTAGTGTGGCAGCAGCCGCGCTCGCTCACTGTGGGGAGCTATGCGAGTGAAACACGACAACGATTCGGAGGCGTGAAGCTCCCTCGCAGCCCGAACGTTTGCCTGGACCTTTGCTGGACGTTGGAAGGCGACCAAGGAACTGCTGAGCCACAGCCCCCTCTTATATATATATATATATATATATATATATATATATATATATATATATATATATATATATATATATATATATATATATATATATATATATATATATATATACATATATATATATAATGTTTCATAAGTACAGGAATGCTAAACGACGAGCCAGTTTTTTTCAACATCTCATTCTCCTTAGCCATTCTCTGGAAAGGAACAGACCTCCTCTCTCCCGCGGATTCCTCGTGTTGCTTGTGCCACACGTACCATTCGATGCCGACCGAGTTGCCCCGGCACAAATCTCAGAGGGCGGAATGGTGCCCCCCTCTCCCTAATGTACCTCGCTGTTGAAGATGATTTCGAAGTTTTGGCGCAGTTAATCCTAATTATAGGCCGTGTACATAGCCACCTTTAACATTTTTATATATTTCTGCTTTAAATAAATAAAAGCTGTTAATGCACTCATCATAATCATCAAGAATCACTGAAAAAAAAAGTTTCTTATGCCCCTAGTTGAAGCGCTCTGAATTAATGTCACTAGATGGCACCACTGTGCACATCCAAACAGGGACGCCGCGGCACGGCCAGGGTAAACTAAAAATATCTATAGTTGGGCTGTTCACAGCGTTCGCACCACACTCAAGGCACAGAAGCTTACTGTGCTCTGCAAACCAAAATTCGGTCTGGCCATGGTAGGCAAGGTCGCTTGATTCACGAGCGACATTGAAATGTCGCTCTGCCGGCTATAAGCTGAAAAGTAGTGAGTAGGTCTTTTTATGCGCAGAGAAAGACTATTAAAGACCATGCAGCATCTCACTGCATCGAAATGTAGGCAATGAGTGCGTATTTATGTTTGCAATATATAAAGAGGCATCAACCATCGTCATCCCTCGTTTTCACATTACGGTAGCTTGTTACGGGAAAGAAGCTATGCTAACCGTTTGAGCCGTTTTGCAGCGTCAACCCGAGAGTCCGGTAACACGGCGATGGTAATGTAACCATGGACTCGATATGCTGGAACCCTGTAGTAACGATGCACTACGTGAAGAAGGAGCATATAAGCATTTTATTCACAGGACTTTTACACGTACGCCAAGGAAGTTAAAAAAAATGCTGCGTATTCAAGCTGCATTAGACCTATTTTGGGTCATGCCTATGCGCACGGGATGCTCCATGACCACATAGAAAAAACTCCATGCTGTGCAGCCAGATTCATTTTGTGACTGTATAGCTATAAGGCCAACTGAAGTGTCTTCAAAGGCGAGCTCAAATGTGAAGTGATTGCCTTCCGCCGAGGAAAGCTGGGGCTTAAACTGTGATCTGGATTATTTCACACACACCTGCATCAGAGTGTCACATGTTTTCACGCATACAGCTCACGGTGATAAAATGCGCGAATATCATGCCAGACAGGGCACTAAGGCGAACGCTTTATTTTTTTTATTCATTTTTGGAATGGAATTGATTCTTTGAAATTAAAGCGTGCTCGGAGAAACGGAGATGAAAGCGGATGGCATCTTGTCATTCTTCAGAACCTGGGCGGAGTTTCTCGTAGTGGGCACGGCGCTCGCTCCTGGTCTTGTTCGGAGCCGAGGTCACGCTTGTAACGGCATTCGTCGCGAATGTGATCGGAGAGATCCTCTGCTCCCATCACATCGTTGTAGCCCAGGCTCGCGTTTGAGCAAGTCACCTGCAAATGGTTCACTGGGAAGATAAGCCAACAAGCAGAGTTTCCAAACACAATGTGACGACATAAGAAGAGCTTAAATGAATGACGTCTTCACAACACAGCATGTTTCATAAGTGACGAAAAAAGCCAAGACTTCCGAACACTTCGTGGTCATTGCTGCGACTGATGGCGTACATCGCCATTGAAATATTGCGGAAAGGCAAAAAACACTGAGAGAAACATACATACAGGAAAACATGTGGTTGCCACTATTACAAGATTTCCCGCCAAAACCACTCGACTATGTACAAAGGAAACTAATTTGAATGTATAACTCCAAGAAAGGTGAAAAGCACATGGTGTGAAATTAAAGATAGTTGTGCGAAATTCCTTGTTTTCGTTCTTGGCGTGTTAGAGATATTTGCACGAGTTATCGAATAATAATTTTATCCTACTGGCTTTATCCAATGGTAATCTTCTGTTTCCCTCCGAGAGTGATGAACATTACTTTGCCTGTCTAAGGCATTGATCATACTTTGCAGTTGTTCCCATCAGTGGCTTAGCAAGACACTGTCGTCAGCGAATCACATATTGCTGAGGTAATCTCTATAAATTATTATCCCCAACTTTTCTCAGTCTAGTACTCTGAATACCTCCTGCAAACAAGCTGTGAATGGGATTGGAGAGATCGTTTCTTCCTGTCTGATATCCTTTCATATTGACATTTTATTGCTGCGTTAAAGGAGGATTATTCTGGCTGTGAAGACGTTTTGATATTTTCTAGTATTTTTATGTAAAGTTCTCATACACCTTTAGTCCGTAATGTCTGCATGACTGCTGAGGTTTCGACAGAGTGAAACACTCTGTTGCTTTCGGTGACTGCAATTTTTGTGGGTTGCGTTTATTCTCCGGATTTCTTCCTCACATTATTGGTAGCGTGAATATGATCTATTCTTGAGAAGTCTTACGAAAGCCTGCCTGGTGATTGGGCAGATTGAAGGGGATGGTTACTCCTTTTAATAATCCCAAAGAAAATATGATCGCCCAAATAAGGACGGCTTTTGCCAAGTCTCGCGAGGGAGGAATAAACAATCGCAAGATGGGTGGCTCGTAAGCAAGATGGAAGGCAGCGCTTTTATTAGAACTTTATATCAACGGGCAGCTGGCCAGGTTGAGACATTTCATATAAACCAACCCAGCACGTGTATCGGGCTAATATGCAACGTCCGCGTTCTGTAGAAAAGGCGCCGTAAAAAACGGCTACGCCGCGAACGAATGGCCTTGGGTACGTTGTGGGCTATCGTGAAATGTATACGAAGCTTCAAAGAACTCTAAAAAGCATGAGAGCAGCAGTCGCACTCTAACATATTTCATTCAGCACCACATGTGAGTGAGAAATTCCTTGGGCCCTCTTCATTAAACGGAGCGCTCTGCAGCCGCTTCTCGCATCCTTGTTCACAAATTAAGCCGCCGCGGTAGCTCAATGGTCAAGGCGCTCGGCTGCTGACGCGAAAGATGCGGGTTCGATTCCGGTCGCGGCGGTCGATTTTCGATGGAGGCGAAATTCCAGAGGCCCGTGCACTGTTCGATGTCACTGCATGTTAAAGAACCCCAGGAGGTCAAAATTTCTGCAGCCCTTCACTCCGTCGTCCCTAACAGTCTGAGTCGCATTGGGACGTTAAACTCCCATGAACCATGTTCATAAATTATGCAGTAAGTCCGGTAGGAGTCAAGCTTCTGATTGACTCTGCAGTGGTCGTTGCAATTTCCATGTTCGTGCATAGCCTCCATGTCAGTTGTAAGAAAAAACTAGTCAGGGTATACGTTCCGGTCAACTGTCGCCTGCATCCTGCCGGGTATGGCTGTGGACAGGGAGTGCACACATATATCAAACGCGTGTACCGTTAATGCCAGCTTGGCTGCATAATGCATCTCTACGCTACAGGTTCACTGTGCAGAGACCGAACACTCGAATTAAGGGCGCTGACAACTGGCTGTGCGCGTCGGCGCCTCATGTGCTGCATGCATGATAACCCCGCTGGGAAACGCTTTGTGTAAGGTATCCCGGCTTTGGAGGACCTCACAGAAGAAACGTGTCCTGGGGGCACTGCTTCCAAAACAGGAAGAAAACGGACAACGTGAAGTCATCACTCAAGCCCTGGCCGCTCCTGAGATCCAGGAGATTCCAGTCAACGGCTGAGGACATTGCTGTGACCGAGCTGCGCCTCGGATCCCTGTCAACCTTGTGACAGGTGCTAATAAATGTCAGCTCTCTCCCTTATCCCTGTATAATGAACCGAACGTGAGGTATTGAAAAATGCATGTGGCACTTCTCGAGCATCTTTCAGCATATTCACATTTCCACTGCGCAGAAAACATGGCCGACCACGTGATAGCATGGTGCTTAATACGTTGACGACTTGCATATATAGACGCCGCGTCTGCGTGACTACGTGCAAACAAAGAAACCGACGCATTGCAAATTGAGAGCGCCCGCAGCCTGCACAAAGTAGCGCAGTTGACTGCTTAAGTGAGAAAGAAACCGCTTCACCGTTCATCACCAAGCAGAAAATAGCGCGAATGCCGTTGAGAGCCAGCGGTTCTCGACTTGCTGCGTACAACTGCCACGAGCAGCCTGAGCCCCCAGAATGGGCGAAAGATTCACTGCACATTCGTTTATGTCTAGCCTTTTTCTCCTTCGTCTGTATCGAGCAGTTTTAAGAATCCGACACTTCGCAATACTGGCCCCGCTCGCACTCTGCTTCCCTCGTATTTCGACGGTAGTATTGCCTCTTGACGGCGAAATAGCGCGTCTCCAGGGAAAGCGTAAATAGGACAACAACAGCGATTCCAAGAATCTATCAGTGAGGGCACCACGTGTTTCTTGCATTTACGCAGTTTTACGAGAAGCCCGAGGTGCTTGCCAACGCGTGACCATGTTCAACACCCAATGTCTTGCACGTGATCACAACACAAGTGACACATCAAGAAAAAAACACCCAGCACAGGACTTCACGGCACTTCATATCGCCTCTTTATCTTTTTCTATCACAATACCCTCCCGACCCGACGATTCTTCTCTCCCGCTACCCCCCCCCCCCCCATACTTTTTATTATTCCACTTCATGCTGCTATGCTCTGCAATTCCTGCTGGCATTTCTCAGAAACCCTTGGTTCTCCACTCTATCCCCCCCCCCCCCACCCTGCCATTCATCTTTCTCCCCTCCATCTCCACCCTCCATTATCTGTTTTCCATCTTTCGCTTATTTCGCTTCTCAGTATCTTGTTTGGCCTTGCTGCTTAAACTTTTATCCTAGCTTTTCCGGACCAGCTAAGTGAGTCATGGCATCCCGCCTGTCTTACCTGACACAGCCTCTCAAACCCACGTTCACTATCTCTCTGCCAGCCACACCCCAAATTCCTTTCTCGCAGGTCAGCCTCTTTACCCTCTAGCACCCATCCTGTCTGAACAAGGTTTTCAAGCTTTCCGAGCCTTCCTCCCCAGAATGAAGGTCCGCGCAAGACAAGCCACGTCATCTAGACAAAACATTGGCATGCACCCTGACTCTTTCCTCTCCCTTCTTGTAGTGGTGGTAAGGTCTTTGTATTGGGATACAAAGAACACCCTTAGAAAAGTACTTGTGGCAAGAGGGAATTTCAGGATCAGTAAACTGTTCCAGGAAAAGGGATCACGTGTGCGTTCAGGAATCTTTAGAGGTTGCCAACCGTCGTGCCGGGCAAAGGTATAAGAAGTCGCGCCTAAGGAGAACACACCCAGTACACCGCCTGCCGTACAAAGCTGCTTCTTGCTGCTCTGGATAAACGAGGGACACCTGCGAACGTTTCATCATGGTCGTCTATCTAAAGGTATGCGCTGTTACTACTACATTCCTTGGTCAACCACGGCGTTTTTTCTTGCTTTTTCAGGCGCAGCAGTAGATATAAACTATTTTAGTCAAATGAAGCAGCAATGCAAGCAACATGTCGCTATATTCACTCGAAATTGAGGGCGCGGCACTCTCAGTAAAATGGAAGTAGTACGTACTAAATTGTGTGGTAGTAACTGGTTGTCATATATGGTACTACCCTTTTAGTAACTGCAGGTTGTAAGTGCAGGTAGAAACGACTTCTGCCTGCAGTTGGTAACGGGAAGCTAGCAGTATTTACTAAGAAAATGAATAGAAACTCGCATATGTTGCTAGATTCATCGTGCGGTGTGCTGGCGTGGTTTGTCAAATTTATGCGTACTCGAAAAAAAAAACTTCCCAGAGAACTTGACTAATTCCGGTATCCAGACAGAGCTATCGGAGCGTGGTGTCCGTAAATCACAAACTTAGGTTTAAGCTTATCGCGCATGACATCTAGAAATTATGCGAGGAGATGGCATCAACAACCTTACCGTGCGCACTGCGCGTGCACATGTAGGGAAATCTTTCTCAGTCTAATATGCCCGTAATTCAGAGCCTCATTTAGGGGCTAGTGGCTCTTACCGGTTGAGCTAAGATACCAGCGTTAATTATGAATTTGAGATTCTAGAAACAGCTTAGTCTAACTCACCATATCCCCCTGGAGAAATGTTTCATTACAAAACCAATTTCTCAGCACGACAATCTGTGTCAGTTTATATTCTTTGACTTTATTTTACGGTTAAAGGAATGGTTACTAACTAGGTAGTAACTAGCGATTATAGTTAGTAAAACGGTAGTAAGGGCTACTTTTGCCAGCTATACCTTGAAGAGGGTAGTAAATAGCTGATAAAAGGTAGTAAACCGAAGTCAGAGTTAGTAACTACTGCACTTACTACATTTTTACTAACTTTTTCTTTAAGAGTGTAGAGTAGAAGTTCTTAACGATTGTCAACATTTCAGGTATGCACACACGTCCACCATTCTCGGTGAAAGATCTAAATATTGGAAAAGATTAAGATACTGTTATGGAAACATTCAAGATAAGAATAAATTCTTCCGATATGCAGCAAAATCTTTCTTTTAAAGGTCTGCATCGACCGCATCGAACAGTTAAGACTACCATCGGCAACCAGTAAAGAACACTTTAGCCGATAACAGTGGCCTTAATGAAAAAATATTTCAACAACACACTCGTCCGTTGATCAACTGCTATATTGATTGTTGCGGGGAAATATTACATTACACAATAAAATTTCGTTCGTGAAAGGTCTACTGCTCAAAAATGCTCTTGTCCAGAATTTATTTATTTATTATTATTTGTATTGTAATATTGCGCTTTGAATGTTTGCATCACTTTTGCTTGGCTTTAGGCCTCCTTTTTAACTAAATGAGACACGATATTCTATACTGATTATAGCGGATTTGCCAAGGATTTTTTATTCACTCATTTCCTTTCAGAACTCATCGCTCAATCCGAATGCGGAGCCTTTCTGGCCAGGTCAGCGTTCATCTTTTGCTGAGGCTGCTGGGGTAAGTACCTTTGACAGTGATGTTACTTATCTATGAAATTTTTCTGCACTAAAGCTGTACCCTTGACACATGATGCTTTTCAGTGTGCACTCATGTTTCATTAAATTCTAATTAAAGCCGTTAGTCTGTGTAAATACTGCATGGTTTCTTCTCACATCCTCTGACTTGCCTAAATCACGGAAATTCATTTTTTTTATGTTTTTCAGTCTCGCATGTTGTTGCAAATTTTGGCTAATATGCAGGAGGTTTTATAACGCTATTGGGATTTTTTTTTTTTTTTGCAGTCGGACACAAGGCGGCACGCCGCCGGGAAGGACTGCCGCTTCATGACTGTTGAGCGCCATCCCTCGGACCAGCCTGCAGCGTTTAAAAGCTTACAAATGGCGGACCTAGAGGATCTTCTCAAGCGATTTCACCTGGATAAGAGCTACCTGGAAACTCCGTGGTCCCGGGAAACGTAGTGAAACATCGTGACCACTTTCAGCAGTGTTCTCCGCCTGAAGCATTATCCAGTTTCTTCTCGTCCTAATTATGTCAAAATAAAAGCGCATTTTTTTTTCTCTTCGAAATCTCCTTTTGAATTACATGTCTGCAGAGCATGTATGCTTGTGGACGACGCTTTGTCTGCAGGGCATAGCGGAACACAAGTAGACGTGGACACTGTGGCGGCATCTAGCGACAAGACTTGAAAGCACCGCCACGCAGCTTAAAATAAAATTATTCCGAATTATTGCTTCATTTCCAGGCTTTATTTTTCGGTGTTGTCGTTACAAGGTGAAAAGCTGTACACCAAGAAGAACATGTAAAGTGGAAGTACTCCTTCATTGGGTGTCTTTAGTTTTGCTACGTTGAGTTCCAGGATTCTTCGACATTAACTTGGAATATTGCAATACGGTACGGTAATTTCAGGGCGGTATTGAACGTAAAAGTCCAATGATTCGATGCGGTGAAAAATATTTCTTTTGAAATTTCTCCATCGCTCGCATTGAGTAGCTAAGGCTGGCATGAACGTATTGGGAAAACACTTAAGTTGCTGCGCCCTAAAGAAAAACTGCGTAGATTTTAGAAATCAACGAGCTCAAGAGGGTCGAGATGTGTGAAAGGCGTGACAGCGAACATAAATCATAATAAAATCCGATAATTCGACGCGCACGCGAGGTCCCTACAATTATACATTCGAACAAATTTTGCCGTGCTTTGGTTAATTCGACTTGACTCCGCAGCCTGCCAAGCTGGTGCGCCGAGAGCAAAAAAAAAAAAAGCACGCTACGAGCGGCGCTACTGTACGGCTGATAGGTCATCCGTATGGTCATCGTCATCAGCAGCCTGAGAGAGGGCGAAGGATTCGAGGTTAGCGGCGGCCGAAGCAGCTGGCGTCTTTCTCTGTGCTTTGTTGTGTCGCTGTGGTCGTGTTGGTGTCGTCCGCTTAACCCTATCCACAGCAAGTCTCGTTTCGGCGTGTGTCGTTGTTTCCGTGCGTTCTTGCTGCTACGATCGCGGATATTTAACCGTAAGACTGCGTCTTTTTTGGTAGTTGCGCGCTTTGTCAGCGTGTTTACTGCGCTGCTTTATGTCCTGACAGCTGACCGAGGATGAAATAATTGAAGCGACAGGCGCTGTCAACGACGATTCGTCGGATGGTGTCGATTGTGAGCAGTTGTCCCAAATGCCGAAGCACACGGTGAAAGAAGCCGCAGAAGCCTTCAACGTGCGGGAGAACTGCTGTGAACAAATCCCTGACGATGGGTGTACCGCGGAGTACCTGGCAGCTGTTACAGCTATGGTACTAGCTCAAACTCTCTCGAAAAAGCAGACGACGATAACAAATAAAGGTACGTCCTGTTGCGGCAAACATAGTTTTGTTTTGTTCATTCGATATTTCGACATTTGGATAATTCGAAAATTTTTCGCGGTCCCGTCACTGTCGAATTAACGAGCTTTTACTATAACAAGCAGAAACAATGAATAAAGTTAAGAGAGAGAGAGGGAGGGAAAGGCAAAACAATGAATAAAGGGAATGAAAACAAGAAGGACCTGTCACAGAAAAATACAATAAAAAATAAACAAGTCGAGACCCGAACGATAATGAAATCCTTAAAATACTAGCTAGAATGCAATGATTTACAATAAATAAATATGATAAGTGAACGCCTTACAAATAATCAGACGTGAGTCATGGATTTAAAGTAAAAATATTAATGAAAACAAGTACAGTTGGGGAAATATTACGGAGGAAAAAACAAAGCCAAAATTGTACACGTAGAAATGCGCAACTGAAAAAGAAAATGCTTTAAAGGGGAAGTTATATGTGAAAAAAGGCCAGCTCAAAGTTGAAAGTGAAGGAGATCAAATAAAAACGAAGAGAGTTTGTATAATGATTATTATATCTTTATATAGCACAAAAGAAATGAATACAGCAAAACAGGCCCGTCTAAGCCAATGGTTTCTTTTGAGATTTAGCCCGGTATCGTCAGCTAAGCGATATGGTTACAATACACATCCGCAGTTTAGATACCAACAATGAAGAAGAAACAGCATAAGTAATAAACAGTAAGGGTAATGCGTGCAAGAAAAGGTTATACAAAACATCAAAACGATCAAAGAGTAGAACAAGTAACTATAAAATTATAATCCAAGTCTGGCAAATGAGAGATGAGAGTAAAAGCCGCTTTTTTCTTTACTTGTATCCGACTATGGAGGGTAGGAGCAGCGATCCGCTCAAAGAAGGTGCAGCAATTTTTTCGCAGGTAATGAATGTCATGGACAGTGCTGGTACTCAAGGTCCCCAGCAGAGGTGCACGAAACAGAGATACGGAAGCCCCGGACACACAGGAAGGCAACTATGCGATTATTATACTTTATTTCTCCCGCGGCACACAACTCCAGAGCTGCGGACAAAGCTTGCTCGCGTCTTTACGCGCAGCCAAGCTTTCAGCAACGCTCATAGTTTTAAGGCGGAAGCCTTTATCGCCTCATCGTTGTAAGCAGGTGTTGTCGACAGAAATGTCACGCTTTTCAATAGGTCGAAATAGTCTTGACGTCACAGGGCGCGAATTTCAAACGGGGCCAATTGTACTTTGGCTGGTAACCATGCAACCAATTAAAGGGATCGTGTAGTGATACTCCAGTTAAGTGGGAGTGAGTTTTGTTAATTGCTGAATTAACTAATTAGCCTAATTACCGTTTCCATTCAGACCAGATAAATTAATAAAACCGTGTTCTAAATTGGTCGAGTTGGAGAATCGAACCAGTGTTTCCGGAGTGCGAGACGAGGACGCTAACTACTCCGACATGCCAGCTCGATGGTTTCGAATGAACAAATGCGCGTCTAGTGAGTACGGTGTGTTCGTTCACTCCCATCTTCCTCCCTTCCCTTACGGCGAGGTTCAGGCGACCACCGAGATATGCGAGACAGATACGTTTCCTTTTCTCAAAAACCAGTTTACCGACGAGCAAGGCGCAGAGCCGAACGGGCGATGGCGTTCTGTTCGACTCTTAGAGGCGAAGCTTAACATCTTAACCCCACATCAGTGACACAAGCAGCAACACCGCGCGTAACGCTTTCGCCTCACTGCACCTTAGGTCAACAAAGTGCCCCCCTGATTTTTTCCTTTGGACGCAGGGATGTCAGTGAGGAAAGTGATAGGTAAGGAATAACCTTGCTATTCTGTGAGAAAGCCAGAATGGCATTTTGAGGTGAGCGCCTACGCCAACAGCCAGCCCGAAAGCAGGAATCCTGAAGGGAGCTATAGGTAACCGGCTATGAACTTTACCGAGTCTATCGTCGCGCCGTAACATGCAGTCTAGCGAGAGGAGGAGTCATTTTTTATTTCTCCCGTAGTGCTTTTCTCACACCCTCCGCCTGCACTTATATGCATGAGCTTCCGCGCTCTTTCAAAGCCACGTGCGGCGTGCGTCAGCTTTGTGCTTCGCCAAGGGAACCTAAGCAAGAAGTGTTATCACCCAAAGTTCAAAACTTGTTCTCGCCTCTTTTGTAGCTCCGCGGCTGACGGCAGCAGATTTTAGGCGCACTTTGGAAAAATCGCAGCGCCGCCTGCGAACTGTAGAATGCCTATGGCATTGGGGTCACACGACCAAGGATGGCGACAGTGGTGCTAAATCGCTATCAGCATGCTTGTATAAAGGCTCGTCAGCGTATTTGGGGGGATTCTGTCTCTTCGGTTAAAGTTCCCTGCTTTTTTTTTTATTTGAGTCCGACAAAAAGCAAAACACGATACCTACCGGTTCTTACGAAGCATTTTTGACGCACATATTGCCTCAAAAGTTAACATAAATTTATCCTGCAAATTGAGTCAAGCAGTAGTCTTTATTTTTTTGCTTGCTAAAAACAGCGCCAAACCATGTTATATCTCACTGAGCGCTGCAAGGAGAGGCACGGCGCTTTAGCGTACTGCTACCACTTTGCCCTGAGATGTTGATTTCGGCGAGAAACAGCACACGTGCCGAAGACCACACCAATAGAACACTTGGTAACGGTGGATGTTAAGAAACATACGGGATACATTCTTCCGCAGTTGCGTAGCTGTTCGAGCAGCCCTTGTTGAGGCAACGGAACGCGGTCTATTTCATTTTTAGTCTCACCATTGGGGCTCTTTCACGTCCATTTCCAGCTTTCTCGTTTTCGGAAAAAGGTACTTATGATCCACAAATTATTTCTCTGCTAATTGTACTAATAACTTCCCACCTGATATCCCCAGAGCCTTCGCCATAGTCGCCTGCTGCCTGGTCTCCAGTCTTCTCTTTCCCTACCTTGGCACTGAAGTTTACTGCGTTTTTAATTTGTTCATTCCGATTCCACGTCCGCATAGTAGCGTTCTACGATCTAGTCATAACTGCCAGATGCAGGCGCGTAGGACTGTACCACTCTTATTAAGCCTGATTACGATAGCTACCACCCTTTCGTTAATACTATAGAATTCATCTATCCTGCCGGCTCTATCCTGATTGATGAGAAATCCCACACCTATGCCTCTTGTCTGTCCACTAATCTACGACAGCGCCCCCATTAACGCTGTATACACTACATCTGTCCTCCCAACCTCACTAAGCCATATGACATCCCACTTAATACCCTCCAGTTCATCTAACAGCACTGCTGTACTACAGCTTCACTGCATGAGATCTAGCGTTCAACTTCTAGTGGGAGCAGCGCGAAAAAAGGAAGAACACAGACGTTAAGAGGACAGGCGCCGAACTACCAGCAATTTGTTGAGAGCGACCAGCACGTTTTTAAATGCAAGCAAGGAGCCCCGTGACACCAGGAAACCAATAATAACGCACAAAGCGAAGAAGTCTTCGCATAAAAATACATTCCTCAATAGGCTGTCAAACATCTGGCACGTGAAGAGGAAGAATCAAACAGTTGCAGACCAGGTGAGTCGAAACCAAGACCAGTAGAAAATTATAAAACAGCAAAAACTGGCAAGAACTAAAAGCGCGAGGCAGAGAAGTGTCAAAAACTAAATCTAAATTCCAAAGTAAAATTTAACCGGAACATAAACGTATCATAAAGTCAAAGGTAAAAAGCCAGAAATGGCGAAAACTGGAATAACTGTAGATGATAGCTCCCGCCAGCGCTCTTCAATCCGTAACTATATCTTAAACATATCTGGTTGTTACCTGATTTGCTGAGAGTAGTGGCAGCAGTGATATGTCATTCATTTATCAATCGCGCCCTATTTTCCTTTGATTCCTATTGTTCTATAATTTGCGTAATTGCCTCTGCCTTCGCGCTAGTTCACGAACGATGCTGTGCATACATTGTTTTCTCCGCGTAAAACTGTAGTTCATGTTTGGCGCTTACTTTGCACATGCACAAGTCGTTCTTTGTTTTACATCAAAACTGAAAACATTCCTCTAAAGGAATGTATTTTAAAAAAAGCAGGTGTCTGACAAATGTGTCCTCATAAATGCTCTCTTATAGTCGTAAGGTGTTCACTCATGAGCACACTTGACAAATTGAGACAAACCATAAAACAAGGGCTCCAGCTTTCCACATAACAGGTTGTGGGCTCTTCTCCTGAGGCCGAGATGTTTTCGCATGCGCACACTCTCCTATATTAAAAACAAACAGCGGCAATTGGAAAAATTGAAAAAAAAAAATGGTTATCAGGAATTATGATTTGCATGAGTACGGAGTAATTAAAACCCAATGCGGATACTGTGGATGAGGTAAACACGATGCTCAAAACATATAATACCAGACAGGCCGCCACGGTGGCTCAGTGGTTATGGCGCTCGGCTGCTGACCCGGAAGACGCGGGTTCGATCCCGGCCGCGGCTGTCCAATTTCGATGGAGGCGAAATTCTAGAGGTCCGTGTACTGTGCGAGGTCAGTGCATGTTAAACTAACCCAGGTGGTCGAAATTTCCGGAGTCCTTCACTACGAGATCCCTTATAGCCTGAGTCGCTTGGGGACGTTAAACCACAAAAAGCCAAACCAGCAAATACAAGACAAACTCGCATAGCCTACATTTTGTGTTCGCCTGTGTCTGCCTTCGAGAGGTCACGGCATTGGTTTCACCAGCAAGTGTACGGAAGCTGTAATGATGATGTATTGTAATGCATCACTTCTCGCACATCAGAAGAAAAGGGGCGACCAACCACTGAAGGATTGGTAATTTTCATGCTTATCCACAATGGAAGGGAGACGATAGATGCTAAGCGTTATTGAATTGTTAGCGAAACGAACAATCGCAAACTCACTTTACCGTTGCCATTTGGATCGTCTTTCCCCTCTCATGCTATGATTGACACAGTTCTCCCTTTCCGCAAAGCGGCGCTGTACTGCACTGCGCTCTTTTGTCGTCGTGCTGTTCGTTTATTTCCTGTTCTCCTCTGCTGTCACCCTGCTTTTTTTTTCCTAAGAACTAGCTTGTCAGTGTGAGGATTTTTTTTCCCTTTCCGTCATGCTGTTGATTTCTTGCGCAGTGTTTTTTTTTCACTTTTGTTTTATCATTGGGCCGTTGCTTCTTGTGGGGCTTGATTGTACGCTCTTTTGTCGTTCGCTGTTTTCCGTGAAACCGCCAATAGCTGCCAACAAGTAAGCGGCGGTACTATAATGTCAACCTCCCTCCCCCCCCCCCCCCCCCCCTCGGGAGAAAAACAAAGGGTTGCACAGACCATCACCCTCAATAAGTTCTGTCGTCCTATAGAGGTCATCAGTGCAGCAGTCATGGCAAGCATACCGCGACTCCTGTCTTAAGCAACACCTTGAAGGCATCCCACCGTGTTCGCTGTTATTTGGCGACAGCTTCGTAGAGTATCGCAGATGTCCGCAAATGCTATGGTGCCGCGTGCTTACGAAAAGATTAAACACGAAATCAGCCCAGGAGTTGAACTTGGAAGATGAATTTACCATACAGAAAGTGTGTTCATATCTGTTTTACCAAAAATAAAAGACCTACTGAATCCTCTTGCAGGGTGAATAACAATACAATACGTTGACAAGGTACACTAACGTCTGCTTGTTTCCATAGCGCGTACGTTGGCGCTTTGGAAGTAAGGGCACAGGGCATTCAATTTTATTCAAAGGAACATGATATGTTCATCCATAAAGTTAAAAAATGTTGCCTTTTTGATCTACGTAACTTCAATTTTAGATTATGGCTAATGCTTTTGGGTCCCTTTCAACAAGAAGCTCGATGAGCATAGAGAAATAATTCAAAGCCGCGCAGCCAGATCAGTTGGCGACTGTATGGCAGGAAAGACAACAAAAGTTCCTTGATAGGCGAGCTCAACGAGAAACGGCTTGCCTTCCGCCGAGGAGATTTGGTGCTTGAACTCTTAGGTACAATATTTCACGTAAAAACCAGAGACATGTTCCTATATCAAACAGCCTCACTTGTTCCCATGACCGCAGACCGCAGTCTTAAAATTCAAAAATATCAAGCAAAGACAGGCACTTGCGCGAAATATTGCCACGCGCAATATTTCGACGACGACGAAGCGGGGTGGGCTCTCGCGGCGCGCTGTTCTGTTCTGTGTCGTGGAAGCTGGCTCGATAATTAAAAGAAGGCTCCCGGTCTTGGGTTCTTCCCGACGTCTACCTTCACGGCTCCTCTGGTCGTGACACTGGTGGAGGTGCGGGGTATGCTCCCTACTCCTGAGGACGACTCGACGCGTCCGCCTCTTGTGACCACCCCTGTTCATCGTGCCAGCCGGAGGATCCGCGGCCTGTCCCCCGAGGCCCTTCCTATTGTCAGCGCGCCTTCAACTACCACTCCACTCATGGCGACGCCACTGCCCGCCCTGCCTACGACTGTCCCTTCAGCCAGCCCCACCTATCTCAGCCTTCAGACTCCACGCACGCCTAAGCCATTTCACGGCGACCTGTTTGAAGATGCCGAAGACTGGTTGGCTCACTACGAACGGGTCGCGACCTTTAACTGCTGGGATGACGCTACAAAGCTGCGTAACGTTTACTTCAGCCTGGAAGACTCTGCACGAACGTGGTTCGAAAACCATGAGACTACTTTCTCTACGTGGCCGGACTTTCGACGTCAGCTCCTGAGTACGTACGCCAACAGCGACCGCCGGGAGAGCGCAGAGCGTGCACTGTCCTCTCGAATTCAGCTTCCGAATGAGGGTGTTGCCATGTACGTCGAGGATGTGAAGCGTCTTTGCCATCGCGCCGATCCGGCCATGCCTGAAGAAAAAAAGCTGCGGCACCTGATGCGCGTCGTAAAAGAACAGCTCTTTTCCGGCCTCGTGCGGAACCCGCCCAACACCGTCGCGGAGTTCCTGGCCGACGCCGTGCACATGGAGAAATTGCTGCAGCAAAGATCCCATCAGTACGACCGGCAACTGCGCCAAACGTCGACTCTATCAACGTTGGACCGGTTCGACCATGATCCCAGGATGAATCCAGACTCCCTTCGCGAACTCATCCGTTCCGTGGTCCGCGAGGAGCTGCAGCACCTTCAAGCCACCTTTGCCCCTCGCGTCGATTCCGTCACCAGCGTCATCCGCGAGGAAGTCCGACAGGCACTCAGGGCACAAGACGCTGCAGCTGTGCCGGCGCCGCAACCGACCCCATACGATCCCGCGCCGTACCCGACTCCTCTCCAGCCAGTCACGTACGCGGACGTCGTGCGCCGCGCGGCCCCATCTCCTGGGCCTTCGCCTTACGCCGCACCATTGGTCGCGGTGCACTCTGCCCAGCCGACTCCTTACTGGGCGGATCGGCGCCAGGCACCGCGGAAGACTGACCTCTGGCGCACTCCGGATCAACGCCCGCTCTGCTACCACTGTGGTGAAGCCGGCCATCTCTACCGGCGGTGCCCCTATCGCGAAATGGGACTACGCGGTTTTTCTGTCGACAGCCCCCGTCCACGCCCTGGAGAGCGCCCTCAAGACATCGCCGAGTATGTCACCCGCCAGCGTAGTTCAGCATCTCCTCCACGCCGCGAGTCGCGATCGCCCTCTCCACGCCGGTCTTCGCCCTCTGGGTCCCGTTTCGCCTCAGGACAACGTGGTTCCTCGAGCCCTCGTCGGGAAAACTAGCTCCGGCGGCCTTTGGAGGCGAGGCCGCCGAACGCCGTTCCGACGCAAAGCTTCCACCGCCGCAGCAACTGAATCGCCCCGACGTCGCACACCGCATCGCTGCACAGTTTTCCCCGACGCGCCTTTCGTATCGCCGCGATGCCGCAATCCCAATCACCGACCCGCTTCCGCCGCCGCACCGACCCAATCGCCCCGACGCCGAACGCCGCATCGCCGAAGAGTTTCCCCCAACGCGCCGCTTGAATCGCTCCGACAGCGCAACCCCAGTCGCCGACCAGGTTCTGCCGCCGCACCGACTGAATCCTCCACAACAGCCATCGACGGGCCGTGCTGAAGGCAGGGTCTCCTTGGATATCCCTGTTCTCGTCGACACAAAGGAGGTCAGCGCGTTGGTTGATACGGGCGCAGATTACTCTATCCTTAGCGGACGGCTTGCGACGGCCCTGAAAAAAGTGACGACACCCTGGGACGGTCCCGACATACGCACGGCAGGCGGACATCTTGTCGCACCACTCGGCATGTGTGCGGCCCGGGTTACGGTTCGAGGCTGCACATTCGTTGCCACTTTTCTCGTTCTCCGCGAATGTTCTCGCGATGTCATCCTTGGCATCGACTTTCTTCGCGAGCACGGTGCGATCATAGACCTCCCGAACCGCTTGGTGACGTTTTCTACCGCGATGGCCACAGAAGAACCTGCGCACCAGGGTTCTCGGTCCGCCCTGCGAGTCGCCGACGATAACGTTACGGTGCCACCACGTGCCAGCATTCTCACGAGAGTTACCTGCGACGAGCCACATAGGGGACTTCGGGTTGTCGAGCCTAATGTCTCCCTCATACTCACTAAGGGGGTTGCGGTGGCACGGGGCCTTGGATCCTTTCATAAAGGGTTGTACGGAGGTCCTTGTCACCAACTTCTGCAATGAACATCGACATCTGTTTCGTGGCACAGCCATTGCTTACGTCGACCATGTTCAGGAAGTAACCGAATGCTTTGCTTGTGCGGAGGACACACCTGGAGCTGACGCCGAAGCGGTCACCAGCGTAGACATAAATCCTGGCCTTTCACCCACTGAAAAGAGGCAACTCCAGGACCTCTTGCGGGAGTTTGGTGCGTGTTTCACGTCGTCGTCAAAAGTGCGCCAAACGTCGATAGTTAAACACCGCATTATCACGCATGAAGGAGCCCGACCCATCCATCAACAGCCCTATCGTGTGTCCCCTCGTGAGCGAGATGCTATTCAAACACAGGTCGAAGAGATGCTCGCAGACGGCGTCATCCAACCGTCAAGCAGTCCGTGGTCGTCTCCTGTCGTCCTCGTGAAAAAGAAAAACGGGACACTACGGTTCTGCGTCGACTACAGGAAGCTGAACAGTGTGACCAAGAAAGACGTGTACCCGCTCCCGCGTATCGACGACTCCCTCGACCGACTTCGTCAAGCCAAGTACTTCTCTTCGGTCGACCTCAGAAGTGGTTATTGGCAGATAGAAGTTGATGAGAGGGACCGTGAGAAAACCGCCTTCATCACACCGGACGGGCTGTATGAATTTCGCGTCCTCCCATTCGGGCTCTGCTGTGCTCCTGCCACGTTCCAAAGAATGATGGACACCGTTCTCACCGGTTTGAAGTGGCAGACCTGTCTTGTTTATCTTGACGATGTCATCATTTTTTCCGCAACGTTCACGGAACACCTGCACCGCCTCAGGACTGTCCTCAAAGCCGTTCGATCCGCCCACCTCTCCCTCAAACCCGAAAAATGCCACTTTGGGTTTACCGAATTGAAGTTCCTCGGGCACGTCATTAGTGCTGACGGAATCCGCGCTGACCCAGAGAAGCTTGCTGCCGTTGCTGCCTTTCCGGTCCCCTCCCACAAAAAAGCAGTCCGACGTTTTCTGGGCCTATGCTCCTATTATCGCCGCTTCATTAGAAACTTCGCCCAGCTCGCCAGCCCTCTGACGCTCCTAACCCGCGATGACACGTCATTTTCCTGGGGCAACGAACAACAGACTGCCTTCGACGAGTTACGACGCCTACTCCAATCACCGCCCATCCTGGCACATTTCGACGAAGATGCCGATACGGAGGTGCACACGGATGCGAGCAACGTCGGTCTTGGCGCCGTTCTAGTTCAGCGGCAAAACGGTGTCGACAAAGTAATTGCCTACGCCAGCCGCGCACTGTCGCGTGCTGAGTTGAACTACTCTACCACGGAAAAAGAATGTTTAGCGGTAGTCTGGGCCGCCGCCAAGTTCCGCCCATACCTCTATGGCAGACCGTTTCGTATCGTCACCGACCACCACTCGCTGTGCTGGCTGAAAAATTTAAAGGACCCTTGCGGCCGCCTAGCACGTTGGGCATTACGCCTGCAGGAATTCGATTTCACCGTCACCTACAAGTCAGGCCGGAAACACACCGACGCTGATACCTTGTCACGCGCTCCCGTTGAACCTCCTCCGCAAGACACCCCCGACGATGATAGCTTCCTTGGAGCGGTCAGCACATCTGAGCTCGTTTCCAGACAGCGTGCCGACGCCGAGCTCCGTCTGCTCATCGAACATCTCGAATGTGGGTGCCCTGAAATACCACGAAACCTAGCTCGTGGACTATCGTCGTTCTGCCTGCGGAGAGGGGTCCTTTATAAAAAGAACTCTACTTCAAGTCCGACAACTTACCTGCTCGTCATACCGTCTGATCTGCGGGATGAAGTCCTCCTTGCCTGCCATGATGAACCGACTTCCGGCCACCTTGGAGTTACCCGCACCTTATCCCGAATCCGGCAGAACTATTACTGGCCCAACCTAACTTCAAGTGTCAAGCATTATGTCCGGACATGCCGGCAATGCCAGCGGCGAAAAAAACCCGCGCTCAAGCCTCCTGGACTGCTTCAGTGCATCGAGCCGCCACAACTACCATTCGACAAAGTCGGCATGGACCTTCTGGGGCCATTTCCTCTCTCGTCTTCCGGCCACAAGTGGATCGTAGTCGCCACAGACTACTTGACCCGCTACGCTGAAACGAAGGCCCTTGCGCGAGGTACTGCCGCCGAAGTTGCCGACTTCTTTATGCACGACATCGTGCTTAGACACGGCGCCCCATCGGCCATCATTACCGACCGAGGCAAGGCGTTTACAGCCCGACTCCTACGTGACATCTTAGCCCTTAGCCATACTGCTCATCGACCAACAACAGCGTATCATCCCCAAACCAATGGTCTAACGGAACGGCTCAACAAAACATTGGCGGACATGATCTCGATGTACGTCGACGTTGAACACAAAACCTGGGATGAGGTCTTGCCGTACGTCACCTTCGCATATAATACCGCGACGCAGGAAACCACCCAGTTCACCCCGTTCCGTCTCGTGTATGGCAGAGAGGTCCGCATGATGCTAGACGCCATGCTGCCGTACGGCGACGCAGAGCTTCCCCCTGAAGCTGGCCACTTCGTGGAGCAAGCAGAGCAGGCCCGTCAGCTGGCCCGCTTGCACATCAAGGACCAGCAATCCGCCGATGCCCGACACTATAACCCGCGGCACAGGGACGTGCACTACGAGCCGGGCGACCACGTGTGGGTGTGGACACCAGTGCGCCGCAAGGGATTGTGCGAAAAGCTTTTAAATAGGTATTTTGGCCCATACAGAGTCCTGCGCCGCCTGAACAGCGTCAACTACGAAGTTGTCCCCCATGGAACTGTGGTCGCCGGCCCTCAGCGTCAACGGCCTGAAATCGTGCATGTAGTGCGCTTAAAGCCGTACTTTTCGCGTGACTGAGCGCAGTGTTCACGCTGTTTCGTACCTTTTCCCCTTACCTCACGTGTGAACTTGACTCTCCCTGCATGTGATCTAGCGCGCACTGTATAGTTCACCTCACCCCCCCTCTTTTTTTTGTTCCTCCTCCCCTCACTGTACATACCCCATTCCACATCGAGACGATGTTTGCTTTCGCGGGGGGGAATAATGCCACGCGCCTAACGCGCCGCGCGGCCTCCGCGCTGAGTCGAAGACGACGACGAAGCGGGGTGGGCTCTCGCGGCGCGCTGTTCTGTTCTGTGTCGTGGAAGCTGGCTCGATCATTAAAAGAAGGCTCCCGGTCTTGGGTTCTTCCCGACGTCTACCTTCACGGCTCCTCTGGTCGTGACAATATTTTATTGTCAAATCGATCTCAAAATGAAATTGAATGATTGACGCTCAAGCCTGCTCAGTTAATGAAGTTGTATTTTTTTCTTTTTTACAGTAACTCACTCCCCCTTGCTCCGTAATGCTTTCGGAAGCTGTAGGTTAATGCCTGCAAAAAAAAAAGCTTCTGGCTTGGCCTTGAAGGTGCTCTTCAAGCGATGCCAAAATTCCAGAGTGGTCAGGCCAGCGCTGCTTTCTGATTTAAACGAAGTTGAGATCGGATGGCAGCTTGTGATCCTTCAGAACCTGGTCGTAGTTGGCGTGGCGCTCCCTTCGGGCATTGCTTGCTGGATGACCTTCACTGGGGGCAGGGAGGGCGGTTGTACAGGCACTCGTCACGAATATGATTGGCGAGATGCGAAGCAGCCATCACAACATCACAGCCACGGCTCGCGTTCCAGCACGTAACCTGCGAAGGATTACAAGTAAGGGTTACCAAACAGTCACATACGTTAGCACTGTGGGATTCCTTAAAAATGAATTGCGATGCCAGTAGGGACACCTTACGACTAACGTCTTTGTAGCATAACATGCATCACAAGCAACGGAAAAAGCAAGAATTGAGAACACGTTTTATACCCTTGTCACTGGGGGGCATTTAGTGTCACTCTTCACCAAACGACGTTCGCCTAGAGTGTCGTTCGCGGAGTGTACACGGTGAGCTTTAGTGACACTCGCTGATGAACGCACTTACCCCGTAGTGAGTTTGCCGAACTCACTCCTGTTGGTCCGGCAAGGCGAGCGTGTAAGCTCAACAGCAGTGCTCCGACATTAAAAAAATTTTTTTTATAATTAAATGGTTTCAGAGTCTCCATCTTTTTCGCTTTATTGTGCCTTTTAATGAGAACCTCTTTTAAATCATTAGCAACTAAAAATAATGCATACACTTGAATAGCTACTCTAGCTTGGCAAAGTGACGACGACCACCCTTCTATATGGTACCAGAACATCGCCACAAAAACGCATTTGTGACCACTGACAGCCTGTACGGATTTACCGTGATGCATTTCGGCCTCTGTAAAGCTCTTATTACTTTCGAGCTAAGGATGAACACCGTTACGCGCGGCCTGAAGGGAAGTCCTGCATCTGTTTTCTGGATGACGTCGTGATCATTTCACCCGAATTTGAGACTCATCGGTCCCGTCTGAAGCACGTATGGCCCCGTCTTAAGAACGCCAGCTTCCAGCTCAACTTAAAAAAAAAATGTCGATTTGATGCTCATCATCATCAGCAGCCTGACTATGCCCACTGCAGGGCAAAGGCCTCTCCCATGTCTCTCCAATTAACCCAGTCCTTCGGCAGCTGCGGCTACTGTATCCCCGAAAACTTCTTAATCTCATCCGCCCACCTTACTTTCTGCCGCTCCCTGCTACGCTTGCCTTCTTTTGGAATCCACTCTGTTACCCTTAAGCACCAGCGGTTATCTTGTCTTCACATTACATGCCCTGCCCAAGCCCACTTCTGCCTCTTGATTTCGACTAGGATGTCATTAACCCGCGTTTGTTCCCTCACCCACTCCGCCCGCTTCCGGTCATTTAACGTTACGCCTATCATTTTTCTTTCTATACCTCGCTGCGTCGTCCTTAACTTAAGCTGAACCCTCTTTGTTAGCCCCCACATTTCTGCCCCGTAGGTGAGTACCGTTAAGATACAGCTGTTGTATACTTTTCTCTTGAGGGATATTGGCAAACTGCCATTCATGATCTGAGAGAACCTGCCATATGCGCTCCACCCCATTCTTATTCTTCTAGTTATTTCCCTCTCATGATGCGGATCAGCTGTCACTACCTGCCCTGAGTAGATATATTCTCTTACTACTTCCAGCCCCTCGCTATTAATTACGAACAGCTCTTCCCTTGCTAGACTTTTGAACATTACTTTGATTTTCTGCATGTTGCTTTTTAGGCCCTACGTTTTGCTCTGCCTATCTAACTCAGTGATCATGCTATGCAGCTGGCTGTCCTTTGTCGTGGTCACGGGCCAGCATTCTTTCCATTGGCTTTCTTAGTAAAAACATCTATCCAGCTGGCTGGCTGTATGGGCTCTCCGTTTAAGAGAATATAACTTATGCATCGTCTATACCGGTCGGGCCGCAAGCATCAGGACGCCGATATATTGTCCTGCTCCCCCTACCGGCCGAGATTCCCAGCATATCCGCGCTCGAATACGCGGCACCTTCGCTCACCACCATAGACTTGCCTTTCGAGCATCGTAAAGTTCCATGGATTGTCTCTCTTCGCGATTTGCTGTCTAACCCATCAGCGGTTCCAGTGTACCGCGCCTTTCGCCACCAAACTTCACATTTTGCAATTACCGAAAATCTTCTTCATCGGCGGAACTATAACGGTGATTGACGGAAATGGCTTCTCGTCTTCCCCCAACCCCTACGGCCCCAAACCTTGAATATTCCCTCGCTGGCCCGCAATGCAGGCACGCGGGAGTCGCACACTCTACGCCTCTACTGATATAGTCTTAAATCATCCTTACATCTGGATGAAAGTCTAGCTGCAGTTTTCTTCGTGTGGACGGAACACTATTGCCAGATACAGTTGCTTCTATTAGGAACCAAAGCCGGGGCCGAAAAATAAACGGACACTCTGCAGCTAGAAAATGGCCAAAGTCTGCAGAAAGTAACCAATTCGACTCGTTAATTAAGAACGAAACCGCTTCACCGGCCACCTACCAGCACAAAAGGACGTGAATGCCGTTGAGAACCCGCGATTCCCATGTTCAACATTCCTAGACAAAAAATTTCGAATACTGAGACACTAGGATACTGATATATATGAATATTGTAAGTGTTCTAAGTATTCGTTCATCCTTCCGATGTGTAGAAAAATCCTTTTTTTATGGTGTTTCCATCCTATCGAGCAGGTAAAACTGCTATAGATGAGCAATGGGGCACGCTCTAGACGATAGCCCAAACCTTAATAACAAAAAAATTGCAAGCCTGCAGACTGAAGATCGGCTGACATATTACTTGTTATAGTGAAGTCTTCCCATATATGAAAGAAAAAATGCCAGTGACCTGCAAAGCCGCCGCGGTGGTTAAATGATTATGGCTCTCGGCTGCTGACCCAAAAACACAGATTCGATTCTGGCCGTGGCGCTCGAATTTCGATGGAGGCGAAATTCTAAGAGGCCCGTGTAATGTGATATCAGCGCACGTTGAACAACCCCAGGTGGTCGATATTTCAGCAGCCCCTGACTATGGTGTTCCTCATAGCCTGAGTCGCTTTGCGACGTTAAACGCCCATAAACTCATATAAAACTGCGTTCATAAACTATTTCCTGTTCAAAATGCTCGTCCAGAATTCTTGGGAATGTTTTGCTGCGTAAAACGGCGACAATCATCATGAGCGACCAATTTCACAGTAATATTCAACGGTCTTGTTTCTGTCTAGCATTTATATCAGTCGTCTTTTTTTCTGCATCTTCATTAATGATAATGTTTGCATTCCTGGTCACGCACGCCTCTCGGCTTCTCTCTTATTTCGACGCTAATTGGCAATTGACGGGGAAGTAGCTTCTCGAAGAAGCGCATAATACATCACGAACAACACTTGCATGAATCCGCGAGTGGGGACACATGTTCACTTTTCATTTACGCAATTATCTTAATTATGAAACGTTCATTTTCCGTATTTCCTATTATATTTCCTTGCTTTATCAGTTTATCCTGACTGAGTACAAAGTAAAACACTATGTACTGCACATCGGGCGACCTCGTTCCGCGCTCAGGTATGGCACTCGCTCTACCACAAGCTTGATTTACATCGCAAGGCCCCTTTAACAGAGTGATTGCGCCCTTTAAATACCAAGTCGGAAGGCGAAAAAATATTTTCTTTTCGCAGTGAACAGTTCGCACGTATATAATACCACCCCATGCTTCCAGCAGTGGTTTTTCTGGGCACTCATCCATCCGCCCACCTGAATAGAAGAGGTTGCTAGAAAACTTTGGGACCCTCCTAAAAAAAAAAAACGTGGCCGTGTTCTTCCACCGCATACAATAAGGCAAACTTTCCTAGTGAAAGTAAAGTTGGTAACAGCCACCACTCTCTACATTGCATAGCCAAGACGATGGTATGGCGCAAAATACCACCGCCCACAAATGAGGTCGGGTCACTCTTGATCATGTCCGAGTCATTTAACCTTTAACCACAAAAGCCAGTTTAAATGTTGTCTAGCAGTGCTCTCTTGTGTGCTACATATTCACTTAAGTCAATCTCAGCTTGACCTGCTATTGGAGAATTTCAGAATAGGGGGATCCTATCGATTAGAGAGCAGGGAAATATTGGGACGCCACTGCGTATTCGCCGAACAGTAACGACCGTCGAGTTGTAAACCCTTTGCGAAAATCCGTCAGTCAGTTTCCCTGCGCTGCCAAGCCCTTTACGATTGGGACGGGTAGCGTCCAATGGGCTGAAGGAGGGTTCAGCAGCAGCGCTGCCATCGAAAACGCAAGCAATAGGAGTTTCCTCATTCAGTACCACCTACCCAGAGAAACGACAAGCCTTAACTGCCGCCATTAGCTTGGCGAGCCGCGCAGATAGGTTTCGCAATAACCTGCTTTGAGCGGTCACGATGGCTCGAGTGGCCAGAGCGATGAAGTTACGACTAAATTATTCCTGCGATGAGACGCTCAGACACTTGCATGTAAACCAGCCTTTACACTGTGCATGCACTGACGAGTAGTACCTTGGCACAACCGCGTTTCAGCCTTCTTTGGTGAGTGAACCTGAAGGGTGGTGACTGTTGCCAATTATTCCTATCGATACGGCCCCGTATGGAAAACTTCCCGTTCTGGAAGAATGGCGTCCCAAACTTAGTCGCCTCCTCCCCGCCATTCACACTGTGTGCAGCGGCCTTGCTCTCATGCACCCGTCAGCTTGTGCGTCAACCCTTCGCAGCGTTGTTTCCGCTGAAAAGTGAAACGCTGACACATCCGAGTATTGAAACTTTTTGAAATTGCCGCAAAGCTTACAGGAAGATGTTCTACAAACAAGAGCCATCGTTCACAGACTACGTTTTCCCTTCCTGCTCTACCCACAAGAGGGGTTGGCGTGAGGGAAGATGAGTCAGTCGCTCTCCATTGTAGCCTTTTCAGAAATAGAGGGGGGTATCATCCTTAGCCTTTGTAAACTTGAACTCACGATGGCTGCCATCAGTTCTCGAAATGGGATGTAAAGCACACATGTCGAAAGGCTACAATGGCTGCCTTCCTCAGGAGGGAACCTGACTCGGCTTACCCCACGTGTTCACACTGGGTTCTCAGCTCTACTAAGAACACAAAAAGAGAGAGCATGAGGCGCAAGTCCCCATACATTTTATTTGTTTATTCTTGGTGATAGGATGGCTAATGTGTAAATATTCTGTATTCACTGGAAAACCCATACAGTGAATATGTGTCCATCCGGCAACTTGCTTCAAACCGCAGATCTCCCTCTTCCTTTGCAAAAAAAAAAAAAATCCAGAACCCCGTCTAGGTGCTGAGAGCATTTTGTTGAAAAACATCTTTGCGGAGCAGCTGACTTGCAGAATTTGGGAGTTCTCCAGTTAATTCATTATTTATTTCGTTTTGGCATGAGTAAAAACCAGTAAAGAATCATAAAAGCACACATAAGGAGTGAAAAAAATTCGATAACATACTAATCAAGCATGAAACTGGTGAATATTCCAGTCTTTATGGTGTTTTATACCAATGACTACTGAACACTGTGCGTACGCTAAGCGCCTCTCTACTGTTTAGAAAAACTTCTTGTTGGGTGATTTGGTGCATGCTTATAGATAAGAACGGACGAACATATTAAAGACGATGTAGACAGAAAGTGTGCAAACTTCAACTGATTTTATTTTAATCTTTCCGTCCACACCTTCTTTTTTTGTTCGTCCTTTATGTCTGCGGAACTCGTTCTTAACAATATCTCTGCTGTTATTTCGATGCAAAGTCAAGGCGTTTCAACCCCCTTCGGGCTCCAACATTGCCCACTGCAGGGCAAAGGTCTTTCCCATGTCTCTCCGATTAACCCTGTCATTTGCCGATAGCGGCCACCGTATCCCCGCAAACTTCTTAATCTCATCCGACCACCTAACTTTCTACCGCCCCATGCTACGCTTGCCTTCTCTTGGAGTCACTGCGTTACCCTTTAGGACCAAACGTTATCTTGCCATCGCATTACATCCCCTGCCCAAGCCTCTTTCTTCCTCTTGATTACGACTAGGATGTCATTAACCCGAGTTTGTTCCCTAACCCACGCCCCCTGCTTTCGATCTCTTAACGTTACACCTATGATTTTTTTTTCCATAGCTCGCTGCGTTGTCCTTAACTTTAGCGGAAGCCTCTCGGTTAGCAACAAATGCGTTCAAGCTGTTCCCGTTTAAAAGCAATGATCACGATTGTTAGCACCGAACTCAGGTCCACTAACCTTTGTTTGCAGCAGGTCGTCAGCAGGGATCTCCTTCCACTCGACGTCTTCCTTCCGCCACCGCGTGCGGTCCTTTGGACAGACGCATACGTCGTCGTCTGCACACCGCTTGTAGCAAACCTCGCACACTGTGTGCAAGCACGGAAGCAACGCAGTAAGGTCTGCAACCTGTTCGCAAGCAATGCATAACCAGTTCGGCGGAATAGGCTCAACAAACTGCACTGTGCAAAAGCCCAGCTCGTTGTCGACATCACCCACGACAATTCTAGACATCGTAACCAGCGACGGCTTGCTAAAACGGAACACTCAGCCGGCCCACTGGTGCTGCTGCTACTAAGCCGGGCGTGAAACTGCTGCGAAGTCTTTCTGCAGCGGTAGGAAAAAGAGCTGCTGGTTTCTGCTTTCCCATTGGATGCAGGGCACAGCGGCTAAAAGGAAGGGAAAGGGAACGGAGACTGTTCTGGACGTTGGACTCCTGGACCTTTTCCACCTATAGGCTGCCTACTGCCGCTCCTATGTCTTTCACCCTCTCCCATAGACCTTGTTACTGAAAAGGAAGCGGGGGAAGGGAATGATACCCCTTTCTTACTGAGAGGAATTTTTGGGGGAAATGCCAAATGCAGTCCCTGGAGAAGCAAAACTTTAGTTTAAGCTAGTTGGTGAACAGACATCGTAAAAGGAGCTGTCTTTTGCGTGTTCTGGTTCTCGTTTTCTTGCGCCCCTGTATTACTTTTACGATTCATGGAAAATCTTTCCAATGAAACCTGATTTCCAAGGAATAAAGCGCACAATAGTGCCATTCTCCCTTTAGCAGTGGCCTTCCGTTTACTCACAGCGAAAAACTGTGGGTTGACTGCAGCCTGGACTTTCCCCTTTTATGTTCATACAATGACTGGGAACAGAGTACGAACGCTAAGAGCAAGTCGAGGCAGGTCGTGCTGAGTCGAAGACACCGTCATACCTTCTCCACAACTGCCCTCGATGTTGATGACCACCTTCAGCAAACCGTCCTCATGCTGAAAGCATTGACGCTAGAGATGAAATCACCAGACGGTATAGCCGGCGCAGCAACTATAGTGGGATACAACTTAAGAACTAGGCGCTTTAACCCGTAAAAGGACAGCCTTGCAGCCATTACCTCCGGCCCATTGCCATGACTACTAGCTCACTGTACCCATGACCCTGATAGTGTGACAAATCAGGGAGTGGTTGGGGAAAGGGTTAGGCCTTTCCCTTAATGTTCGTGGTTGGGCCCCTCTCTTCTTTGTGGTGCCGCTCCCGGCACTGTCACGCTAGCAGGGCCATGAGAATAAGCTGATGGCAGCCGCAAGCAATTTTCGCCCGTCTCAGAAACGTCACTTTCAGTGATTTCGAAAAGAACGCAATTTAAGATACGGGCTCCAAGCTGATATTAGTTGTAATAATGGAGGCACAGGGTAAAAGCCGACCCACATGGAGCGAACAGACGCTGCGAATTTCATGCGGCGCGGCGGAACGCCGACGTGCTGTCGCCGTGTTGCACGACATACGGCGAAAAACAGGCGACCGCCACCAGACCGCAGTCGTCTTGATTTCAGTGTTGCTGAGAGCGGCATGCCTTAATCTTAGTAAACTACAACAAAAAAATGACTTTCAACTTACTTTGAAGGAATTGTTTATTAGAGGGCGGGAAAGGAAACAAATTATTATTTGGATTTGTTACAATTTTATCAATTTTGTCTTTATTTATCAGACCGTAGGCTAGAGTAGGCAGTGTAAGGGCGCGTTCACACTTGTCCAAAAATCCGGCGAGTGAAGCGGATTCGCTTGCCGCAAAAACTATCGACACCTGGGCGAGGCGGAACCGCCACACCACTGCTGTTTCTGACTTTTATACACCACGTCGCCGCTTGCGGCGTACACAGATACAGTGAGAAAAGAACATAAATTTACGCTGTCTATGTACCTTCTTGAAGCGTATACATGCTACGTGCGCTAAACGCAGGCGCATTCCCACTTTTAGTTCAGCTTATGCTAGCAAAGACGCAAAAATAAACTCAGCCTACATTGGCGCCATCTTGTTCTCAGGGCGGGAGGCATTACTGAAACAAATAGACTATCCTCTTAAGCGTAGAAGTAGAAGAATTGTCGTAGAAGTAGAAGAATTGTCGCTGTAAATAAAAAAAAATAATGCAGATTTATCACTTATACGTTTTCTTATAGGCAAGGTGAGACGAAGCGAAAGACCGGTGCCCCATTTACGGCCAGTGGACGCCCTGAAAAAGGCAGCAACAATGAGAATTCAGTCCGAAGCGAGGGGTCCGGCTTCGAAGGGCGCGCCGCCAAGTTTGTCGCCGCACGGCGAAAATCAGTCTGGATAGATCGACCTCGCCGCGCCGCCGGTCAGCGTCAAAAGCGGCCGAATCCGCTTCGCTCGCCGGATTTTTAGGCAAGTGTGAACGCGCCTTAATACTCGGTGCGCGCAGATTTGGAGACCATGTCGACGCTTTGGCGAAGATGCAACGGGGTTGCTACCGTTCTTTGCCGCTACCTCGTTGCTGCTGTCCGCTTTCTTTTTTCTTCAACACCTTCCGCAAAAACTGAGCAGAATTGCGTCTGTTACCACACGCAGGCTTTGCTAAATTTAGATATAATAGGTCAAGCATGCTATTAATTTTTAGCTGAGCATAGCGTAGGAAATCACTACATTCCTACCCGCAGAGTTCGATAACTTGTTTACGACGCGAATAGCAACCGTGCCCTCTGTACACGTCGCGAAAAGAGAAACTCCCGAAAGTGTGATGAATTTTTGCCTATCCCTGGCTTCTTCTATGCATAAGCATCGTTACGCTCTGAAACAGTTTATAAAACTCCTAGGCGCGAAGTACTTTGATATAGAGAGCCTAATTATTTGCGATGGGTAATATGGGATGCCAGCGTATCATGCTGCCCATTTCCCTCTGTCACGTACTGCGCCGTGGCATGTTGTGCTTTTGGCTCATTCCTGCGCGTCCTGTTAAACGGCTACTTTACTTTTACAACACGCGGATGTCCTTTCTATTTCACTAAGAGTGCCTCCGCTACGACATCTGTGCACGGTTCTGCGAATGGTACCCGACGCTGCTCCGCAACTCAAAAGATCAATTTACTGAAGAATGAAACTTCACAGTGCACCTATTTCCTTGATGTTTAACGTCCCAAGCGACTAAGGTTATGAGAGACGCCGTAGTGGAGGGCTCCGGAAATTTCGACCAACTGGGGTTCTTTAACGTGGACTGACTTCGCAGAGTACACGGGCCTCTAGAATTCCTGCTCCAAAGAAATTCAGCTGTCGCGTCCGGGATCATACCCGCGTCTTAGGGGCAGCAACCGAGCACCATAACCACTGAGCCACCGCGGCGGCATATCCTTGATGAAGAAGACGATATCTAATGTACATTGGCCAATCCCCCCACGTGGGTATGTGCCATTATAAAGAGGATGAAGAAGAACACGAAGAATCGGGAGAGTGTGTTCCAGTTTTACACGCGTCGTGTTAAACTGCAACACACTCTCACGCTGTGCATTGCGCATCGCCTTCTTCGTCAACTAACACTGCTATCAAACTAATATTCGGTTGCGGCGGTAGCCTATATTTCTCTTGAGGAGTGGCTTGCGAAGTTGATCAGTTCGCGCCACCACAGGTTCAAAACCTATTCCAAGATGTTCATTTATTACTTCACTCCACCATTTCCTTTCATAGAAAGGCAATCGGTTGGCGTTTACAACATTGTGGCGGAGCAACGGTTTGGATTTGGCAGATTTATTTGTTTGTTTCGAATAGCCTCGATCTCCGAAGCGTTGAAGAGGGGAGTAAGTTACAAAAAACAAAAACCGAACATGAAAGCGCCAGGTAGATAGCGCAAAATTCAAAAAAAAAAATCATATAGCGTGAAAGGCTAAAAAGCGAGAAAACGAATATAATTTCACTATAAAAGTAAATCGAAAAGCGAAACAAGACATGAAAAACAATATCAAGAAAACAGCCAGAGGAAAAACGGCATTAATAAACGCTCAGGCGACACCACAAAAATTATCTAACAATTACTTGCCTTAAAAGAGTGTGTGGCCTGATATAGATGTGATCTCTGCGGGAAGGTGGTTCCAGTCTTTAAATTTGTTTGGAAAAAATTAATAATAAAATGTGTTAGTGCGGCAATTAGGAACAGCAACCTTGTGACGATTGTCGACACACGAGGAGCGATAGCTAGGCAACAAGATGAATTCACGATGTAGAGACTCGGGGTAGAAAACTTTATGAAACAAGCAAATGCGAAAAATTTCACGGCGTAAAGCAGACAGGGCAAACCAACATTAGACCTCATTAACGTTTAGCTGGCTTTTCGGTTAGGATTATTTATTTATTTATTTATTTATTTATTTACAATACTGCTGGTCTTATTGCAAGACCATAGCAGGGGCAATTAGTACAGTGCAAAAAACAAATATAAACATATTATTCAAAGGCAGCAAACATGGCATAAAAGCAAAGGTAGGGAAAAGTGAATTGGCATAGCAAAAGGATATACAGAACAGATCTTCGACAATGGTAGGCACAATTTCAAAATGCACTCAAAATCGCATACATGACAAGTTAGAAGGGGTTGTCTTCTTGCCTAGATTTGCAGTCACGGTTGCTGCATCGCCACTGTGTATTACGACAAATGCTCTATCTGCGACACGAATGATGATAAGGATTGAGTGCAGGTGATGTTACGATCCAAGTGATTCCATTCACTAATGGAGAGAGGGAAAAAGGAATGCCTAAACGTGTCATTATGGCATACATACTCGGTTAGTGTGTTCGTATGTTTGTGCCGTGAAGGTGGCGATTGTGAGTACGTCACGTATTTTTTCACATCTATCCTGTACTGCTCGTGTAATAATTGAAACAAAAACTTTAAGCGCGCTTGTTTTGCTCTTGCGGATAATGTTTGGAGACCGGATGAAGCTGCAAGCAATGTTGGGGAATCTGTGCGCTTGTATTTATTGTGAATTATTCGTAGGGCTTTGCGTTGTATAGCCTCAAGTTTTGTGATGTTAGTTATTGATTGGGGGAACCAGACTGTGTTCGCGTATTCTAAGACTGGCCTTACAAGGGTTTTGTAGGCCAGGAGTTTAGAAGATACTGGTGCGGACCGCAAGCGTCTCCTGATAAAGAGAAGTTTCCGTAAAGCAGTAGACGTGATGTTAGCAATGTGAGAGTCCCACCTCAGGTCAGAAGACAGCGTAATACCTAGATATTTATGGTGTTTAGTTTTCGCTAATGGAACGCCGTTTACAGAGTAAGAAAAGCAAAACGGGAATTTTTTTCTTGTTACTGTCATACAAACGGATTTTTTAGTGTTTATTGTCATTTGCCACGTGTTACACCATTCTGTTATTTTTTTTAGAGAACTGTTTAACGACAGATGGTCTTCGCGGTTGTTAATAGTTTTGTAAAGAATGCAGTCATCTGCGAAGAGCTTAATGTTACAATCAATGTCATTAGTTATGTCATTGATGAAGAGCAGAAATAACAATGGACCAAGGACTGATCCCTGAGGAACGCCCGACGTTACTGGAACTGTTTTGGATGAAACATACTCAAAAACCACAAACTGAGACCGATTTGACAAAAAATCTTCTAACCAAGATAGTAAGTCGCCTTCCCCGATAACAGTTTTTAGTTTTCCTAGCAACTTATTGTGTGATACAGAGTCGAATGCCTTTGAAAAATCGAGCAATATTATGTCTGTCTGGCTACAGTTATTAATATTAAGTGCTAGATCGTGTACAACCTCTGTTAGTTGAGTAACGGTTGATAACCCGCGTTGGAATCCATGCTGATGGGGTGTCAATATACTATTGCGCTCCAGGAATGAGGTTATGTGCTTCGAAATTATGTGTTCCAAAATTTTACACGATGTACTTGTAAGAGAGATTGGCCTATAGTTTGAGGGTGAGGTAGTGTCCCCTGATTTATGAATAGGTATGATCTTTGCCATTTTCCAGTCTCTGGGCAGCCTTGATGATGAAATAGACTTGCGAAAGATAATACCAAGATACTTGCTACACCATTCGGCATATCTTTTTAAAAACTCATTTGGAATATCATCCGGACCTGTTGATTTTTTTGGATCTAGGTTCAGCAGAAGATTGAAAATCCCGTCATCGGTAATTCTGAGAGGTTCAATATTTAGCAGGGGCAAATTGCAGGAGTCGGGGATGATGCCGTTATCTTTAGTAAAGACTGAAAAGAAGAAATCGTTGTACATATTAGCAGTATTGGCCTTATCTTCTACAGAGAGACCGGACTGCACCGTTTTACGGCCACGAAAATGGCTCCAAAACCTGTGTGGATTATTTCTCAAAAAACTTGGGAAAGTTACGTTGAAGTAGTAGTCTTTCGCTTGTTTCGTGACCTGTTTGAGCTTTTCAACGGCACTGCTTAATTTAGATTTCCTCACATGACTACCACCTTTGGTCTTGATAGCTCTGCGTAACCTCTTTACATGACGCTGCGCGTGAATGACGTCTCTAGTGATCCAAGGGTTATTTTTAGCGATGCGTTTGATCTTGAGCGGGACAAAGTTAGTCATACAGTACTGTACAGCGCGTTTAAAGATAAGCCACGTAGCGTCTATGTTTGTAGATCTATCTGATGCGCTCTCGGCAAAGCTGTCGAATTCATGGGCGAGATAAGTTAGGATAGCTGCGTCGTCTGCCTTTGCAAAGTTTTTTATGGTGGTGGTTGGACAGTGGCATGTCATGGTGCATTGTAGCGGTAATTCACAAACTGGGATTTTATGGTCTGAGATGCCTTCGATGACGTGGGTTGCAACACGATGGACGGGGAAATGTTCACTGATTAAAATCAAATCAAGAATGTTTTTTGTTGAGCCTTGTACGCGTGTAGGATCGAGAACTATTTGATGGAGGTTAAAGTTTATCATCAAATTAATTACAGCGTCGGAGATAATTGAAGTGTGATGCATGGTAGTCCAGTCGACATCTGGTAGGTTAAAATCGCCCATTAGAATGATTCGCGAGTTACAACAGTATTGCTGGAGGAAATCTTGAATTACCGATATGCATTCGTGTCCAGAAGAAGGGCTTCTGTAGAAGCTGCCAATTATAATGTTGGTGTTGTTGCAAATAACTTTGCAGAAAACAGCTTCAGCGCCGGTTACTTCAGGAAGCATGACAAATGGGATGCGCTTTTGTATCATAAGTGCCACGCCACCACCGCGGGAGGCGCGATCCTTTCTGACAAGTTCGTAGTTCGGTGGAACAATTTCATCGTCGCTGATATCTTGGGAGAGCCAGGTTTCAGTAATCGCAACTATATCTGGTTCGTGCTCAAGCAGAACAGTCTCTAGGGATTCGACCTTATTTATAACGCTTCTCGCATTGATGTTGATAACCGTCAGTTCTTTGACCGTGCTCCCCGTCGAGTCATTGGTGGGCTTAGATCGGTAGAGTTTTTTTCCAGAGGTGGTTGCTTGGTCTTCCCATCATGTTTTTTCAGAGGTACTCGATTATTCTTCTCATAGTCCCAGACATATGCACGGCCGTTGATGAATAACTTGTCGAAGGCCAAGGACACTTTTTCTTTTCTTTCGCGTTCATCTTTCGCGCTCGCCCAAAGATTTTTCCTGATTTCACGAATTCTGGGGGAAAAATCTTCGCCAATACAGAATCTTGTGTCCTTTAGCTTCCGACCGTTCTTCAATATAGCTGTCTTCTGTCTCGAATCTAATAGTTTAAAGATAACCGGGCGGATCTTGTTGCTCTCTGGTCGTCCTAATCTATGAATTCGTTCGATGGCGACCTGGTCAAGCCCCAGAGTATCTTCAATAATTTTTTTGTTAACAGCCTGCTCTAGAGTTTCGCTGTTCTCTTCATCCTCCTCTTCTAAGCCATACACTATTAGATTCGATCTTCTGCTCCGGTTTTCCAAATCGTCAATCCGTCTTTCTAGTGTATCAATTATTTTAGTCATGCGGGAAACTTCATTCTGGCAAGACGTAATCTTGGTTTCCAACACTGACAATGCATCCAGTTTCTTATCTATTTCTGTGAGTCGTTTTTCTTTTATGTCTTTTATGTCGCAAGCAATGTCCTTTAGTTGTTTTGCAATCTGCGCAAGTTCAGGGCCAGGGTTAGTTTCCACATCACCTCCTAAAAGCAACAATTTTCCAAGAAACACTGCAGTATCGTGCACTATACTCTGAAGCTGCGGGCACGGCAGCACTAGTAGAAAGCGGTCATCTGAACGGTAACAATTTCCAAATTCTTTTCTTACCTGCACAATGAAGGCAAAATGATTATTCCACCGCATGCCGGTAGTGCCGCCGTGCCCAGTGACAGCGTGATGTTCGGGGAGGCAGTATATATTGTTGATCTGCGGTGGCGCTGGTAGCGATCCGTGCGTGCAGTGGTCCGCGCATGTGCCCGGTGACGATCGGTGTAGCCAGTTAACATCCAGATGCGGTGTCAGCGCGTCTCGCACGTGGAACTTGGCGGTGGTGATTCCGCGATCGAAGGCATTTTCCTCGGGCAAGTGGCTGATGCTGGCGCTGGTCGGAGGCAGCGCTCCGATGACCATCTGCACAATGAAGGCAAAATGATATACCCAATCACAATATTATATGTATGTATATATATATATATATATATATATATATATATATATATATATATATAAACAAGGGAAGGGGTGTGAGGGGCTCGTTATAAATATGAGAAAAGCCAACAGCCACAGAAACCAAGGGCACAGGGGATTTGTTTAATTATTGTATTTATTTTTGTCGTGTTGATCAATAATATGACTGAATATGTTATCGCTTAAAGCTAATTGATTAGAAAAGCAGAAGACAAAACAGCCACATGCCGCCGGTGAGATCCGAACCCACGAGCTCCGAATTACGCGTCCGGTGCTCTACCGCTGAGCTACGGTGACGACTGTCAAATCTTCTGCTTTCGGGGGTATTTATGTTTACATATAACCTAACCTTGGGAGTGTTCACCAGCGCCACCCACGTTCTTAAGCGGCTGACGTAGCACGTTCTGAGTTACCGCTAATGTGACGTAGAGCGTCATCGAACGGCGAGGGTGGAAGCTGCGTGAGAACCCTCTTATGCTTCCTATGGCGTCAAGGCTGCCAGAATCGAGGCCAGAATCGAGCAATTAACCAAACAAGGGAAGGGGATGAGGGGCTCGTTATAAATATGAGAAAAGCCAACAGCCCAGAAACCAAGGGCACGGGGGAATTTTTTTTAATTAATGTATTTATTTTTGTGGTGTTGATCCATAATATTACTGAATATGTTATCGCTTAAAGCAAATTGATTAGAAAAGCAGAAGAAAAAGCAACCACGTGCCGCCGGTGGGATCCGAACCCACGACCTCCGAATTACGCGTCCGGTGCTCTACCGCTGAAATACGGCGACGGCTGTCAAATCTTCTGCTCTCGGGGCTATTTATGTTTACAAATAACCTAACTTTGGGAGTGTTCAGATGGATCGAGCCACAGGCGCGTAGGAACACACTAATGTTGTGCGCGCCATCCTGATTGGATGAGGGAGCTCTACTTTCGTTGTGCTACAAACATCTTGTGAGACGGAGTATAGATACAAACTAAATATGCTTAATGAGGGCGTCATATATGTATAGGTTAATGATAGCGTTACACAAGCACTATGCATGACCTCTAGGCAATCAACGAGCTATCACGTAAACCCGATGCAATCATTAGAGTGTAGTTTTTCAGCGGCCATGAACTGCTCCTGGAGAAAGCATCATCGCGCATTCACTAGCACCTCAAGGCTAAGTACATGGGTTGTCAGATGTGCTGTAATGGTATGCAGAGCGCTAAACGTTCGATACCTCTCGTCTTATTGATTAAGATGCTCTGCTATTTGCATGACAGTGAAGTTGTCTGGTACTGGAATATAATTCACCCTTACATCTTCTCTACAACTCAAGTACGTTTCCGACGTAGAGAGAAATATTTTTGTAGTTAGTTCCGAACCAATTCATTCTTTGGGTAATTTCTCACTTGTTGACGTTTCTTTCTAGTGAGCGCTTCCTGCGGGGACCTTTTTTCCATGCACTGGTTTTCTTACCGCAATTCCATTTCGCCCAACAGGCCCATTCACGCAGGTGTGCATGCACTCGCTCAACGCTGTCTTCCGAAGAATTTTTTTTAAGGGAGGGAGGGGAAGAGCGGCCATCTGCGCATTCAGTGCTGCTCCTGTGCCTCCTGGAGATTTTAAGCAAGTGGCGCTCCGGAAATTTGTTCGTGGCTGACTTTGTGTCAAGGAAGACGCTGGTTCCGGGTGCGTGTCCTCTTAGGAATGTGATCCCCAGAATGAATTTTTTTTTGGTCGCCTCTGTGAGACACAGGTGCAATGAACGAATGTAAAATGTACAGTGTACCTCTTCAAACACTCCATGGCTTCTTTGCGATTAGAGCCAAGAAAAATTTTCGGGCAGCCTAAGTAATCTCAAGAGAGAAATACGATAACGGTCTATTTGGATTCATTGCGCGCTGATGGCGACGACCTCAGGAGTGCGACATATTGGCATTGACGCGCGTTAGATGTCCGACTATCAATTATGGCAATTGCGTCGTGTGTCGTATAAAGTAGTCAGCGAGACACATACGTTCGCGTCGCCGCGGGCTCGAAACCTTGTCGAGGACGTAGAGTTTTTGTTCATTTATTTATTACGGTCTCCGCCCACCTGACACTCTGTCCCCCCCTGCACACATATTTTCACCTTTCCACTCACACACTTGCGACTTTCGATGTAGCCCTTCACCTGGATGAAAACAAGTTCAATGTTATTGAACTCGCTCTGGTACGGTGGTGAACGAAGTACTTCGTGGCAATGGGTAGCCGCCAGGATGTCCATGCGGTACACAACGCTGGTGTGTTTACTTTTTAAGATAGCTTCAGAAGTTCTGCCTTACCATGTACTGTGACCACGGAACAGGGTTGCCGTTGGAAATTTTTCGAAAAGAGCCAGATCTGAAGCTAAAAGCAGCCAAAATTAGCCACGCCACCTGATCTTGGCGCCAAATTTGTAGCCAAATAGAAAAAAACCATTATTATAAGCCACTTTTATTAATGAACAAAAAATCATATTTTAATCAACGCAAAAACACCGAGTAAATAAATAACACGGAATTTTGGCCCTCTTGCTCGGCCTTTTTCCATTTTTCTCGAAACGTGCGCTTTGCTCTTGCGTCTTATCCAATGTTAGACGCCGGTGTCGCAAGCCGAAGGCACAAAAACAGAATCTTTGTCGCCTTGTGGTATACAAGTGTTATTTCATCGGTACCGTGCTCCTCGTTCCTCTCCTGCTGTCATGCCGTTCACACGGCTGCACCTAAACGCATGGTTTCGGATGCATGATCCTAACAGAGAAAGTACTCTAGATGAGCGTTATTTTCTCCAGATGCAGCGCAGCGTCCGCACAGCCTCTGCTTCTCCGTGCATTTCAATTAGCGTCATTTTCTCCAGATGGCGCGCAACGTCCTCGCGGGATTTGCTTCGACGTGCGCCCATCACCCAGAGTACGCGCGTCTGCGCACCCGCGTCTGCGAGTTGGTATAACAGCTCTATGTGCGCACCGCCGGCGGAGAGAATATACGAGTCGACTCGCGTCGAGGACGCGCGCGCGCATCAAGGAGACCGGGACAGCCATGAGGACAGCAAAGCTTGGAAATAATTGTTCTTTTGTTCTTGCTTACATTTGTATATGCAATTGCAAAAAAAAATGGCTAGTAAATGCGCCAAAATACAAGTTCAAAGTAGCCAGAAAGTAGCCAAGGAGCCAACGTGAAATTTTCACCGCCAGACGGGGTCGAAAAGTAGCCAATTTGGCGCAAAGTAGCCACCAATGGCAACCCTGCCACGGAACACCTTTCTTAGCGAGCCAAAGCTTAAAGGTGCACTGAAGAGGAATCTGAACTCGACTTTTTGTCGCGGGAACTCGATCTGCACGTTCTGAGCATTCTTAGAAACTTCGATTTATTGCCCTGTGTGGCTGATTTTCCTAATTAAATCGAATTAACGTCCGGCTCCCGGCTTTTTTTTTTTTTAATCCTGCCTCGTACGGTATGCGGAGTCGAAAAACGCGTGGAGTGCCTTGCAGCCCGCTCCGTGGAGGCTTTGCTTTCGCTTCATTTTGTTTTTTTTTAATTTTCCGTGAATAAATGGTTTCATTCGCAGATAATATAGCCGCAAAATAAGCCCGCAGAAATAAAAATATGCGCGGACTATTTGTTTCTACGGGCTACTACGTATTACTCCGCCGATGGCAGAGCGGCAAGCCGCCGCGGGACTGGCTGAAAGGCAGTCCACGCGTTGGTCGACTCCGCCCGCCGTACGAGGGAGAACTAAAAAAAAGAGGCGGGAACCGGACGTTAATTCGATTTAATTAGTAAAATCAGCCACACAGGGCAATAAATCGAAGTTTCTAAGAATGCTCGGAACGTGCAGATTGAGTTCCCGCGGCAAAAAGACGAGTTCAGATTCCTCTTCAGTGCACCTTTAATACCAGCTTTGCGCGTAGACTTGGTAGGTGCTTTCAAGAGGCAAGCTATGATATGGAGCACAGTCCATGACGACAATCCTATTGGCCGGAATGTTTGGCAGGAGCTTGTCGGTGAACCACTTCTCTATGTAGTTGCCATCCTTATCAGACTGGTAGTCAATGTGTTTTTTTCCTTTTTTGCACCGAAGAAACCAGCAGCAGCGTCTTCCACGAATCCTGTTGCACTGCTTCCAGCGTGTACAAGGATCAAATGGGCCCCTTTGCCCGAAGGCGTAGCCAGTTCCGTTGTTAAACCTTCCAGGAAGGCATCCTGAGATAACTTCACAGTTTTTTCCTGCCAGACGTATTCTTCTGTGTGCCCTGCGTTGACCTAGGTTTCTTCTATGTAGATGATGCACCTGTAAATGCAAAACAACCGAGTGCACGACTTAGTGCTTGTAAGTAAACAAACACACTGCAGCGTGTACGTAGGCAACCTACTGCAACAAACAGACTGCTGACCACTGTCTCACACACAGCCGTTCAAAGACATTCGAGAATAAGAATTATCTCGGCTTTATTGCTCCCTTGCTCGGGCTTATATTTAACGCTCAGGCGGCATTTCGTAGCCAGTTTATATTCACTGTATGTTTGCATGGGGCACTTAAATAATTCAGCACCATTTGAAATTTCTTCCCTTGTGGCGACTGAGAACAAAAATTGCCAATGTTCGCAGCAGTAGCGCCAGTATCTTGCACCACTTGATGAACGGGCAGTGTACAGTGGCTGTTCATTCCAACCTACGGTGACGACGAGATGGCACAACCCATTGCAGTGCTACGGCATTTTTGGTAGTTTTGTTGTTTTATTGCTAAAGCAATACTACTTTTCAAGCCTTTCCGGTGCGATGGCGGTGCACATGAAATGACCTCTGTGTGACGTCACGCCGTAGAGCTGGGCGACCATCTCGCGGCGTCCGTGTGCGACGGCGGTGCACATGAACGGCGGCCTTACTCCCGCTCTCTCCCCCAGGAGTGCCACAGGTGTTGTGACGTCACGCCGAAGAGCTGGGCGACCATCTCGCGGCGTCCATGTGCGACGGCGGTGCACATGAACGGCGGCCTAACTCCCGCTCTCTGCGCCAGGAGTGCCACAGGTGTTGTGACGTCATGCCGAAGAGCTGGGCGACCATCTCGCGCCGTCCGTGAGCGACGGCGGTGCACATGAACTGCGGCCTGACTGGATTGGATTGGACTGGATTGGATTGGATTGTATTGGATTGTATTGGATTGGATTGTATAACCGATGCATCGCGAGAAGTCTAACCACAAGCACCACCACCAGCTGCTACTCTACCAGCTGAACCATGGCGTAGGTACGGATATTGCTTTCGCAATTACCGGGCTTAACCAAGCTAAGCCACAGCGAATTTTTCTTCCCGCACCAATTGGGATTTCGCGATTAAATCTGACCCATGAGGACACGCGTCCCACGCAAACGTAGCACAAAACTGGCCGTGAAACGTCATCTCTCGCAAAAGGTCGGCAACAGCAACGTGGTTAAGACTATTTCTTTAAAATGTGTTGTTCTGAAGCAATACGCACTGTTTCGACTACGAGGCTGCAACGCTAACATCAAGCTCTATATGAAGCCAGTCTGAGCAAGAAAATAAGCAAGGAACGAATCGTACCTGCCTTGTCCTCGGAATTCCTTGATCGCCCGCAGGTACCTGCGACGCCAGGCAATGATGTCATTTCGCTCGATCAGCGCAAGGTTCCGTTTCCCTCTTGAAATGCATATCTGATGTCCTTCATCAACCTCCACAACGACGTTTTCTTGAAGTTCGGCAGGTCGTCGCCCTCTCTCACAGCCTGTACTGACAGTGTTTAGCAACACTGTCCAGTGTTTGGACTTCCCTGCTCGCGTACATACTGTGCCCTTCAGATGGATGGCATGTACTGTGAAGCTGCCATTCTTGACTTCGCGAGCTTGAACTCTTCAAGTCGCGAGGTATTTTCTTCGTATACGCCAGAGACACGCACAGACTTGATTCTGGCAACGGTACGGTGACACACTCCAGTGTAACACTCAGATAACTCAGTACTTCCCGTACAGACTTCCCAGGAAAATGGATCCTGGTACGAGAGTACACATTTGCAATTACTTCTTTGGCGTGCCTTGACGGCTTGGATATACGAACCTTTATGAAAATGCGTACAGCAGAGGTGGCCGGGGGCGCTGTGCTGGACGCCATTTTCTCAAAAGTGCAAGGGAGCCCAAAAGAGTAAACATAGCGGCCAGGGTGGCGGATACAGCGAAAACGTGAAATGGAAAAAGACCACCAAAGCAAAATACAAATTCACACATCTTGATCGATTTTCTCGCAATAAGAGCGTTTTTTTTGTCACGCTGATGACAAATGTATTATCCACGAAAACTGCCGGCAAAGCATTTGTTATTTTTCGCTCACCACAAGCAGAGCAATATTTTTTGTCGCGGATTCAGGTTGCCCAAAAAAGAGCGCTATCTTTGGCAGCGTTGCACCCGATATATGAAACATCCCGTAGTTACGTGGACACAGAATCACACTTTGAGCTACGTGGCCGTAGTGGAAGAGCGATCTGCGTTGCACCCTTTGGCGTTGAAAAGGTTGTAGCCGAAGCGCGATTGCACTGCACGGTAAAGATCGCCAGGTGGACGAAATTAACCCGTAGCCCTCCACTACGGCAACCCTTTCTCTCTGCTCTCACTCCAACCTTCCTTTCCTGCCTCCCTTACGGTGGGGTTTAGGTGTACACCGAGACATGTGAGATAGATAGCGCCATTTCCTTTTCTTAAAAGGTGAACGCCTTCGTTGGCGTTGACAACATTGTGGCCGTGCAACGGTCGTGACTCGTCAACATGATTGTATATTCATATATATATATATATATATATATATATATATACTGTAGTGTAGCAGCCGCGCTCGCTCACTGTGGGGAGCTATTCGAGTGAAAGACGACGACGATTCAGAGGCGTGAAGCTCGCTCGCAGCCCGAACGTTTGCCTGAACGTTGGAAGGCGTCCAAGGTACTGCTGAGTCACAACTCCCTCTTACATTTGTTGGAGGCTGCTGTACGTTCCCCCTCACATACTGAGCTCCGTAGCCGCACCTTACCTTCGCCGTCCGTTATGCATGAAGTCACCAGCGAGACAACCCACATCCCTTCGCCTACCATCTTCTGTTCTGGCGGGCTCCGGCAGCGCGATCCCAGCGTATTCAGCGGTGCCGACGACCAGGATGTCGACGACTGGTTGTCCTCGTACGAGCGCGTCAGCGCCCACAACAAGTGCGACGATGCCACCAAACTTGGTAACGTTCTCTTTTATCTCACTGACGTAGCCAACTTGTGGTTCAGAAATCATGAGGCCGACTTGCCGACCTGGTCGTCCCTCAAGACCAGTTTCTGGGAGGTATTTGGCCGCCCGGCTGTGCGCAAACTGCGCGCCGAACAACGCCTCCGCTCCCGCGCTCAGACCACCACCGAAACCTTCACAAGTTATACTGAAGACGTCCTCGACCTGTGCAAGCGCGTCAACCCATCCATGCCGGAGTCCGACAAAATTAATAACATCTTGAAGGGTATCTCCGACGACGCGTTCCAGATGTTGCTGGAATGGAATCCACAAACAGTGGTGGATGTCATACAGCTATGCCAAAGCTATGACGTCCTCAGGAAGCAGAGAACTTCTCGTCGTTCCGGCGTGCACGACGCGTCACTTCCTGCGTCGGCTGTATGCAGTTTAGATTCTGACCCGGCCTCGCTGCTTCCCGAGATCAAGGCCCTTATACCTGAAGAGGTGGCCCGCCAACTGTCCCTGCTGCCTGTGTCTGGCGACCCTGCGCCATCCCTTGATCCCACATTTCGACGCACCATCCAAGAGCAGGTCACCGATGCTTTGCCCTCCAGCCCTCGGCTCCCACCTGTGTCTGCCCCTCTCACGTATGCCGAGGTTGCTGCAAGACTACAACGCCATGACGCCTATGTTTCCCATCCACCTGTCGCGCCGCTGCCTCCTCCGCCGGCACCTATTCGTCGTCGTCTGCCACCTCGCCGCGCCGTCGTGAACCCATGGCGCACACACGACAACCGTCCCATATGTTATGCCTGTCGCTTGCCGGGCCACGTCGCACAGCTTTGTCGCCAACACGAGCCGAGTTTCTGGGACGGGGCAGGCCCATACCGCTACGATCCTGCGCCTCCTTCACTACCCGTTTACTCCGGCACCCCTGCGGACTCGTTCCCTCTTGACTGCTCTTCGTACTCTTCACGCCGGTCGCCCTCTCCGCGTCGCCGATCTCTTTCTCCCATGCGCCGACGCTCACCTTCCCGTCCGGAGGAAAACTAACAGCCGCAGTTCCGGAGGCAAGAACTGCGATTCTATCGAACTCTCCAAGTCCTCCGTCGTCACCCGCAATGTTGTCCAAGTGTTTATTGATGGTGTCGCCTTTCTCGCCCTTGTAGACACGGGCGCTGCTGTATCCGACTGTTCTCTTTACTCCGACTGTTGCTGCTGCCTGTCGCCACTGTTTCCTCCTTCCGTTCGCTCTTTTCACTATCTGCGATGGTCACAGCGCAATTTACGTCACGAACCCCTTTTCTTGCCCGTCAACGCTTCTCCGTGGCGAATGCCTGGGACATGTCGAATCAGCCGTCCATGCTCTCCCATACTCCGTCTCCGAAGAACCTGCCCCTGTCCACATAGATGCCATTGATTCGCATCCTGCTGCGCCAAACCAAGACACCGTTTCTGTTTTTTCCCGATCTATCGATGCCAGCCTTTCGCCACACCAACGTGCAAAGCTCGTCGAGGTACTTGAACGTTTCCGCCCGTCATTCGACTTCCCACACACCTCTCTTGGCCGCACATCCATCGTCACACATAGCATCGACACCGGCACGCATGCCCCTTTGCGCGAGCGCCCATATCGCGTGTCGGCTACTGAGCGCACCTTCATTACCACAGAAGTGAACGACATGCTTCAGCGCGGTGTCATCCAGCCTTCTCAAAGCCCCTGGGCCTCCCTCTTGTTCTCGTGAGGAAGAAGGGCGGATCCATCCGTTTTTGCGTCGATTACCGTCGCCTCAACAAGATTACGCGAAAGGATGTGTATCCACTTCCTCGTATTGATGATGCCCTCGACTATGTGCAAGGCGCGGGATTCTTTTCTTCACTGCACCTCCGCTCCGGATACTAGCAGGTACGCATGGATGCTGCTGACCGGCCGAAGACGGCCTTTGTTACGCCCGACGGCCTCTACGAATTTAACGGCATGCCGTTCGGCTTGTGCAATGCGCCGGCCACATTCGAGCGCATGATGGACACAGTTCTCAGCGGACTCAAGTGGCACACGTGGCTCTGATACAAAGACGATATCGTAGTCTTTTCTCCAGACTTTCCATCGCACCTGGTCCGTCTCGAGCGTGTCCTGCAATGTTTGACCGACGCCGGCTTGCAATTGAATTTGAAGGAGTGCTGCTTCGCAGCCCGGCGGCTTACCATCTTGGGCCACGTCGCCACCAAAGAAGGCGTCCTTCCCGATCCTGCAAAACTGCGCGCAGTCGCCGAGTTCCCTCGAACCACATCCCTCAAATAGCTGCGTAGCTTCATCGGGCTGTGTTCTTATTTTCGCCGCTTCGTGCGCAATTTCGCTTCCATCCTCTCTCCTCTGACCGATCTGCTTGCCGGCGACGCCAACCTCTCGTCATGGACACCAGACTGTCATGCGGCGTTCACCACGCTTCGCCGCCTGCTTGTGTCCCCTCCGATCCTCCGCCATTTCGACCCCAGCCTGCCCACCGAAATTCACATTGACGCCAGCGGCGTAGGCCTCGGCGCCGTTCTGGCTCAGCGGAAGCCCGGCTTCGCCGACCATGTTGTTGCGTATGCCAACCGCACTTTGACGAAGGCTTAGCGGAATTATTCCGTAACAGAAAAGGAATGCTTGGCAATAATTTGGGCTATTGGAAAGTTCCGACCTTACCTATACGGTCGCCCATTCTCTGTCGTTACCGACCACCATGCCCTCTGCTGGCTGTCGTTCCTTAAAGACCCCTCAGGCCGTCTTGCTCGTTGGGCGTTGCGCTTACAAGAGTACGACATTGAAGTAATCTATCGATCTGGCCGCAAGCATTCTGATGCCGACGCACTATCGCGCTCCCCGCTACCTTGTGACTTAGAATGCACATCTTTCGCCACCACTGATGCATCTTCCCTTAATATTGCCGACATGCCATTTGAAAAACATCACGACCCCTGGATCGCTTCCCTCCTCGCTCTCCTGTCTTCACCATCTCAGCGACCTACGACCCTCACTCTCCGTCGTCAAGCCCGCCACTTTGCCATACGGGACGGCCCACTTTACCGCCGCAACTACCTTTCCGACGGGCGCAAATGGCTCCGTGTGATTCCTCGGCACCTCCGTTCCGACATATGCGCCTCTTTCCACGCCGACCCCCAGTGTGCTCACGCCGGTGTGGTGAAGACCTACACGCGCCTTCGACTCCGCTTCTACTGGCGGGGAATGTACCGTTTTGTCCGAGAGTATGTTCGCTCCTGCCCGGAATTCCAACGTCGCAAAATCCCTTCTCGCCGTTCCATTGCTCCGATGCAGCCCTTACCTTGCCCCACCTTGCCCCACCTTGCCTTTCTTTCTTCTTTAAGGCCGCGAGCCTACCTCTACCATGGATACCATGCTTCAGTGTCGCCCTGATGCCTCCGAGTCTCTTACCCTTTCTCAAGCGGCGACCTATGCTGAGGAATGCCGCCAGATTGCCCGATCTCTTACAACGCATGATCAGAATCGCCAGAAGCACCCTCGACTTCGAGCCCCTACCAGTCCGCTTCCATCTTATACCCCAGACTCGCTCGTATGGCTTTGGGTTCCTTCAACCAGTCCCGGTCTCTCCACGAAACTGATTTCAAACTACCAAGGTCCGTACCGTGTCGTCTGCCTGACCTCTCCAGAGAACTACATTATTGAACCGCTTTCGCCACCCCAAGATGCGCGCCGTCGCGGCCGTGAAACAGTGCACGCTGACCGCCTCAAGCCTTACTACGATTCGCCTACCGTGTGTGCTCCCTGAGTCGACAGGATGGCTCCTTTTTCGCCGGAAGGTAATTGTAGTGTAGCAGCCGCGCTCGCTCACTGTGGGGAGCTATGCGAGTGAAACACGACAACGATTCAGAGGCGTGAAGCTCCCTCGCAGCCCGAACGTTTGCCTGGACCTTTGCTGGACGTTGGAAGGCGACCAAGGAACTGCTGAGCCACAGCCCCCTCTTATATATATATATATATATATATATATATATATATATATATATATATATATATATATATATATATATATATATATATATATATATAGATAATCTTCTCGTGCGTTGTCAACGTCGCATACTCCAAGAGTTTTCAGCTAAAAGCTCGTAACTGACTTCCTTGGTAAATGGACACCTTAATCGCGCATTGAGCTCTACTGGAGTGTCCACCTTCAACAAAGTGTGCTTTCGTATAATGTTTCATAAGTACAGGAATGCTAAACGACGAGCCAGTTTTTTTCAACATCTCATTCTCCTTAGCCATTCTCTCGAAAGGAACAGACCTCCTCTCTCCCGCGGATTCCTCGTGTTGCTTGTGCCACACGTACCATTCGATGCCGACCGAGTTGCCCCGGCACAAATCTCAGAGGGCGGAATGGTGCCCCCCTCCCCCTAATTTACCTCGCTGTTGAAGATGATTTCGAAGTTTTGGCGCAGTTAATCCTAATTATAGGCCGTGTACATAGCCACCTTTAACATTTTTATATATTTCTGCTTTAAATAAATAAAAGCTGTTAATGCACTCATCATAATCATCAAGAATCACTGAAAAAAAAAGTTTCTTACGCCCCTAGTTGAAGCGCTCTGAATTAATGTCACTAGATGGCACCACTGTGCACATCCAAACAGGGACGCCGCGGCACGGCCAGGGTAAACTAAAAATATCTATAGTTGGGCTGTTCACAGCGTTCGCACCACACTCAAGGCACAGAAGCTTACTGTGCTCTGCAAACCAAAATTCGGTCTGGCCATGGTAGGCAAGGTTGCTTGATTCACGAGCGACATTGAAATGTCGCTCTGCCGGCTGTAAGCTGAAAAGTAGTGAGTAGGTCTTTTTATGCGCAGAGAAAGACTATTAAAGACCATGCAGCATCTCACTGCATCGAAATGTAGGCAATGAGTGCGTATTTATGTTTGCAATAAATAAAGAGGCATCAACCATCGTCATCCCTCGTTTTCACATTACGGTAGCTTGTTACGGGAAAGAAGCTATGCTAACCGTCTTGAGCCGTTTTGCAGCGTCAACCCGAGAGTCCGGTAACACGGCGACGGTAATGTAACCATGGACTCGATATGCTGGAACCCTGTAGTAACGATGCACTACGTGAAGAAGGAGCATATAAGCATTTTATTCACAGGACTTTTACACGTACGCCAAGGAAGTTAAAAAAAAATGCTGCGTATTGAAGCTGCATTAGACCTATTTTGGGTCATGCCTATGCGCACGGGATGCTCCATGACCACATAGAAAAAACTCCATGCTGTGCAGCCAGATTCATTTTGTGACTGTATAGCTATAAGGCCAACTGAAGTGTCTGCAAAGGCGAGCTCAATTGGGAAGTGATTGCCTTCCGCCGAGGAAAGCTGGGGCTTAAACTGTGATCTGGATTATTTCACACACACCTGCATCAGAGTGTCACATGTTTTCACGCATACAGCTCACGGTGATAAAATGCGCGAATATCATGCCAGACAGGGCACTAAGGCGAACGCTTTATTTTTTTTTATTCATTTTTGGAATGGAATTGATTCTTTGAAATTAAAGCGTGCTCGGAGAAACGGAGATGAAAGCGGATGACATCTTGTCATTCTTCAGAACCTGGGCGGAGTTTCTCGTAGTGGGCACGGCGCTCGCTCCTGGTCTTGTTCGGAGCCGAATTCACGCTTGTAACGGCATTCGTCGCGAATGTGATCAGAGAGATCCTCTGCTCCCATCACATCGTTGTAGCCCAGGCTCGCGTTTGAGCAAGTCACCTGCAAATGGTTCACTGGGAAGATAAGCCAACAAGCAGAGTTTCCAAACACAATGTGACGACATAAGAAGAGCTTAAATGAATGACGTCTTCACAACACAGCATGTTTCATAAGTGACAAAAAAAGCCAAGACTTCCGAACACTTCGTGGTCATTGCTGCGACTGATGGCGTACATCGCCATTGAAATATTGCGGAAAGGCAAAAAACACTGAGAGAAACATACATACAGGAAAACATGTGGTTGCCACTATTACAAGATTTCCCGCTAAAAACACTCGACTATGTACAAAGGAAACTAATTTGAATGTATAACTCCAAGAAAGGTGAAAAGCACATGGTGTGAAATTAAAGATAGTTGTGCGAAATTCCTTGTTTTCGTTCTTGGCGTGTTAGAGATATTTGCACGAGTTATCGAATAATAATTTTATCCTACTGGCTTTATCCAATGGTAATCTTCTGTTTCCTTCCGAGAGTGATGAACATTACTTTGCCTGTCTAAGGCATTGATCATACTTTGCACTTGTTCCCATCAGTGGCTTAGCAAGGCACTGTCGTCAGCGAATCACATATTGCTGAGGTAATCTCTATAAATTATTATCCCCAACTTTTCTCAGTCTAGTACTCTGAATACCTCCTGCAAACAAGCGGTGAATGGGATTGGAGAGATCGTTTCTTCCTGTCTGATATCCTTTCATATTGACATTTTATTGCTGCGTTAAAGGAGGATTATTCTGGCTGTGAAGACGTTTTGATATTTTCTAGTATTTTTACGTAAAGTTCTCATACACCTTTAGTCCGTAATGTCTGCATGACTGCTGAGGTTTCGACAGAGTGAAACACTCTGTTGCTTTCGGTGACTGCAATTTTTGTGGGTTGCGTTTATTCTCCGGATTTCTTCCTCACCTTATTGGTAGCGTGAATATGATCTATTCTTGAGAAGTCTTACGAAAGCCTGCCTGGAGATTGGGCAGATTGAAGATGGTTACTCCTTTTAATAATCCCAAAGAAAATATGATCGCCCAAATAAGGACGGCTTTTGCCAAGTCTCGCGAGGGAGGAATAAACAATCGCAAGATGGGTGGCTCGTAAGCAAGATGGAAGGCAGCGCTTTTATTAGAACTTTATATTAACGGGCAGCTGGCCAGGTTGAGACATTTCATATAAACCAACCCACCACGTGTATCGGGCTAATATGCAACGTCCGCGTTCTGTAGAAAAGGCGCCGTACAAAACGGCTACGCCGCGAACGAATGGCCTTGGGTACGTTGTGTGCTATCGTGAAATGTATACGAAGCTTCAAAGAACTCTAAAAAGCATGAGAGCAGCAGTCGCACTCTAACATATTTCATTCAGCACCACATGTGAGTGAGAAATTCCTTGGGCCCTCTTCATTAAACGGAGCGCTCTGCAGCCGCTTCTCGCATCCTTGTTCACAAATTAAGCCGCCGCGGTGGCTCAATGGTCAAGGCGCTCGGCTGCTGACGCGAAAGATGCGGGTTCGATTCCGGTCGCGGCGGTCGATTTTCGATGGAGGCGAAATTCCAGAGGCCCGTGCACTGTTCGATGTCACTGCATGTTAAAGAACCCCAGGAGGTCAAAATTTCTGCAGCCCTTCACTCCGTCGTCCCTCACAGTCTGAGTCGCATTGGGACGTTAAACTCCCATGAACCATGTTCATAAATTATGCACTAAGTCCGGTAGGAGTCAAGCTTCTGATTGACTCTGCAGTGGTCGTTGCAATTTCCATGTTCGTGCATAGCCTCCATGTCAGTTGTAAGAAGAAACTAGTCAGGGTATACGTTCCGGTCAACTGTCGCCTGCATCCTGCCGGGTATGGCTGTGGACAGGGAGTGCACACATATATCAAACGCGTGTACCGTTAATGCCAGCTTGGCTGCATAATGCATCTCTACGCTACAGGTTCACTGTGCAGAGACCGAACACTCGAATTAAGGGCGCTGACAACTGGCCGTGCGCGTCGGCGCCTCATGTGCTGCATGCATGATAACCCCGCTGGGAAACGCTTTGTGTAAGGTATCCTGGCTTTGGAGGACCTCACAGAAGAAACGTGTCCTGGGGGCACTGCTTCCAAAACAGGAAGAAAACGGACAACGTGAAGTCATCACTCAAGCCCTCGCCGCTCCTGAGATCCAGGAGATTCCAGTCAACGGCTGAGGACATTGCTGTGACCGAGCTGCGCCTCGGATCCCTGTCAACCTTGTGACAGGAGCTAATAAATGTCAGCTCTCTCCCTTATCCCTGTATAATGAACCGAACGTGAGGTATTGAAAAATGCATGTGGCACTTCTCGAGCATCTTTCAGCATATTCACATTTCCACTGCGCAGAAAACATGGCCGACCACGTGATAGCATGGTGCTTAATACGTTGACGACTTGCATATATAGACGCCGCGTCTGCGTGACTACGTGCAAACAAAGAAACCGACGCATTGCAAATTGAGAGCGCCCGCAGCCTGCACAAAGTAGCGCAGTTGACTGCTTAAGTGAGAAAGAAACCGCTTCACCGTTCATCACCAAGCAGAAAATAGCGCGAATGCCGTTGAGAGCCAGCGGTTCTCGACTTGCTGCGTACAACTGCCACGAGCAGCCTGAGCCCCCAGAATGGAAGAAAGATTCACTGCACATTCGTTTATGTCTAGCCTTTTTCTCCTTCGTCTGCATCGAGCAGTTTTAAGAATCCGACACTTCGCAATACTGGACCCGCTCGCACTCTGCTTCCCTCGTATTTCGACGGTAGTATTGCCTCTTGACGGCGAAATAGCGCGTCTCCAGGGAAAGCGTAAATAGGACAACAACAGCGATTCCATGAATCGATCAGTGAGGGCACCACGTGTTTCTTGCATTTACGCAGTTTTACGAGGAGAAGCCCGAGGTGCTTGCCAACGCGTGACCATGTTCAACACCCAATGTCTTGCACGTGATCACAACACAAGTGACACATCAAGAAAAAAACACCCAGCACAGGACTTCACGGCACTTCATATCGCCTCTTTATCTTTTTCTATCACAATACCCTCCCGACCCGACGATTCTTCTCTCCCGCTACCCCCCCCCCCCCCCCCCCCCCCCGCATACTTTTTATTATTCCACTTCATGCTGCTATGCTCTGCAATTCCTACTGGCATTTCTCAGAAACCCTTGGCTTCTCCACTCTATCCCCCCCCCCCCCCCCCACCCTGCCATTCATCTTTCTCCCCTCCATCTCCACCCTCCATTATCTGTTTTCCATCTTTCGCTTATTTCGCTTCTCAGTATCTTGTTTGGCCTTGCTGCTTAAACTTTTATCCTAGCTTTTCCCGACCAGCTAAGTGAGTCATGGCATCCCGCCTGTCTTACCTGACACATAGCCTCTCAAAGCCACGTTCACTATCTCTCTGCCAGCCACACCCCAAATTCCTTTCTCGCAGGTCAGCCTCTTTACCCTCTAGCACCCATCCTATGTGAACAAGGTTTTCAAGGTTTCGGAGACTTCCTCCCCAGAATGAAGGTCCGCGCAAGACAAGCCACGTCATCTAGACAAAACATTGGCATGCACCCTGACTCTTTCCTCTCCCTTCTTGTAGTGGTGGTAAGGTCCTTGTATTGGGATACAAAGGACACCCTTAGAAAAGTACTTGTGGCAAGAGGGAATTTCAGGATCAGTAAACTGTTCCAGGAAAAGGGATCACGTGTGCGTTCAGGAATCTTTAGAGGTTGCCAACCGTCGTGCCGGGCAAAGGTATAAGAAGTCGCGTCTAAGGAGAACACACCCAGTACACCGCCTGCCGTACAAAGCTGCTTCTTGCTGCTCTGGATAAACGAGGGACACCTGCGGACGTTTCATCATGGCCGTCTATCTAAAGGTATGCGCTGTTACTACTACATTCCTTGGTCAACCACGGCGTTTTTTCTTGCTTTTTCAGGCGCAGCAGTAGATATAAACTATTTTAGTCAAATGAAGCAGCAATGCAAGCAACATGTCGCTATATTCACTCGAAATTGAGGGCGCGGCACTCTCAGTAAAATGGAAGTAGTACGTACTAAATTGTGTGGTAGTAACTGGTTGTCATATATGGTACTACCCTTTTAGTAACTGCAGGTTGTAAGTGCAGGTAGAAACGACTTCTGCCAGCAGTTGGTAACGGGAAGCTAGCAGTATTTACTAAGAAAATGAATAGAAACTCGCATATGTTGCTAGATTCATCGTGCGGTGTGCTGGCGTGGTTTGTCAAATTTATGCGTACTCGAAAAAAAAAACTTCCCAGAGAACTTGACTAATTCCGGTATCCAGACAGAGCTATCGGAGCGTGGTGTCCGTAAATCACAAACTTAGGTTTAAGCTTATCGCGCATGACATCTAGAAATTATGCGAGGAGATGGCATCAACAACCTTACCGTGCGCACTGCGCGTGCACATGTAGGGAAATCTTTCCCAGTCTTATATGCCCGTAATTCAGAGCCTCATTTAGGGGCTAGTGGCTCTTACCGGTTGAGCTAAGATACCAGCGTTAATTATGAATTTGAGATTCTAGAAACAGCTTAGTCTACCTCACCATATCCCCCTGGAGAAATTTTTCATTACAAAACCAATTTCTCAGCACGACAATCTGTGTCAGTTTATATTCTTTGACTTTATTTTAGGGTTAAAGGAATGGTTACTAACTAGGTAGTAACTAGCGATTATAGTTAGTAAAACGGTAGTAAGGGCTACTTTTGCCAGCTATACCTTGAAGAGGGTACTAAATAGCTGATAAAAGGTAGTAAACCGAAGTCAGAGTTAGTAACTACTGCACTTACTACATTTTTACTAACTTTTTCTTTAAGAGTGTAGAGTAGAAGTTCTTAACGATTGTCAACATTTCAGGTATGCACACACGTCCACCATTCTCGGTGAAAGATCTAAATATTGGAAAACATTAAGATACTGTTATGGAAACATTCAAGATAATAATAAATTCTTCCGATATGTAGCAAAATCTTTCTTTTAAAGGTCTGCATCGACCGCATCGAACAGTTAAGACTACCATCGGCAACCAGTAAAGAACACTTTAGCCGATAACAGTGGCCTTAATGGAAAAATATTTCAACAACACACTCGTCCGTTGATCAACTGCTATATTGATTGTTGCGGGGAAATATTACATTACACAAAAAAATTTCGTTCGTGAAAGGTCTACTGCTCAAAAATGCTCTTGTCCAGAATTTATTTATTTATTATTATTTGTATTGTAATATTGCGCTTTGAATGTTTGCATCACTTTTGCTTGGCTTTAGGCCTCCTTTTTAACTAAATGAGACACGATATTCTATACTGATTATAGCGGATTTGCCAAGGATTTTTTTATTCACTCATTTGCTTTCAGAACTCCTCGCTAAATCCTAATGCGGAGCCTTTCTGGCCAGGTCAGCGTTCATCTTTTGCTGAGGCTGCTGGGGTAAGTACCTTTGACAGTGATGTTACTTATCTATGAAATTTTTCTGCACTAAAGCTGTACCCTTGACACATGATGCTTTTCAGTGTGCACTCATGTTTCATTAAATTCTAATTAAAGCCGTTAGTCTGTGTAAATGCTGCATGGTTTCTTCTCACATCCTCTGACTTGCCTAAATCACGGAAATTCATTTTTTTATGTTTTTCAGTCTCGCATGTTGTTGCAAATTTTGGCTAATATGCAGGAGGTTTTATAACGCTATTGGGATTTTTTTTTTTTTGCAGTCGGACACAAGGCGGCACGCCGCCGGGAAGGACTGCCGCTTCATGACTGTTGAGCGCCATCCCTCGGACCAGCCTGCAGCGTTTAAAAGCTTACAAATGGCGGACCTAGAGGATCTTCTCAAGCGATTTCACCTGGATAAGAGCTACCTGGAAACGCCGTGGTCCCGGGAAACGTAGTGAAACATCGTGACCGCTTTCAGCAGTGTTCTCCGCCTGAAGCATTATCCAGTTTCTTCTCGTCCTAATTATGTCAAAATAAAAGCGCATTTTTTTTTCTCTTCAAAATCTGCTTTTGAATTACATGTCTGCAGAGCATGTATGCTTGTGGACGACGCTTTGTCTGCAGGGCATAGCAGAACTTAAGTAGACGTGGACACTGTGGCGGCATCTAGCGACAAGACTTCAAAGCACCGCCGCCCAGAATTAAAAAAAAATTTATTCCGAATTATTGCTTCATTTCCAGGCTTTATTTTTTTTTGTTGTCGTTAGAAGGTGAAAAACTGTACACTAAGAACATGTAAAGTTGGAGAACTCCTTCGTTGGGTGTTGTTACATTTTCTGCGTTAGTTCCAGGATTCTTCGACATTAATTTGGAATATTGCAATACGGTACGGTAATTTCAGGGCGATATTGAAGGTAAAAGTCCAATGATTCGATGCGGTGAAAAATATTTCTTTTGAAATTTCTCCATCGCTCGCATTGAGTAGCTAAGGCTGGCATGAACGTATTGGGAAAACACTTAAGTTGCTGCGCCCTAAAGGAAAACTGCGTAGATTTTTTAAATCAACGAGCTCAAGAGAGTCGAATGTGTGAAAGGCGTGACAGCGAACATAAAGCATAATAAAATCCGATAATTCGACGCGCACGCGAGGTCCCTACAATTATACATTCGAACAAATTTTGCCGTGCTTTGGTTAATTCGACTTGACTCCGCAGCCTGCCAAGCTGGTGCGCCGAGAGCAAAAAAAAATAAATTACGCTACGAGCGGCGCTACTGTACGGCTGATAGGTCATCCGTATGGTCATCGTCATCAGCAGCCTGAGAGAGGGCGAAGGATTCGAGGTTAGCGGCGGCCGAAGCAGCTGGCGTCTTTCTCTGTGCTTTGTTGTGTCGCTGTGGTCGTGTTGGTGTCGTCCACTTAACCCTATCGACAGCAAGTCTCGTTTCGGCGTGTGTCGTTATTTCCGTGCGTTCTTGCTGCTACGATCGCAGATGTTTAACCGTAAGACTGCGTCTTTTTTGGTAGTTGCGCGCTTTGTCAGCGTGTTTACTGCGCTGCTTTATGTCCTGAAAGCTTACCGAGGATGAAATAATTGAAGCGACAGGCGCTGTCAACGACGATTCGTCGGATGGTGTCGATTGTGAGCAGTTGTCCCAAATGCCGAAGCACAAGGTGAAAGAAGCCGCAGAAGCCTTCAACGTGCAGGAGAACTGCTGTGAACAAATCCCTGACGATGGGTGTACCGCGGAGTACCTGGCAGCTGTTACAGCTATCGTACTAGCTCAAACTCTCTCGAAAAAGCAGACGACGATAACAAATAAAGGTACGTCCTGTTGCGGCAAACATAGTTTTGTGTTGTTCATTCGATATTTCGACATTTGGATAATTCGAAAATTTTTCGCGGTCCCGTCAGTGTCGAATTAACGAGCTTTTACTATAACAAGCAGAAACAATGAATAAAGTTAAGAGAGAGAGAGGGAGGGAAAGGCAAAACAATGAATAAAGGGAATGAAAACAAGAAGGACCTGTCACAGAAAAATACAATAAAAAATAAACAAGTCGAGACCCGAACGATAATGAAATCCTTAAAATACTAGCTAGAATACAATGATTTACCATAAATAAATATGATAAATGAACGCCTTACAAATAATCAGACGTGAGTCATGGATTTAAAGTAAATATATTAATGAAAACAAGTACAGTTGGGGAAATATTACGGAGGAAAAAACAAAGCCAAAATTGTACACGTAGAAATGCGCAAGTGAAAAAGAAAATGCTTTAAAGGGGAAGTTATATGTGAAAAAAGGCCAGCTCAAAGTTGAAAGTGAAGGAGATCAAATAAAAACGAAGAGAGTTTGTATAATGATTATTGTATCTTTATATAGCACAAAAGAAATGAATACAGCAAAACAGGCCCGTCTAAGCCAATGGTTTCTTTTGAGATTTAGCCCGGTATCGTCAGCTAAGCGATATGGTTACAATACACATCCGCAGTTTAGATACCAACAATGAAGAAGAAACAGCATAAGTAATAAACAGTAAGGGTAATGCGTGCAAGAAAAGGTTATACAAAACATCAGAACGATCAAAGAGTAGAACAAGTAACTATAAAATTATAATCCAAGTCTGGCAAATGAGAGATGAGAGTAAAAGCCGCTTTTTTCTTTACTTGTATCCGACTATGGAGCGTAGGAGCAGCGATCCGCTCAAAGAAGGTGCAGCAATCTTTTCGCAGGTAATGAATGTCATGGACAGTGCTGGCACTCAAGGTGCCCAGGAGAGGTGCACGAAATAGAAAGACGGAAGCCCCGGACACGCAGGAAGGCAACTATGCGATTATTATACTTTATTTCGCCCGCGGCACACAACTCCAGAGCTGCGGACAAAGCTTGCTCGCGTCTTTACGCGCAGCCAAGCTTTCAGCAACGCTCATTGTTTTAAGGCGGAAGCCTTTATCGCCTCATCGTTGTAAGCAGGTGTTGTCGACAGAAATGTCACGCTTTTCAATAGGTCGAAATAGTCTTGACGTCACAGTGCGCGAATTTCAAACGGGGCCAATTGTACTTTGGCTGGTAACCATGCAACCAATTAAAGGGATCGTATAGTGATGCTCCAGTTAACTGGGACTGAGTTTTGTTAAATGCTGAATTACCTAATTAGCCTAATTACCCTTTCTATTCAGACCAGATAAATTAATAAAACCGAGTTCTAAATTGGTCGAGTTGGAGAATCGAACCAGTGTTTCCGGAGTGCGAGACGAGGACGCTAACTACTCCGACATGCCAGCTCGATGGTTTCGAATGAACAAATGCGCGTCTAGTGAGTACGGTGTGTTCGTTCACTCCCATCTTCCTCCCTTCCCTTACGGCGAGGTTCAGGCGACCACCGAGATATGCTAGACAGATACGTTTCCTTTTCTCAAAAACCAGTTTACCGACGAGCAAGGCGCAGAGCCGAACGGGCGATGGCGTTCTGTTCGACTCTTAGAGGCGAACTTAACATCTTAACCCCACATCAGTGACACAAGCAGCAACACCGCGCGTAACGCTTTCGCCTCACTGCACCTTAGGTCAACAAAGTGCCCCCCTGATTTTTTCCTTTGGACGCAGGGATGTCAGTGAGGAAAGTGATAGGTAAGGAATAACCTTGCTATTCTGTGAGAAAGCCAGAATGGCATTTTGAGGTGAGCGCCTACGCCAACAGCCAGCCCGAAAGCAGGAATCCTGAAAGGAGCTATAGGTAACCGGCTATGAACTTTACCGAGTCTATCGTCGCGCCGTATCATGCAGTCTAGCGAGAGGAGGCGTCATTTTTTATTTCTCCCGTAGTGCTTTTCCCACACCCTCCGCCTGCACTTATATGCATGAGCTTCCGCGCTCTTTCAAAGCCACGTGCGGCGTGCGTCAGCTTTGTGCTTCGCCAAGGGAACCTAAGCAAGAAGTGTTATCACCCAAAGTTCAAAACTTGTTCTCGCCTCTTTTGTAGCCCCGCGGCTGACGGCAGCAGATTTTAGGCGCACTTTGGAAAAATCGCAGCCCCGCCTGCGAACTGTAGAATGCCTATGGCATTGGGGTCACACGACCAAGGATGGCGACAGTGGTGCTAAATCGCTATCAGCATGCTTGTATAAAGGTTCGTCAGCGTATTTGGGGGGATTCTGTCTCTTCGGTTAAAGTTCCCTGCTTTTTTTTTTATTTGAGTCCGACAAAAAGCAAAACACGATACCTACCGGTTCTTACGAATCATTTTTGACGCACATATTGCCTCAAAAGTTAACATAAATTTATCCTGCAAATTGAGTCAAGCAGTAGTCTTTATTTTTTTGCTTGCTAAAAACAGCGCCAAACCATGTTATATCTCACTGAGCGCTGCAAGGAGAGGCACGGCGCTTTAGCGTCTTGCTACCACTTTGCCCTGAGATGTTGATTTCGGCGAGAAACAGCACACGTGCCGAAGACCACACCAATAGCACACTTGGTAACGGTGGATGTTAAGAAACATACGGGATACATTCTTCCGCAGTTGCGTAGCTGTTCGAGCAGCCCTTGTTGAGGCAACGGAACGCGGTCTATTTCATTTTTAGTCTCACCATTGGGGCTCTTTCACGTCCATTTCCAGCTTTCTCGTTTTCGGAAAAAGGTACTTATGATCCACAAATTATTTCTCTGCTAATTGTACTAATAACTTCCCTCCTGATATCCCCAGAGCCTTCGCCATAGTCGCGTGCTGCCTGGTCTCCAGTCTTCTCTTTCCCTACCTTGGCACTGAAGTTTACTGCGTTTTTAATTTGTTCATTCCGATTCCACGTCCGCATAGTAGCGTTCTACGATCTAGTCATAACTGCCAGATGCAGGCGCGTAGGACTGTACCACTCTTATTAAGCCTGATTACGATAGCTACCACCCTTTCGTTAATACTATAGAATTCATCTATCCTGCCGGCTCTATCCTGATTGATGAGAAATCCCACACCTATGCCTCTTGTCTGTCCACTAATCTACGACAGCGCCCCCATTAACGCTGTATACACTACATCTGTACTCCCAACCTCACTAAGCCATATGACATCCCACTTAATACCCTCCAGTTCATCTAACAGCACTGCTGTACTACAGCTTCACTGCATGAGATTCTAGCGTTCAACTTCTAGTGGGAGCAGCGCGAAAAAAGGAAGAACACAGACGTTAAGAGGACAGGCGCCGAACTACCAGCAATTTGTTGAGAGCGACCAGCACGTTTTTAAATGCAAGCAAGGAGCCCCGTGACACCAGGAAACCAATAATAACGCACAAAGCGAAGAATTCTTCGCATAAAAATACATTCCTCAATAGGCTGTCAAACATCTGGCACGTGAAGAGGAAGAATCAAACAGTTGCAGACCAGGTGAGTCGAAACCAAGACCAGTAGAAAATTATAAAACAGCAAAAACTGGCAAGAACTAAAAGCGCGAGGCAGAGAAGTGTCAAAAACGAAATCTAAATTCCAAAGTAAAATTTAACCGGAACATAAACGTATCATAAAGTCAAAGGTAAAAAGCCAGAAATGGCGAAAACTGGAATAACTGTAGATGATAGCTCCCGCCAGCGCTCTTCAATCCGTAACTATATCTTAAACATATCTGGTTGTTACCTGATTTGCTGAGAGTAGTGGCAGCAGTGATATGTCATTCATTTATCAATCGCGCCCTATTTTCCTTTGATTCCTATTGTTCTATAATTTGCGTAATTGCCTCTGCCTTCGCGCTAGTTCACGAACGATGCTCTGCATACATTGTTTTCACCGCGTAAAACTGTAGTTCATGTTTGGCGCTCACTTTGCACATGCACAATTCGTTCTTTGTTTTGCATCAAAACTGAAAACATTCCTCTAAAGGAATGTATTTTAAAAAAAGCAGGTGTCTGACAAATGTGCCCTCATAAATGCTCTCTTATAGTCGTAAGGTGTTCACTCATGAGCACACTTGACAAATTGAGACAAACCATAAAACAAGGGCGCCAGCTTTCCACATAACAGGTTGTGGGCTCTTCTCCTGAGGCCGAGATGTTTTCGCATGCGCACACTCTCCTATATTAAAAACAAACAGCGGCAATTGGAAAAATTGAAAAAAAAAATGGTTAGCAGGAATTATGATTTGCATGAGTACGGAGTAATTAAAAACCAATGCGGATACTGTGGATGAGGTAAACACGATGCTCAAAACATATAATACCAGACAGGCCGCCACGGTGGCTCAGTGGTTATGGCGCTCGGCTGCTGACCCGGAAGACGCGGGTTCGATCCCGGCCGCGGCTGCCCAATTTCGATGGAGGCGAAATTCTAGAGGTCCGTGTACTGTGCGAGGTCAGTGCATGTTAAACTAACCCAGGTGGTCGAAATTTCCGGAGTCCTTCACTACGAGATCCCTTATAGCCTGAGTCGCTTGGGGACGTTAAACCACAAAAAGCCAAACCAGCAAATACAAGACAAACTCGCATAGCCTACATTTTGTGTTCGCGTGTGTCTGCCTTCGAGAGGTCACGGCATTGGTTTCACCAGCAAGTGTACGGAAGCTGTAATGATGATGTATTGTAATGCATCACTTCTCGCACATCAGAAGAAAAGGGGCGACCAACCACTGAAGGATTGGTAATTTTCATGCTTATCCACAATGGAAGGGAGACGATAGATGCTAAGCGTTATTGAATTGTTAGCGAAACGAACAATCGCAAACTCACTTTACCGTTGCCATTTGGATCGTCTTTTCCCTCTCATGCTATGATTGACACAGTTCTCCCTTTCCGCAAAGCGGCGCTGTACTGCACTGCGCTCTTTTGTCGTCGTGCTGTTCGTTTATTTCCTGTTCTCCTCTGCTGTCACCCTGCTTTTTTTTCCTAAGAACTAGCTTGTCGGTGTGAGGATTTTTTTTCCCTTTCCGCCATGCTGTTGATTTCTTGCGCAGTTTTTTTTTTCACTTTTGTTTTATCATTGGGCCGTTGCTTCTTGTGGGGCTTGATTGTACGCTCTTTTGTCGTTCGCTGTTTTCCGTGAAACCGCCAATAGCTGCCAACAAGTCCCCCCCCCCCCCCCCCCCCTCGGGAGAAAAACAAAGGGTTGCACAGACCATCACCCTCAATAAGTTCTGTCGTCCTATAGAGGTCATCAGTGCAGCAGTCATGGCAAGCATACCGCGACTCCTGTCTTAAGCAACACCTTGAAGGCATCCCACCGTATTCGCTGTTATTTGGCGACAGCTTCGTAGAGTATCGCAGATGTCCGCAAATGCTATGGTGCCGCGTGCTTACGAAAAGATTAAACACGAAATCAGCCCAGGAGTTGAATTTGGAAGATGAATTTACCATACAGAAAGTGTGTTCATATCTGTTTTACCAAAAATAAAAGACCTACTGAATCCTCTTGCAGGGTGAATAACAATACAATACGTTGACAAGGTACACTAACGTCTGCTTGTTTCCATAGCGCGTACGTTGGCGCTTTGGAAGTAAGGGCACAGAGCATTCAATTTTATTCAAAGGAACATGATATGTTCATCCATAAAGTTAAAAAATGTTGCCTTTTTGATCTACGTAGCTTCAGTTTTAGATTATGGCTAATGCTTTTGGGTCCCTTTCAACAAGAAGCTCGATGAGCATAGAGAAATAATTCAAAGCCGCGCAGCCAGATCAGTTGGCGACTGTATGGCAGGAAAGACAACAAAAGTTCCTTGATAGGCGAGCCCAACGAGAAACGGCTTGCCTTCCGCCGAGGAGATTTGGTGCTTGAACTCTTATGTACAATATTTCACGTAAAAACTAGAGACATGTTCCTATATCAAACAGCCTCACTTGTTCCCATGACCGCAGACCGCAGTCTTAAAATTCAAAAATATCAAGCAAAGACAGGCACTTGCGCGAAATATTTTATTGTCAAATCGATCTCAAAATGAAATTGAATGATTGACGCTCAAGCCTGCTCAGTTAATGAAGTTGTATTTTTTTCTTTTTCTTCAGTAACTCACTCCCCCTTGCTCCGTAATGCTTTCGGAAGCTGTAGGTTAATGCCTGCAAAAAAAAAGCTTCTGGCTTGGCCTTGAAGGTGCTCTTCAAGCGATGCCAAAATTCCAGAGTGGTCAGGCCAGCGCTGCTTTCTGATTTAAACGAAGTTGAGATCGGATGGCAGCTTGTGATCCTTCAGAACCTGGTCGTAGTTGGCGTGGCGCTCCCTCCGGGCATTGCTTGCTGGATGACCTTCACTGGGGGCAGGGAGGGCGGTTGTACAGGCACTCGTCACGAATATGATTGGCGAGATGCGAAGCAGCCATCACAACATCACAGCCACGGCTCGCGTTCCAGCACGTAACCTGCGAAGGATTACAAGTAAGGGTTACCAAACAGTCACATACGTTAGCACTGTGGGATTCCTTAAAAATGGATTGCGATGCCAGTAGGGACACCTTACGACTAACGTCTTTGTAGCATAACATGCATCACAAGCAACGGAAAAAGCAAGAATTGAGAACACGTTTTATACCCTTGTCACTGGGGGGCATTTAGTGTCACTCTTCACCAAACGACGTTCGCCTAGAGTGTCGTTCGCGGAGTGTACACGGTGAGCTTTAGTGATACTCGCTGATGAACGCACTTACCCCGTAGTGAGTTTGCCGAACTCACTCCTGTTGGTCCGGCAAGGCGAGCGTGTAAGCTCAACAGCAGTGCTCCGACATTAAAAAAAATTTTTTTTTATCATTAAATGGTCTCAGAGTCTCCATCTTTTTCGCTTTATTGTGCCTTTTAATGAGAACCTCTTTTAAATCATTAGAAACTAAAAATAATGCATACACTTGAATAGCTACTCTAGCTTTGCAAAGTGACGACGACCACCCTTCTATATGGTACCAGAACATCGCCACAAAAACGCATTTTTGACCACTGACAGCCTGTACGGATTTACCGTGATGCATTTCGGCCTCTGTAAAGCTCTTATTACTTTCGAGCTAAGGATGAACACCGTTACGCGCGGCCTGAAGGGAAGTCCTGCATCTGTTTTCTGGATGACGTCGTGATCATTTCACCCGAATTTGAGACTCATCGGTCCCGTCTGAAGCACGTATGGCCCCGCCTTAAGAACGCCAGCTTCCAGCTCAACTTAAAAAAAAAAAATGTCGATTTGATGCTCATCATCATCAGCAGCCTGACTATGCCCACTGCAGGGCAAAGGCCTCTCCCATGTCTCTCCAATTAACCCAGTCCTTCGGCAGCTGCGGCTACTGTATCCCCGAAAACTTCTTAATCTCATCCGCCCACCTAACTTTCTGCCGCTCCCTGCTACACTTGCCTTCTTTTGGAATCCACTCTGTTACCCTTAAGCACCAGCGGTTATCTTGTCTTCACATTACATGCCCTGCCCAAGCCCACTTCTGCCTCTTGATTTCGACTAGGATGTCATTAACCCGCGTTTGTTCCCTCACCCACTCCGCCCGCTTCCGGTCATTTAACGTTACGCCTATCATTTTTCTTTCTATACCTCGCTGCGTCGTCCTTAACTTAAGCTGAACCCTCTTTGTTAGCCTCCACATTTGTGCCCCGCAGGTGAGTACCGTTAAGATACAGCTGTTGTATACTTTTCTCTTGAGGGATATTGGCAAACTGCCATTCATGATCTGAGAGAACCTGCCATATGCTCTCCACCCCATTCTTATTCTTCTAGTTATTTCCCTCTCATGATGCGGATCAGCTGTCACTACCTGCCCTGAGTAGATATATTCTCTTACTACTTCCAGCCCCTCGCTATTAATTACGAACAGCTCTTCCCTTGCTAGACTTTTGAACATTACTTTGATTTTCTGCATGTTGCTTTTTAGGCCCTACGTTTTGCTCTGCCTATCTAACTCAGTGATCATGCTATGCAGCTGGCTGTCCTTTGTCGTGGTCACGGGCCAGCATTCTTTCCATTGGCTTTCTTAGTAAAAACATCTATCCAGCTGGCTGGCTGTATGGGCTCTCCGTTTAAGAGAATATAACTTATGCATCGTCTATACCGGTCGGGCCGCAAGCAACAGGACGCCGATATATTGTCCTGCTCCCCCTACCGGCCGAGATTCCCAGCATATCCGCGCTCGAATACGCGGCACCTTCGCTCACCACCATAGACTTGTCTTTCGAGCATCGTAAAGTTCCATGGATTGTCTCTCTTCGCGATTTGCTGTCTAACCCATCAGCGGTTCCAGCGTACCGCGCCTTTCGCCACCAAACTTCACATTTTGCAATTACCGAAAATCTTCTTCATCGGCGGAACTATAACGGTGATTGACGGAAATGGCTTCTCGTCTTCCCCCAACCCCTACGGCCCCAAACCTTGAATATTCCCTCGCTGGCCCGCAATGCAGGCACGCGGGAGTCGCACACTCTACGCCTCTACTGATATAGTCTTAAATCATCCTTACATCTGGATGAAAGTCTAGCTGCAGTTTTCTTCGTGTGGACGGAACACTATTGCCAGATACAGTTGCTTCTATTAGGAACCAGAGCCGGGGCCGAATAATAAACGGACACTCTGCAGCTAGAAAATGGCCAAAGTCTGCAGAAAGTAACCAATTCGACTCGTTAATTAAGAACGAAACCGCTTCACCGGCCACCTACCAGCACAAAAGGACGTGAATGCCGTTGAGAACCCGCGATTCCCATGTTCAACATTCCTAGACAAAAAATTTCGAATACTGAGACACTAGGATACTGATATATATATGAATATTGTAAGTGTTCTAAGTATTCGTTCATTCTTCCGATGTGTAGAAAAATCCTTTTTTTATGGTGTTTCCATCCTATCGAGCAGGTAAAACTGCTATAGATGAGCAATGGGGCAAGCTCTAGACGATAGCCCAAACCTTAATAACAAAAAAATTGCAAGCCTGCAGACTGAAGATCGGCTGACATATTACTTGTTATAGTGAAGTTTTCCCATATATGAAAGAAAAAATGCCAGTGACCTGCAAAGCCGCCGCGGTGGTTAAATGATTATGGCTCTCGGCTGCTGACCCAAAAACACAGATTCGATTCTGCCCGTGGCGCTCGAATTTCGATGGAGGCGAAATTCTAAGAGGCCCGTGTAATGTGATATCAGCGCACGTTGAACAACCCCAGGTGGTCGATATTTCAGCAGCCCCTGACTATGGTGTTCCTCATAGCCTGCGTCGCTTTGCGACGTTAAACGCCCATAAGCTCATATAAAACTGCGTTCATAAACTATTTCCTGTTCAAAATGCTCGTCCAGAATTCTTGGGTATGTTTTGCTGCGTAAAACGGCGACAATCATCATGAGCGACCAATTTCACAGTAATATTCAACGGTCTTGTTTCTGTCTAGCATTTATATCAGTCGTCTTTTTTTCTGCATCTTCATTAATGATAATGTTTGCATTCCTGGTCACGCACGCCACTCGGCTTCCCTCTTATGTCGACGCTAATTGGCAATTGACGGGGAAGTAGCTTCTCGAAGAAGCGCATAATACATCACGAACAACACTTGCATGAATCCGCGAGTGGGGACACATGTTCACTTTTCATTTACGCAATTATCTTAATTATAAAACGTTCATTTTCCGTATTTCCTATTATATTTCCTTGCTTTATCAGTTTATCCTGACTGAGTACAAAGTAAAACACTATGTACTGCACATCGGGCGACCTCGTTCCGCGCTCAGGTATGGCACTCGCTCTACCACAAGCTTGATTTACATCGCAAGGCCCCTTTAACAGAGTGATTGCGCCCTTTAAATACCAAGTCGGAAGGCGAAAAAATATTTTCTTTTCGCAGTGAACAGTTCGCACGTATATAATACCACCCCATGCTTCCAGCAGTGGTTTTTCTGGGCACTCATCCATCCGCCCACCTCAATAGAAGAGGTTGCTAGAAAACTTTGGGACCCTCCTAAAAAAAAAACAAACGTGGCCGTGTTCTTCCACCGCATACAATAAGGCAAACTTTCCTAGTGAAAGTAAAGTTGGTAACAGCCACCACTCTCTACATTGCATAGCCAAGACGATGGTATGGCGGAAAATACCACCGCCCACAAATGAGGTCGGGTCACTCATGATCATGTCCGAATCATTTAACCTTTAACCACAAAAGCCAGTTTAAATGTTGTCTAGCAGTGCTCTCTTGTGTGCTACATATTCACTTAAGTCAATCTTAGCTTGACCTGCTATTGGGGAATTTCAGAATAGGGGGATCCTATCGATTAGAGAGCAGGGAAATATTGGGACGCCACTGCGTATTCGCCGAACAGTAACGACCGTCGAGTTGTAAACCCTTTGCGAAAATCCGTCAGTCAGTTTCCCTGCGCTGCCAAGCCCTTTACGATTGGGACGGGTAGCGTCCAATGGGCTGAAGGAGGGTTCAGCAGCAGCGCTGCCATCGAAAACGCAAGCAATAGGAGTTTCCTCATTCAGCACCACCTACCCAGAGAAACGACAAGCCTTAACTGCCGCCATTAGCTTGGCGAGCCGCGCAGATAGGTTTCGCAATAACCTGCTTTGAGCGGTCACGATGGCTCGAGTGGCCAGAGCGATGAAGTTACGACTAAATTATTCCTGCGATGAGTCGCTCAGACACTTGCATATAAACCACCCTTTATGCTGGGCATGCACTCACGAGTAGTACCTTGGCACAACGGCGTTTCAGCCTTCTTTGGTGACTGAACCTGAAGGGTGGTGACTGTTGCCAATTATTCCTATCGATACGGCCCCGTATGGAAAACTTCCCGTTCTGGAAGAATGGCGTCCCAAACTTAGTCGCCTCCTCCCCGCCATTCACACTGTGTGCAGCGGCCTTGCTCTCATGCACCCGTCAGCTTGTGCGTCAACCCTTCGCTGAAAAGTGAAACGCTGACACATCCGAGTATTGAAACTTTTTGAAATTGCCGCAAAGCTTACAGGAAGATGTTCTACAAACAAGAGCCATCGTTCACAGACTACGTTTTCCCTTCCTGCTCTACCCACAAGAGGGGTTGGCGTGAGGGAAGATGAGTCAGTCGCTCTCCATTGTAGCCTTTTCAGAAATAGAGGGGGGTATCATCCTTAGCCTTTGTAAACTTGAACTCACGATGGCTGCCATCAGTTCTCGAAATGGGACGTAAAGCACACATGTCGAAAGGCTACAATGGCTGCCTTCCTCAGGAGGGAACCTGTCTCGGCTTTCCCCACGTGTTCACACTGGGTTCTCAGCTCTACTAAGAACACAAAAAGAGAGAGCATGAGGCGCAAGTCCCCATACATTTTATTTGTTTATTCTTGGTGATAGGATGGCTAATGTGTAAATATTCTGTATTCACTGGAAAACCCATACAGTGAGCATGTGTCCCTCCGGACACTTGCTTCAAAACGCAGATCTCCCTCTTCCTTTGCAAAAAAAAAAAAATCCAGAACCCCGTCTAGGTGCTGAGAGCATTTTGTTGAAAAACATCTTTGCGGAGCAGCTGACTTGCAGAATTTGGGAGTTCTCCAGTTAATTCATTATTTATTTCGTTTTGGCATGAGTAAAAACCAGTACAGAATCATAAAAGCACACATAAGGAGTGAAAAAAATTCGATAACATACTAATCAAGCATGAAACTGGTGAATATTCCAGTCTTTATGGTGTTTTATACCAATGACTACTGAACACTGCGCGTACGCTAAGCGCCTCTCTACTGTTTAGAACAACTTCTTGTTGGGTGATTTGGTGCATGCTTATAGATAAGAACGGACGAACATATTAAAGACGATGTAGACAGAAAGTGTGCAAACTTCAACTGATTTCATTTTAATCTTTCCGTCCACACCTTCTTTTTTTGTTCGTCCTTTATGTCTGCGGAACTCGTTCTTAACAATATCTCTGCTGTTATTTCGATGCAAAGTCAAGGCGTTTCAACCCCCTTCGGGCTCCAACATTACCCACTGCAAGGCAAAGGTCTTTCCCATGTCTCTCCGATTAACCCTGTCATTTGCCGATAGCGGCCACCGTATCCCCGCAAACTTCTTATTCTCATCTGCCCACCTAACTTTCTACCGCCCCATGCTACGCTTGCCTTCTCTTGGAGTCACTGCGTTACCCTTTCGGACCAAACGTTATCTTGCCATCGCATTACATCCCCTGCCCAAGCCTCTTTCTTCCTCTTGATTACGACAAGGATGTCATTAACCGGAGTTTGTTCTCTAACCCACGCCCCTTGCTTTCGATCTCTTAACGCTACACCTATGATCTTTCTTTCCATAGCTCGCTGCGTTGCCCTTAACTTAAGCTGAAGCCTCTCCGTTAGCAACAAATGCGCTCAAACTGTTCCCGTTTCAAAGCAATGATCACGATTGTTAGCACCGAACTCAGGACCACTAACCTTTCTTTGCAGCAGGTCGTCAGCAGGGAACTCCTTCCACTCGACGTCTTCCTTCCGCCACCGCGTGCGGTCCTTTGGACAGACGCATACGTCGTCGTCTGCACACCGCTTGTAGCAAATCTCGCACACTGTGTGCAAGCACGGAAGCAACGCAGTAAGGTCTGCAACCTGTTTGCAAGCAATGCACAACCAGTTCGGCGGAATAGGCTCAACGAACTGCACTGTGCAAAAGCCCAGCTCGTTGTCGATATCACCCACGACAATTTTAGACATCGTAACCAGCGACGGCTTGCTAAAACGGAACACTCAGCCGGCCCACTGGTGCTGCTGCTACTAAGCCGGGCGTGAAACTGCTGCGAAGTCTTTCTGCAGCGGTAGGAAAAAGAACTGCTGGTTTCTGCTTTCCCATTGGATGCAGGGCACAGCGGCTAAAAGGAAGGGAAAGGGAACGGAGACTGTTCTGGACGTTGGACTCCTGGACCTTTTCCACCTATAGGCTGCCTACTGCCGCTCCTATGTCTTTCCCCCTCTCCCATAGACCTTGTTACTGAAAAGGAAGCGGGGGAAGGGAATGATACCCCTTTCTTACTGAGAGGAATTTTGGGGGAAATGCCAAATGCAGTCCCTGGAGAAGCAAAACTTTAGTTTAAGCTAGTTGGTGAACAGACATCGTAAAAGCAGCTTTCTTTTGCGGGTTCTGGTTCTCGTTTTCTTGCGCCCCTGTATTACTTTTACGATTCATGGAAAATCTTTCCAATGAAACCGGATTTCCAAGGAATAAAGCGCACAATAGTGCCATTCTCCCTTTAGCAGTGGCCTTCCGTTTACTCACAGCGAAAAACTGTGGGTTGACTGCAGCCTGGACTTTCCCCTTTTATGTTCATACAATGACTGGGAACAGAGTACGAACGCTAAGAGCAAGTCGAGGCAGGTCGTGCTGAGTCGAAGACACCGTCATACCTTCTCCACAACTGCCCTCGATGTTGATGACCACCTTCAGCAAACCGTCCTCATGCTGAAAGCATTGACGCTAGAGATGAAATCACCAGACGGTATAGCCGGCGCAGCAACTATAGTGGGATACAACTTAAGAACTAGACGCTTTAACCCGTAAAAGGACAGCCTTGCAGCCATTACCTACGGCCCATTGCCATGACTACTAGCTCACTGTACCCATGACCCTGATAGTGTGACAAATCAGGGAGTGGTTGGGGAAAGGGTTAGGCCTTTCCCTTAATGTTCGTGGTTGGGCCCCTCTCTTCTTTGTGGTGCCGCTCCCGGCACTGTCACGCTAGCAGGGCCATGAGAATAAGCTGATGGCAGCCGCAAGCAATTTTCGCCCGTCTCAAAAACGTCACTTTCAGTGATTTCGAAAAGAACACAATTTAAGATACGGGCTCCAAGCTGATATTAGTTGTAATAATGGAGGCACAGGGTAAAAGCCGACCCACATGGAGCGAACAGACGCTGCGAATTTCATGCGGCGCGGCGGAACGCCGACGTGCTGTCGCCGTGTTGCACGACATACGGCGAAAAACAGGCGACCGCCACCAGACCGCAGTCGTCTTGATTTCAGTGTTGCTGAGAGCGGCATGCCTTAATCTTAGTAAACTACAACAAAAAAATGACTTTCAACTTACTCTGAAGGAATTGTTTATTAGAGGGCGTGAAAGGAAACAAATTATTATTTGGATTTGTTACAATTTTATCAATTTTCTCTTTATTTATCAGACCGTAGGCTAGAGTAGGCAGTGTAAGGGCGCGTTCACACTTGTCCAAAAATCCGGCGAGTGAAGCGGATTCGCTTGCCGCAAAAACTATCGACACCTGGGCGAGGCGGAACCGCCACACCACTGCTGTTTCTCACTTTTATACACCACGTCGCTGCTTGCGGCGTACACAGATACAGTGAGAAAAGAACATAAATTTACGCTGTCTATGTACCTTCTTGAAGCGTATACATGCTACGTGCACTAAATGCAGGCGCATTCCCACTTTTAGTTCAGCTTATGCTAGCAAAGACGCAAAAATAAACTCAGCCTACATTGGCGCCATCTTGTTCTCAGGGCGGGAGGCATTACTGAAACAAATAGACTATCCTCTTAAGCGTAGAAGTAGAAGAATTGTCGCTGTAAATAAAAAAAAATAATGCAGATTTATCACTTATACGTTTTCTTATAGGCAAGGTGAGACGAAGCGAAAGACCGGTGCCCCATTTACGGCCAGTGGACGCCCTGAAAAAGGCAGCAACAATGAGAATTCAGTCCGAAGCGAGGGGTCCGGCTTCGAAGGGCGCGCCGCCAAGTTTGTCGCCGCACGGCGAAAATCAGTCTGGATCGATCGACCTCGCCGCGCCGCCGGTCAGCGTCAAAAGCGGCCGAATCCGCTTCGCTCGCCGGATTTTTAGGCAAGTGTGAACGCGCCTTAATACTCGGTGCGCGCAGATTTGGATACCATGTCGACGCTTTGGCGAAGATGCAACGGGGTTGCTACCGTTGTTTGCCGCTGGCTCGTTGCTGCTGTCCGCTTTCTTTTTTCTTGAACACCTCCCGCAAAAACTGAGCATAATTGCGTCTGTTACCACACGCAGGCTTTGCTAAATTTAGATATAATAGGTCAAGCATGCTATTAATTTCAAGCTGAGCATAGCGTAGGAAATCACTACATTCCTACCCGCAGAGTTCGATAACTTGTTTACGACGCGAATAGCAACCGTGCCCTCTGTACACGTCGCGAAAAGAGAAACTCCCGAAAATGTGATGAATTTTTGCCTATCCCTGGCTTCTTCTATGCATAAGCATCGTTACGCTCTGAAACAGTTTATAAAACTCCTAGGCGCGAAGTACTTTGATATAGAGAGCCTAATTATTTGCGATGGGTAATATGGGATGCCAGCGTATCATGCTGCCCATTGCCCTCTGTCACGTACTGCGCCGTGGCATGTTGTGCTTTTGGCTCATTCCTGCGCGTCCTGTTAAACGGCTACTTTACTTTTACAACACGCGGATGTCCTTTCTATTTCACTAAGATTGCCTCCGCTACGACATCTGTGCACGGTTCTGCGAATGGTACCCTACGCTGCTCCGCAACTCAAAAGATCAATTTACTGAAGAATGAAACTTCACAGTGCACCTATTTCCTTGATGTTTAACGTCCCAAGCGACTAAGGTTATGAGAGACGCCGTAGTGGAGGGCTCCGGAAATTTCGACCAACTGGGGTTCTTTAACGTGGACTGACTTCGCAGAGTACAAGGGCCTCTAGAATTCCTCCTCCAAAGAAATTCAGCTGTCGCGGCCGGGATCAAACCCGCGTCTTCGGGGCAGCAACCGAGCACCATAACCACTGAGCCACCGCGGCGGCATATCCTTGATGAAGAAGACGATATCTAATGTACATTGGCCAATCCCCCCACGTGGGTATGTGCCATTATAAAGAGGATGAAGAAGAAGACGAAGAATCGGGAGAGTGTGTTCCAGTTTTACACGCGTCGTGTTAAACTGCAACACACTCTCACGCTGTGCATTGCGCATCGCCTTCTTCGTCAACTAACACTGCTATCAAACTAATATTCGGTTGCGGCGGTAGCCTATATTTCTCTTGAGGAGTGGCTTGCGAAGTTGATCAGTTCGCGCCACCACAGGTTCAAAACCTATTCCAAGATGTTCATTTATTACTTCACTCCACCATTTCCTTTCATAGAAAGGCAATCGGTTGGCGTTTACAACATTGTGGCGGAGCAACGGTTGGGATTTGGCAGATTTATTTGTTTGTTTCGAATAGCCTCGATCTCCGAAGCGTTGAAGAGGGGAGTAAGTTACAAAAAACAAAAACCGAACATGAAAGCGCCAGGTAGATAGCGCAAAATTAAAAAAAAAACTCATATAGCGTGAAAGGCTAAAAAGCGAGAAAACGAATATAATTGCACTGTAAAAGTAAATCGAAAAGCGAAACAAGACATGAAAAACAATATCAAGAAAACAGCCACAGGAAAAACGGCAGTAATAAACGCTCAGGCGACACCACAAAAAATTATTTAACAATGCTTGCCTTAAAAGAGTGTGTGGCCTGATATAGATGTGATCTCTGCGGGAAGGTGGTTCCAGTCTTTAAATTTGTTTGGACAAAATTAATAATAAAATGTATTAGTGCGGCAATTAGGAACAGCAACCTTGTGACGATTGTCGACACACGAGGAGCGATAGCTAGGCTACAAGATGAATTCACGATGTAGAGACTCGGGGTAGAAAACTTTATGAAACAAGCAAATGCGAAAAATTTCACGGCGTAAAGCAGACAGGGCAAACCAACATTAGACCTCATTAACGTTTAGCTGGCTTTTCGGTTAGGATTATATACCCAATCACAATATATTATATATATAGATATATATATATATATATATATATATATATATATATATATATATATATATATATATATATAAACAAGGGAAGGGGTGTGAGGGGCTCGTTATAAATATGAGAAAAGCCAACAGCCACAGAAACCAAGGGCACAGGGGATTTGTTAAATTATTGTATTTATTTTTGTGGTGTTGATCAATAATATGACTGAATATGTTATCGCTTAAAGCTAATTGATTAGAAAAGCAGAAGACAAAACAGCCACATGCCGCCGGTGAGATCCGAACCCACGAGCTCCGAATTACGCGTCCGGTGCTCTACCGCTGAGCTACGGCGACGGCTGTCAAATCTTCTGCTTTCGGGGGTATTTATGTTTACAAATAACCTAACCTTGGGAGTGTTCACCAGCGCCACCCACGTTCTTAAGCGGCGGACGTAGCACGTTCTGAGTTACCGCTAATGTGACGTAGAGCGTCATCGAACGGCGAGGGTTGAAGCTGCGTGAGAACCCTCTTATGCTTCCTATGGCGTCAAGGCTGTCAGAATCGAGGCCAGAATCGAGCAATTAAGCAAACAAGGGAAGGGGAATGAGGGGATCGTTATAAATATGAGAAAAGCCAACAGCCCAGAAACCAAGGGCACAGGGAATTTTTTTTTAATTAATGTATTTATTTTTGTGGTGTTGATCCATAATATTACTGAATATGTTATCGCTTAAAGCAAATTGATTAGAGAAGCAGAAGAAAAAGCAACCACATGCCGCCGGTGGGATCCGAACCCACGACCTCCGAATCACGCGTCCGGTGCTCTACCGCTGAAATACGGCGACGGCTGTCAAATCTTCTGCTCTCGGGGCTATTTATGTTTACAAATAACCTAACTTTGGGAGTGTTCAGATGGATCGAGCCACAGGCGCGTAGGAACACACTAATGTTGTGCGCGCCATCCTGATTGGACAAGGGAGCTCTACCTTTCGTAGTGCTACAAACATCTTGTGAGACGGAGTATAGATACTAACTAAATATGCTTAATGATGGCGTCATATATGTATAGGTTAATGACGGCGTTACACAAGCACTATGCATGACCTCTAGGCAATCAACGAGCTATCACGTAAACCCGATGCAATCATTAGAGTGTAGTTTTTCAGCGGCCATGAATTGCTCCTGGAGAAAGCATCATCGCGCATTCACTAGCACCTCAAGGCTAAGTACATGGGTTATCAGATCCGGTGTAATGGTATGCAGAGCGCTAAACGTTCGATACCTCTCGTCTTTTTGATTAAGATGCGGTGCTATCTGCACGACAGTGAAGTGGTCCGGTAGTGGAATATAATTCACCCTTACATCTTCTCTACAACTCAAGTACGTTTCCGACGTAGAGAGAAATATCTTTGTAGTTAGTTCCGAACCAATTCATTCTTTGGGTAATTTCTCACTTGTTGACGTTTCTTTCTAGTGAGCGCTTCCTGCGGGGACCTTTTTTCCATGCACTGTTTTTCTTACCGCAATTCCATTTCGCCCAACAGGCGCATTCTCGCAGCTGTGCATGCACTCGCTCAACGCTGTCTTCCGAAGAATTTTTTTTAAGGGAGGGAGGGGAAGAGCGGCCCTCTGCGCATTCAGTACTGCTCCTGTGCCTCCTGGAGATTTTAAGGAAGTGGCGCTCCGGAAATTTGTTCGTGGGTGACTTTGTGTCAAGGAAGACGCTGGTTCCGGGTGCCTGTCCTCTTAGGAATATGATCCCCAGAATGAATTTTTTTTTTGGTCGCCTCTTTGAGACAAAGGTGCAATGAACGAATGTAAAATGTACAGTGTACCTCTTCCAACGCTCCATGGCTTCTTTGCGAGTAGAGCCAAGAAAAATTTTCGGGCAGCCTAAGTAATCTCAAGAGAGAAATACGATAACGGTCTATTTGGATTCATTGCGCGCTGATGGCGACGACCTCAGGAGTGCGACATATTGGTATTGACACGCGTTAGATGTCCGACTATCAATTATGGCAATTGCGTCGTGTGTCGTATAAAGTAGTCAGCGAGACACATATGTTCGCGTCGCCGCGGGCTCGAAACCTTGTCGAGGCCGTAGAGTTTTTGTTCCTTTATTTATTACGGTCTCCGCCCACCTTACACTCTGACCCCCCCTGCACACATATTTTCACCTTTCCACTCACACACTTGCGACTTGCGATGTAGCCCTTCACCTGGATGAAAACAAGTTCAATGTTATTGAACTCGCTCTGGTACGGTGGTAAACGAAGTACTTCGTGGCAATGGGTAGCCGCCAGGATGTCCATGCGGTACACAACGCTCGTGTGTTTACCTTTTAAGATAGCTTCAGCAGTTCTGCCTTACCATGTCCTGTGACCACGGAACACCTTTCTTTGCGAGCCAAAGCTTAAAGGTGCACTGAAGAGGTATCTAAACTCGTCTTTCTGTCGCGGGAACTCGATCTGCACGTTCTGAGCATTCTTAGAAACTTCGATTTATTGCCCTGTGTGGCTGATTTTCCTAATTAAATCGAATTAACGTCCGGCTCCCGCCTTTTTTTTTTAATTCTCCCTCGTACGGTGGGCGGAGTCGACCAACGCGTGGAGTGCCTTGCAGCCAGCTCCGTGGAGGCTTTGGTTTCGCTTCAGTTTGTTTTTTTAATTTTCCGTGAATAAATGGTTTCATTCGCAGATAATATAGCCGCAAAATAAGCCCGCAGAGATAAAAATATGCGCGGACTATTTGTTTCTACGGGCTACTACGTATTACTCCGCCGATGGCAGAGCGGCAAGCCGCCGCGGGACTGGCTGAAAGGCACTCCACGCGTTGGTCGACTCCGCCCACCGTACGAGGGAGAATTAAAAAAAAAGAGGCGGGAACCGGACGTTAATTCGATTTAATTAGTAAAATCAGCCACACAGGGCAATAAATCGAAGTTTCTCAGAATGCTCGGAACGTGCAGATTGAGTTCCCGCGGCTAAAAGACGAGTTCAGATTCCTCTTCAGTGCACCTTTAATACCAGCTTTGCGCGTAGACTTGGTAGGTGCTTTCAAGAGGCAAGCTATGATATGGAGCACAGTCCATGACGACAATCCTATTGGCCGGATTGTTTGGCAGGTGCTTGTCGGTGAACCACTTCTCTATGTAGTTGCCATCCTTATCAGACTGGTAGTCAATGTGTTTTTTCCTTTTTTGCACCGAAGAAACCAGCAGCAGCGTCATCCACGAATCCTGTTTCACTGCTTCCAGCGTGTACACGGATCAAATCTGCCCCTTAGCCCGAAGGCGTAGCCAGTTCCGTTGTGAAACCTTCCAGGAAGGCATCCTGAGATAACTTCACAGTTTTTTCCTGCCAGACGTATTCTTTTGTGTGCCCTGCGTTGACCTAGGTTTCATCTATGTAGATGATGCACCTGTAAATGCAAAACAACCGAGTGCACGACTTAGTGCTTGTAAGTAAACAAACACACTGCAGCGTGTACGTAGGCAACCCACTGCAACAAACAGACTGCTGACCACTGTCTCACACACAGCCGTTCAAAGACAATCGAGAATAAGAATTATCTCGGCTTTATTGCTCCCTTGCTCGGGCTTATATTTAACGCTCAGGCGGCATTTGGTAGCCAGTTTATATTCAGTGTATGTTTGCATGGGGCACTTAAATAATTCGGCACCATTTGAAATTTCTTCCCTTGTGGCGACTGAGAACAAAAATTGCCAACGTTCGCAGCAGTAGCGCCAGTAACTTGCACCACTGGATGAACGGGCAGTGTACAGTGGGTGTTCATTCCAACCTACGGTGACGACGAGATGGCACAACCCATTGCAGTGCTACGGCATTTTTGGTAGTTTTGTTGTTTTATTGCTAAAGCAATACTACTTTTCAAGCCTTTCCGGTGCGATGGCGGTGCACATGAAATGACCTCTGTGTGACGTCACGCCGTAGAGCTGGGCGACCATCTCGCGGCGTCCGTGTGCGACGGCGGTGCACATGAACGACGGCCTAACTCCCGCTCTCTCCGCCAGGAGTGCCACAGGTGTTGTGACGTCACGCCGTAGAGCTGGGCGACCATCTCGCGGCGTCCGTGTGCGACGGCGGTGCACATGAACGACGGCCTAACTCCCGCTCTCTCCGCCAGGAGTGCCACAGGTGTTGTGACTTCACGCCGAAGAGCTGGGCGACCATCTCGCGGCGTCCGTGTGCGACGGCGGTGCACATGAACGGCGGCCTAACTCCCGCTCTCTCCGCCAGGAGTGCCACAGGTGTTGTGACGTCACGCCGAAGAGCTGGGCGACCATCTCGCGCCGTCCGTGTGCTACGGCGGTGCTACAGCGGCCTGACTGGACTGGATTGTATTGGATAGGACTGGATTGGATTGGATTGGATTGCATAGCCGATGCATCGCGAGAAGTCTAACCACAAGCACCACCACCAGCTACTCTACCAGCTGAACCATGGCGTAGGTACGGATATTGCTTTCGCAATTACCGGGCTTAACCAAGCTAAGCCACAGCGAATTTTTCTTCCCGCACCAGTTGGGATTTCGCGATTAAATCTGACCCATGAGGACACGCGCCCCACGCAATCGTAGCACAAAACTGGCCGTGAAACGTCATCTCTCGCAAAAGGTCGGCAACAGCAACGTGGTTAAGACTATTTCTTTAAAATTTGTTATTCTGAAGCAATACGCACTGTTTCGACTACGAGGCTGCAACGCTAACATCAAGCTCTATATGAAGCCAGTCTGAGCAAGAAAATAAGCAAGGAACGACTCGTACCTGCCCTGTCCTCGGAATTCCTTGATCGCCCGCAGGTACCTGCGACGCCAGGCAATGATGTCATTTCGCTCGATCAGCGCAAGGTTCCGTTTCCCTTTTGAAATGCAAATCTGATGTCCTTCATCAGCCTCCACAACGACGTTTTCTTGAAGTTCGGCAGGTCGTCGCCCTGACAGCCTGTACTGACACTGAAATTGAAATTTAGCAACACTGTCCAGGGTGTGGACTTCCCTGCTCGCGTACATACTGTGCACTTTCAGATGAATGGCATGTACTGTGAAGCTGTCATTCTTGACTTCGCGAGCTTGAACTCTTCAAGTCGCGAGGTATTTTCTTCGTATACGCCAGAGACACGCACAGACTTGATTCTGGCAACGGTACGGGGACACACCCCGGTGTAATCACTCAAAGAACTCAGTACTTCCCGAACAGACTTCCCAGGAAAATGGATCCTGGTACGAGAGTACACATTTGCAATTACTTGTTTGGCGTGCCTTGACGGCTTGGATATACGAACCTTTATGAAAATGCGTACAGGAGAGGTGGCCGGGGGCGCTGAGCTAGACGCCATTTTCTCAAAAGTGCAAGGGAGCCGAAAAGAGTAAACATAGCGGCCAGGGTGGCGGATACAGCGAAAACGTGAAAAGGAAAAAGACGACCAAAGCAAAATACAAAATCACACATCTTGATCGATTCTCTCGCAATAAGAGCGTTTTTTTTTGTCACGCTGATGACAAATGTATTATCCACTAAACTGCCGGCAAAGCATTTGTTATTTTTCGCTCACCACAAGCAGAGCAATATTTTTTGTCGCGGATTCAGGTTGCCCAAAAAAGAGCGCTATATTTGGCAGCGTTGCACCCGATATATGAAACCTCCCGTAGTTACGTGGACACAGAATCACGCTTTGAGCTACGTCGCCGTAGTGGAAGAGAGATCTGCGTTGCACCCTTTGGCGTTGAAAAGGTTGTAGCCGAAGCGCGATTGCACTGCACGGTAAAGATCGCCAGGTGGACGAAATTAACCCGTCGCCCTCCACTACGGCAACTCTTTCTTTCTGCTCTCACTCCAACCTTCCTGCCTCCCTTACAGTGGGGTTTAGGTGTACACCGAGACATGTGAGATAGATAGCGCCATTTCCTTTTCTTAAAAGGTGAACGCCTTCGTTGGCGTTGACAACATTGTGGCCGAGCAACGGTCTTGACTCGTCAAAATGATTGTATATATATATATATATATATATATATATATTGTAGAGTAGCAGCCGCACTCGCTCACTGTGGGGAGCTATTCGAGTGAAAGACGACGACGATTCAGAGGCGTGAAGCTCGCTCGCAGCCCGAACGTTTGCCTGAACGTTGGAAGGCGACCAAGGTACTGCTGAGTCACAACTCCCTCTTAGATTTGGTGGAGGCTGCTGTACGTTCCCCCTCACATACTGAACTCCGTAGCCGCACCTTACCTTCGCCGTCCGTTATGCCCGAAGTCACCAGCGAGACAACCCACATCCATTCGCCTACCATCTTCTGTTCTGGCGGGCTCCGGCAGCGCGATCCCAGCGTATTCAGCGCTGCCGACTACCAGGATGTCGACGACTGGTTGTCCTCGTACGAGCGCGTCAGCGCCCACAACAAGTGCGACGATGCCACCAAACTTGGTAACGTCCTCTTTTATCTCACTGACGTAGCCAACTTGTGGTTCAGAAATCATGAGGCCGACTTGCCGACCTGGTCGTCCTTCAAGACCTGTTTCTGGGAGGTATTTGGCCGCCCGGCTGTGCGCAAACTGCGCGCCGAACAACGCCTCCGCTCCCGCGCTCAGATCACCACTGAAACCTTCACAAGTTATACTGAAGACGTCCTCGACCTGTGGAAGCGCGTCAACCCATCCATGCCGGAGTCCGACAAAATTAATAACATCTTGAAGGGATCTCCGACGACGCGTTCCAGATGTTGCTGGGATAGAATCCACAAACAGTGGTGGATGTCATACAGCTATGCCAAAGCTATGACGTCCTCAGGAAGCAGAGAACTTCTTCTCGTCGTTCCGGCGTGCACGACGCGTCACTTCCTGCGTCGGCTGTATGCAGTTTAGATTCTGACCCGGCCTCGCTGCTTCCCGAGATCAAGGCCTTTATACCTGAAGAGGTGGCCCGCCAACTGTCCCTCCTGCCTGTGTCTGGCGACCCTGCGCCATCCCTTGATCCCACATTTCGACGCTCCATCCAAGAGCAGGTCGCCGATGCTTTGCCCTCCAGCCCTCGGCTCCCACCTGTGTCTGCCCCTCTCACGTATGCCGAGGTTGCTGCAAGACTACGACGCCACGACGCCTATGTTTCCCATCCACCTGTCGCGCCGCTGCCTCCTCCGCCGGCACCTATTCGTCGTCGTCTGCCACCTCGCCGCGCCGTCGTGAACCCATGGCGCACACACGACAACCGCCCCATATGTTATGCCTGTCGCTTGCCGGGCCACGTCGCACAGCTTTGTCGCCAACACGAGCCGAGTTTCTGGGACGGGGCAGTCCCATACCGCTACGACCCTGCGCCTCCTTCACTACCCGTTTACTCCGGCACCCCTGCGGACTCGTTCCCTCTTGACTGCTCTTCGTACTCTTCACGCCGGTCGCCCTCTCCGCGTCCCCGATCTCTTTCTCCCATGCGCCGACGCTCGCCTTCCCGTCCGGAGGAAAACTAACAGCCGCAGTTCCGGAGGCAAGAACAGCGATTCTATCGAACTCTCCAAGTCCTCCGTCGTCACCCGCAAATGTTGTCCAAGTGTTTATTGATGGTGTCGCCTTTCTCGCCCTTGTAGACACGGGCGCTGCTGTATCCGTTATTAGCGCAGCCCTTTGCCGAAGACTCCGTAAAGTGACGACGCCTGTTTCGAACTTTTGCCTCCGCACTGCAAGCTCGCACCGCATTCAACCTCTAGCGTCATGCACAGCTCGCCTTGTTATCCGGGATGTTGTGTATATCGCTTAGTTTTTCGTGCTGTGCCGGTGTTCTCACGATGTCATTCTGGGCTATGACTTTCTAACCTTTCATCATGCGATCATCGACTATGCCCGTTCCAGCATTGAACTGTCTCCGCTCTGTGCCACCCAGCCGTGCGACACCCCTCCCCGACATAGTAAAATGCTGGTCGCAAGAGACACTGACCTCCCTGCCTTATCTGCCGCCCTGGTTCCCCTCTCTTGCTTCTGCGTTCCCGATTCGACTGTTCTCTTTACTCCGACTGTTGCTGCTGCCTGTCGCCACTGTTTCCTCCTTCCGTTCGCTCTTTTCACTATCTGCGATGGCCACAGCGCAATTTACGTCACGACCCCCTTTTCTTGCCCGTCAACGCTTCTCCGTGGCGAATGCCTGGGACATGTCGAATCAGCCGACCATGCTCTCCCATACTCCATCTCCGAAGAACCTGCCCCTGTCCACATAGATGCCATTGATTCGCATTCTGCTGCGCCAAACCAAGACACCGTTTCTGTTTTTTCCCGATCTCTCGATGCCAGCCTTTCGCCACACCAACTTGCAAAGCTCGTCGAGGTACTTGAACGTTTCCGCCCGTCATTCGACTTCCCACACACCTCTCTTGGCCGCACATCCATCGTCACACACAGCATCGACACCGGCACGCATGCCCCTTGGCGCCAGCGCCCATATCGCGTGTCGGCTACTGAGCGCACCTTCATTACCACAGAAGTGAACGACATGCTTCAGCGCGGTGTCATCCAGCCTTCTCAAAGCCCCTGGGCCTCCCTCTTGTTCTCGTGAGGAAGAAGGACGGATCCATCCATTTTTGCGTCGATTACCGTCGCCTCAACAATATTACGCGAAATAATGTGTATCCACTTCCCCGTATTGATGATGCCCTCGACTATCTGCAAGGCGCGGGATTCTTTTCTTCACTGCACCTCCGCTCCGGATACCAGCAGGTACCCATGGATGCTGCTGACAGGCCGAAGACGGCCTTTGTTACGCCCGACGGCCTCTACGAATTTAACGTCATGCCGTTCGGTTTGTGCAATGCGCCGGCCACATTCGAGCGCATGATGGACACAGTTCTCAGCGGACTCAAGTGGCACACGTGGCTCTGAAACATGGACGATATCATAGTCTTTTCTGCAGACTTTCCATCGCACCTGGTCCGTCTCGAGCGTGTCCTGGAATGTTTCACCGACGCCGGCTTGCAATTGAATTTGAAGAAGTGCTGCTTCGCAGCCCGGCGGCTTACCGACTTGGGCCACGTCGCCACCAAAGAAGGCGTCCTTCCCGATCCTGCAAAACTGCGCGCAGTCGCCGAGTTCCCTCGACCCACATCCCTCAAATAGCTGTGTAGCTTCATCGAGCTGTGTTCTTATTTTCGCCGCTTCGTGCGCACTTTCGCTTCCATCCTCTCTCCTCTGACCGATCTGCTTGCCGGCGACGCCAACCTCTCGTCTTGGACACCAGACTGTGATGCGGCGTTCACCACGCTTCGCCGCCTGCTTGTGTCCCCTCCGATCCTCCGCCATTCCGACCCCAGCCTGCCCACCGAAATTCACATTGACGCCAGCGGCGTGGGCCTCGGCACCGTTCTGGCTCAGCGGAAGCCCGGCTTCGCCGACCATGTTGTTGCGTATGCCAACCGCACTTTGACGAAGGCTTAGCGGAATTATTCCGTAACAGAAAAGGAATGCTTGGCAATATTTTCGGCTATTGGAAAGTTCCGACCTTACCTATACGGTCGCCCATTCTCTGTCGTTACCGACCACCATGCCCTCTGCTGGCTGTCGTCCCTTAAAGACCCCTCAGGCCGTCTTGCTCGTTGGGCGTTGCGCTTACAAGAGTACGACATCGAAGTAATCTATCGATCTGGCCGCAAGCATTCTGATGCCGACGCACTATCGCGCTCCCCGCTACCTTGTGACTTAGAATGCACATCTTTCGCCACCACTGATGCATCTTCCCTTAATATTGCCGACATGCCATTTGAAAAACATCACGACCCCTGGATCGCTTCTCTCCTCGCTCTCCTGTCTTCACCATCTCAGCGACCTACGACCCTCACTCTCCGTCGTCAAGTCCGCCACTTTGCCATACGGGACGGCCCACTTTACCGCCGCAACTACTTTTCGGACAGGCGCAAATGGCTCCGTGTGATTCCTCGGCACCTCCGTTCGACATATGCGCCTCTTTCCACGCCGACCCCCAGTGTGCTCACGCCGGTGTGGTGAAGACCTACACGCGCCTTCGACTCCGCTTCTACTGGCGGGGAATGTTCCGTTTTGTCCGAGAGTATGTTCGCTCCTGCCCGGAATGCCAACGTCGCAAAATCCGTTCTCGCCGTTCCATTGCTCCGATGCAGCCCTTACCTTGCCCCACCTTGCCTTTCTTTCTTCTTTACGGCCGCGAGCCTACCTCTACCATGGATACCGTGCTTCAGTATCGCCCTGATGCCTCCGAGTCTCTTACCCTTTCTCAAGCGGCGACCTATGCTGAGGAATGCCGCCAGATTGCCCGATCTCTTACAACGCAGGATCAGAATCGCCAGAAGCACCCTCGACTTCGAGCCCCTACCAGTCCGCTTCCATCTTATACCCCAGACTCGCTCGTATGGCTTTGGGTTCCTTCAACCAGTCCCGGTCTCTCCACGAAACTGATTTCAAACTACCAAGGTCCGTACCGTGTCGTCTGCCAGACCTCTCCAGTGAACTACATTACTGAACCGCTTTCGCCACCCCAAGATGCGCGCCGTCGCGGCCGTGAAACAGTGCACGCTGACCGCCTCAAGCCTTACTACGGTTCGCCTACCGTGTGTGCTCCCTGAGTCGACAGGATGCCTCCTTTTTCGCCGGGAGGTAATTGTAGTGTAGCAGCCGCGCTCGCTCACTGTGGGGTGCTATGCGAGTGAAACACGACAACGATTCAGAGGCGTGAAGCTCCCTCGCAGCCCGAACGTTTGCCTGGACCTTTGCTGGACGTTGGAAGGCGAACAAGGTAGTGCTGAGCCGAGCCACAACCCCTCCTTATATATATATATATATATATATATATATATATATATATATATATATATATATATATATATATATATATATATATATATATCTTCTCGTGCGTTGTCAACGTCGCATACTCCAAGAGTTTTCAGCTAAAAGCGCGTAACTGACTTCCTTGGTAAGTGGACACCTTAATCGCGCATTGAGCGCTACTGGAGTGTCCACCTTCAACAAAGCGTGCTTTCGTATAATGTTTCATAAGTACAGGAATGCTAAACGACGAGCCAGTTTTTTTCAACATCTCATTCTCCTTAGCCATTCTCTCGAAAGGAACAGACCTCCTCTCTCCCGCGGATTCCTCGTGTTGCTTGCGCCACACGTACCATTCGATGCCGACCGAGTTGCCCCGGCACAAATCTCAGAGGGCGGAATGGTGCCCCCCTCCCCCTAATGTACCTCGCTGTTGAAGATGATTTCGAAGTTTTGGCGCAGTTAATCCTAATTATAGGCCGTGTACATAGCCACCTTTAACATTTTTATATATTTCTGCTTTAAATAAATAAAAGCTGTTAATGCACTCATCATAATCATCAAGAATCACTGAAAAAAAGTTTCTTACGCCCCTAGTTGAAGCGCTCTGAATTAATGTCACTAGATGGCACCACTGTGCACATCCAAACAGGGACGCCGCGGCACGGCCAGGGCAAACTAAAAATATCTATAGTTGGGCTGTTCACAGCGTTCGCACCACACTCAAGGCACAGAAGCTTACTGTGCTCTGCAAACCAAAATTCGGTCTGGCCCACTATCTCCGTGGTCTGGCCATGGTAGGCAAGGTTGCTTGATTCACGAGCGACATTGAAATGTCGCTCTGCCGGCTGTAAGCTGAAAAGTAGTGAGTAGGTCTTTTTATGCGCAGAGAAAGACTATTAAAGACCATGCAGCATCTCACTGCATCGAAATGTAGGCAATGAGTGCGTATTTATGTTTGCAGTAAATAAAGAGGCATCAACCATCGTCATCCCTCGTTTTCACATTACGGTAGCTTGTTACGGGAAAGAAGCTACGCTAACCGTCTTGAGCCGTTTTGCAGCGTCAACCCAAGAGTCCAGTAACACGGCGACGGTAATGTAACCATGGACTCGATATGCTGGAACCCTGTAGTAACGATGCACTACGTGAAGAAGGAGCATATAAGCATTTTATTCACAGGACTTTTACACGTACGCCAAGGAAGTTAAAAAAAAATGCTGCGTATTGAAGCTGCATTAGACCTATTTTGGGTCATGCCTATGCGCACGGGATGCTCCATGACCACATAGAAAAAACTCCATGCTGTGCAGCCAGATTCATTTTGTGACTGTATAGCTATAAGGCCAACTGAAGTGTCTTCAAAGGCGAGCTCAATTGGGAAGTGATTGCCTTCCGCCGAGGAAAGCTGGGGCTTAAACTGTGATCTGGATTATTTCACACACACCTGCATCAGAGTGTCACATGTTTTCACGCATACAGCTCACGGTGATAAAATGCGCGAATATCATGCCAGACAGGGCACTAAGGCGAACGCTTTATTTTTTTTTATTCATTTTTGGAATGGAGTTGATTCTTTGAAATTAAAGCGTGCTCAGAGAAACGGAGATGAAAGCGGATGGCATCTTGTCATTCTTCAGAACCTGGGCGGAGTTTCTCGTAGTGGGCACGGCGCTCGCTCCTGGTCTTGTTCGGAGCCGAGGTCACGCTTGTAACGGCATTCGTCGCGAATGTGATCGGAGAGATCCTCTGCTCCCATCACATCGTTGTAGCCCAGGCTCGCGTTTGAGCAAGTCACCTGCAAATGGTTCACTGGGAAGATAAGCCAACAAGCAGAGTTTCCAAACACAATGTGACGACATAAGAAGAGCTTAAATGAATGACGTCTTCACAACACAGCATGTTTCATAAGTGACGAAAAAAGCCAAGACTTCCGAACACTTCGTGGTCATTGCTGCGACTGATGGCGTACATCGCCATTGAAATATTGCGGAAAGGCAAAAAACACTGAGAAAAACATACATACAGGAAAACATGTGGTTGCCACTATTACAAGATTTCCCGCCAAAAACACCTGACTATGTACAAAGGAAACTAATTTGAATGTATAACTCCAAGAAAGGTGAAAAGCACATGGTGTGAAATTAAAGATAGTTGTGCGAAATTCCTTGTTTTCGTTCTTGGCGTGTTAGAGATATTTGCACGAGTTATCGAATAATAATTTTATCCTACTGGCTTTATCCAATGGTAATCTTCTGTTTCCTTCCGAGAGTGATGAACATTACTTTGCCTGTCTAAGGCATTGATCATACTTTGCAGTTGTTCCCATCAGTGGCTTAGCAAGGCACTGTCGTCAGCGAATCACATATTGCTGAGGTAATCTCTATAAATTATTATCCCCAACTTTTCTCAGTCTAGTACTCTGAATACCTCCTGCAAACAAGCGGTGAATGGGATTGGAGAGATCGTTTCTTCCTGTCTGATATCCTTTCATATTGACATTTTATTGCTGCGTTAAAGGAGGATTATTCTGGCTGTGAAGACGTTTTGATATTTTCTAGTATTTTTACGTAAAGTTCTCATACACCTTTAGTCCGTAATGTCTGCATGACTGCTGAGGTTTCGACAGAGTGAAACACTCTGTTGCTTTCGGTGACTGCAATTTTTGTGGGTTGCGTTTATTCTCCGGATTTCTTCCTCACCTTATTGGTAGCGTGAATATGATCTATTCTTGAGAAGTCTTACGAAAGCCTGCCTGGTGATTGGGCAGATTGAAGAAGATGGTTACTCCTTTTAATAATCCCAAAGAAAATATGATCGCCCAAATAAGCACGGCTTTTACCAAGTTTTGCAAGGGAGGAATAAACAATCGCAAGATGGGTGGCTCGTAAGCAAGATGGAAGGCAGCGCTTTTATTAGATCTTTATATTAACGGGCAGCTGGCCAGGTTGAGACCTTTCATATAAACCAACCCAGCGCGTGTATCGGGCTAATATGCAACGTCCGCGTACTGTAGAAAAGGCGCCGTACACAACGGCTACGACGCGAACGAATTGCCTTGGGTACGTTGTGTGCTATCGTGAAATGTATACGAAGCTTCAAAGAACTCTAAAAAGCATGAGAGCAGCAGTCGCACTCTAACATATTTCATTCAGCACCACATGTGAGTGAGAAATTCCTTGGGCCCTCTTCATGAAACGGAGCGCTCTGCAGCCGCTTCTCGTACCCTTGTTCACAAATTAAGCCGCCGCGGTGGCTCAATGGTCAAGACGCTCAGCTGCTGACGCGTAAGACGCGGGTTCGATTCCGGTCGCGGCGGTTGATTTTCGATGGAGGCGAAATTCCAGAGGCCCGTGCACTGTTCGATGTCACTGCATGTTAAAGAACCCCAGGAGGTCGAAATTTCTGCAGCCCTTCACTCCGTCGTCCCTCACAGTCTGAGTCGCATAGAGACGTTAAACTCCCATGAACCATGTTCATAAATTATGCAGTAAGTCCGGTAACAGTCAAGCTTCTGATTGACTCTGCAGTGGTCGTTGCAATTTCCATGTTCGTGCATAGCCTCCATGTCAGTTGTAAGAAGAAAGTAGTCAGGGTATACGTTCCGGTCAACTGTTGCCTGCATCCTGCCGGGTATGGCTGTGGACAGGGAGCGCACACATATATCAAACGCGTGTACCGTTAATGCCAGCTTGGCTGCATAATGCATCTCTGTGCTACAGGTTCACTGTGCAGAGACCGAACACTCGAATTAAGGGCGCTGACAACTGGCCGTGCGCGTCGGCGCCTCATGTGCTGCATGCATGGTAACCCCGCTGGGAAACGCTTTGTGTAAGGTGTCCTGGCTTTGGAGGACCTCACAGAAGAAACGTTTCCTGGGGGCACTGCTTCCAAAACAGGAAGAAAACGGACAACGTGAAGTCATCACTCAAGCCCTGGCCGCTCCTGAGATCCAGGAGATTCCAGTCAACGGCTGAGGACATTGCTGTGACCGAGCTGCGCCTCGGATCCCTGTCAACCTTGTGACAGGTGCTAATAAATGTCAGCTCTCTCCCTTATCCCTGTATAATGAACCGAACGTGAGGTATTGAAAAATGCATGTGGCACTTCTCGAGCATCTTTCAGCATATTCACATTTCCACTGCGCAGAAAACATGGCCGACCACGTGATAGCATGGTGCTTAATACGTTGACGACTTGCATATATAGACGCCGCGTCTGCGTGACTACGTGCAAACAAAGAAACCGACGCATTGCAAATTGAGAGCGCCCGCAGCCTGCACAAAGTAGCGCAGTTGACTGCTTAAGTCAGAAAGAAACCGCTTCACCGTTCATCACCAAGCAGAAAATAGCGCGAATGCCGTTGAGAGCCAGCGGTTCTCGACTTGCTGCGTACAACTGCCACGACCAGCCTGAGCCCCCAGAATGGAAGAAAGATTCACTGCACATTCGTTTATGTCTAGCCTTTTTCTCCTTCGTCTGTATCGAGCAGTTTTAAGAATCCGACACTTCGCAATACTGGACCCGCTCGCACTCTGCTTCCCTCGTATTTCGACGGTAGTATTGCCTCTTGACGGCGAAATAGCGCGTCTCCAGGGAAAGCGTAAATAGGACAACAACAGCGATTTCATGAATCGATCAGTGAGGGCACCACGTGTTTCTTGCATTTACGCAGTTTTACGAGGAGAAGCCCGAGGTGCTTGCCAACGCGTGACCATGTTCAACACCCAATGTCTTGCACGTGATCACAACACAAGTGACACATCAAGAAAAAAACACCCAGCACAGGACTTCACGGCACTTCATATCGCCTCTTTATCTTTTTCTATCACAATACCCTCCCGACCCGACGATTCTTCTCTCCCGCTACCCCCCCCCCCCCCCCCCGCATACTTTTTATTATTCCACTTCATGCTGCTATGCTCTGCAATTCCTACTGGCATTTCTCAGAAACCCTTGGCTTCTCCACTCTATCCCCCCCCCCCCCCCCACCCTGCCATTCATCTTTCTCCCCTCCATCTCCACCCTCCATTATCTGTTTTCCATCTTTCGCTTATTTCGCTTCTCAGTATCTTGTTTGGCCTTGCTGCTTAAACTTTTATCCTAGCTTTTCCCGACCAGCTAAGTGAGTCATGGCATCCCGCCTGTCTTACCTGACACATAGCCTCTCAAACCCACGTTCACTATCTCTCTGCCAGCCACACCCCAAATTCCTTTCTCGCAGGTCAGCCTCTTTACCCTCTAGCACCCATCCTGTCTGAACAAGGTTTTCAAGGTTTCCGAGACTTCCTCCCCAGAATGAACGTCCGCGCAAGACAAGCCACGTCATCTAGACAAAACATTGGCATGCACCCTGACTCTTTCCTCTCCCTTCTTGTAGTGGTGGTAAGGTCCTTGTATTGGGATACAAAGGACACCCTTAGAAAAGTACTTGTGGCAAGAGGGAATTTCAGGATCAGTAAACTGTTCCAGGAAAAGGGATCACGTGTGCGTTCAGGAATCTTTAGAGGTTGCCAACCGTCGTGCCGGGCAAAGGTATAAGAAGTCGCGTCTAAGGAGAACACACCCAGTACACCGCCTGCCGTACAAAGCTGCTTCTTGCTGCTCTGGATAAACGAGGGACACCTGCGGACGTTTCATCATGGTCGTCTATCTAAAGGTATGCGCTGTTACTACTACATTCCTTGGTCAACCACGGCGTTTTTTCTTGCTTTTTCAGGCGCAGCAGTAGATATAAACTATTTTAGTCAAATGAAGCAGCAATGCAAGCAACATGTCGCTATATTCACTCGAAATTGAGGGCGCGGCACTCTCAGTAAAATGGAAGTAGTACGTACTAAATTGTGTGGTAGTAACTGGTTGTCATATATGGTACTACCCTTTTAGTAACTGCAGGTTGTAAGTGCAGGTAGAAACGACATCTGCCTGCAGTTGGTAACGGGAAGCTAGCAGTATTTACTAAGAAAATGAATAGAAACTCGCATATGTTGCTAGATTCATCGTGCGGTGTCCTGGCGTGGTTTGTCAAATTTATGCGTACTCGAAAAAAAAAACTTCCCAGAGAACTTGACTAATTCCGGTATCCAGACAGAGCTATCGGAGCGTGGTGTCCGTAAATCACAAACTTAGGTTTAAGCTTATCGCGCATGACATCTAGAAATTATGCGAGGAGATGGCATCAACAACCTTACCGTGCGCACTGCGCGTGCACATGTAGGGAAATCTTTCCCAGTCTTATATGCCCGTAATTCAGAGCCTCATTTAGGGGCTAGTGGCTCTTACCGGTTGAGCTAAGATACCAGCGTTAATTATGAATTTGAGATTCTAGAAACAGCTTAGTCTAACTCACCATATCCCCCTGGAGAAATGTTTCATTACAAAACCAATTTCTCAGCACGACAATCTGTGTCAGTTTATATTCGTTGACTTTATTTTAGGGTTAAAGGAATGGTTACTAACTAGGTAGTAACTAGCGATTATAGTTAGTAAAACGGTAGTAAGGGCTACTTTTGCCAGCTATACCTTGAAGAGGGTAGTAAATAGCTGATAAAAGGTAGTAAACCGAAGTCAGAGTTAGTAACTACTGCTCTTACTACATTTTTACTAACTTTTTCTTTAAGAGTGTAGAGTAGAAGTTCTTAACGATTGTCAACATTTCAGGTATGCACACACGTCCACCATTCTCGGTGAAAGATCTAAATATTGGAAAACATTAAGATACTGTTATGGAAACATTCAAGATAATAATAAATTCTTCCGATATGCAGCAAAATCTTTCTTTTAAACGTCTGCATCGACCGCATCGAACAGTTAAGACTACCATCGGCAACCAGTAAAGAACACTTTAGCCGATAACAGTGGCCTTAATGGAAAAATATTTCTACAACACACTCGTCCGTTGATCAACTGCTATATTGATTGTTGCGGGGAAATATTACATTAAGCAAAAAAATTTCGTTCGTGAAAGGTCTACTGCTCAATAATGCTCTTGTCCAGAATTTATTTATTTATTATTATTTGTATTGTAATATTGCGCTTTGAATGTTTGCATCACTTTTGCTTGGCTTTAGGCCTCCTTTTTAACTAAATGAGACACGATATTCTATAGTGATTATAGCGGATTTGCCAAGGATTTTTTTATTCACTCATTTGCTTTCAGAACTCATCGCTAAATCCCAATGCGGAGCCTTTCTGGCCACGTCAGCGTTCATCTTTTGCTGAGGCTGCTGGGGTAAGTACCTTTGACAGTGATGTTACTTATCTATGAAATTTTTCTGCACTAAAGCTGTACCCTTGACACATGATGCTTTTCAGTGTGCACTCATGTTTCATTAAATTTTAATTAAAGCCGTTAGTCTGTGTAAATGCCGCATGGTTTCTTCTCACATCCTCTGACTTGCCTAAATCACGGAAATTCATTTTTTTATGTTTTTCAGTCCCGCATGTTGTTGCAAATTTTGGCTAATATGCAGGAGGTTTTATAACGCTATTGGGATTTTTTTTTTTTTTGCAGTCGGACACAAAGCGGCACGCCGCCGGGAAGGACTGCCGCTTCATGACTGTTGAGCGCCATCCCTCGGACCAGCCTGCAGCGTTTAAAAGCTTACAAATGGCGGACCTAGAGGATCTTCTCAAGCGATTTCACCTGGATAAGAGCTACCTGGAAACGCCGTGGTCCCGGGAAACGTAGTGAAACATCGTGACCACTTTCAGCAGTGTTCTCCGCCTGAAGCATTATCCAGTTTCTTCTCGTCCTAATTATGTCAAAATAAAAGCGCATTTTCTTTTCTCTTCAAAATCTGCTTTTGAATTACATGTCTGCAGAGCATGTATGCTTGTGGACGACGCTTTGTCTGCAGGGCATAGCGGAACTCAAGTAGACGTGGACACTGTGGCGGCATCTAGCGACAAGACTTCAAAGCACCGCCACGCAGCTTAAAATAAAATTATTCCGAATTATTGCTTCATTTCCAGGCTTTATTTTTCGGTGTTGTCGTTGCAAGGTGAAAAGCAGTACACCAAGAAGAACATGTAAAGTGGAAGTACTGCTTCATTAGGTGTCTTTAGTTTTGCTACGTTGAGTTCCAGGATTCTTCGACATTAATTTGGAATATTGCAATACGGTACGGTAATTTCAGGGCGATATTGAACGTAAAAGTCCAATGATTCGATGCGGTGAAAAATATTTCTTTTGAAATTTCTCCATCGTTCGCATTGAGTAGCTAAGGCTGGCATGAACGTATTGGGAAAACACTTAAGTTGCTGCGTCCTAAAGGAAAACTGCGTACATTTTAGAAATCAACGAGCTCAAGAGGGTCGAATGTGTGAAAGGCGTGACAGCGAACATAAAGTATAATAAAACCCGATAATTCGACGCGCACGCGAGGTCCCTACAATTATACATTCGAACAAATTTTGCCGTGCTTTGGTTAATTCGACTTGACTCCGCAGCCTGCCAAGCTGGTGCGCCGAGAGCAAAAAAAAAAAAAAGCACGCTACGAGCGGCGCTACTGTACGGCTGATAGGTCATCCGTATGGTCATCGTCATCAGCAGCCTGAGAGAGGGCGAAGGATTCGAGGTTAGCGGCGGCCGAAGCAGCTGGCGTCTTTCTCTGTGCTTTGTTGTGTCGCTGTGGTCGTGTTGGTGTCGTCCGCTTAACCCTATCGACAGCAAGTCTCGTTTCGGCGTGTGTCGTTGTTTCCGTGCGTTCTTGCTGCTACGATCGCAGATATTTAACCGTAAGACTGCGTCTTTTTTGGTAGTTGCGCGCTTTGTCAGCGTGTTTACTGCGCTGCTTTATGTCCTGACAGCTGACCGAGGATGAAATAATTGAAGCGACAGGCGCTGTCAACGACGATTCGTCGGATGGTGTCGATTGTGAGCAGTTGTCCCAAATGCCGAAGCACACGCTGAAAGAAGCCGCAGAAGCCTTCAACGTGCGGGAGAACTGCTGTGAACAAATCCCTGACGATGGGTGTACCGCGGAGTACCTGGCAGCTGTTATAGCTATCGTACTAGCTCAAACTCTCTCGAAAAAGCAGACGACGATAACAAATAAAGGTACGTCCTGTTGCGGCAAACATAGTTTTGTGTTGTTCATTCGATATTTCGACATTTGGATAATTCGAAAATTTTTCGCGGTGCCGTCAGTGTCGAATTAACGAGCTTTTACTATAACAAGCAGAAACAATGAATAAAGTTAAGAGAGAGAGAGGGAGGGAAAGGCAAAACAATGAATAAACGGAATGAAAACAAGAAGGACCTGTCACAGAAAAATACAATAAAAAATAAACAAGTCGAGACCCGAACGATAATGAAATCCTTAAAATACTAGCTAGAATGCAATGATTTACAATAAATAAATATGATAAGTGAACGCCTTACAAATAATCAGACGTGAGTCATGGATTTAAAGTAAAAATATTAATGAAAACAAGTACAGTTGGGAAAATATTACAGAGGAAAAAACAAAGCCAAAATTGTACACGTAGAAATGCGCAACTGAAAAAGAAAATGCTTTAAAGGGGAAGTTATATGTGAAAAAAGGCCAGCTCAAAGTTGAAAGTGAAGGAGATCAAATAAAAACGAAGAGAGTTTGTATAATGATTATTATATCTTTATATAGCACAAAAGAAATGAATACAGCAAAACAGGCCCGTCTAAGCCAATGGTTTCTTTTGAGATTTAGCCCGGTATCGTCAGCTAAGCGATATGGTTACAATACACATCCGCAGTTTAGATACCAACAATGAAGAAGAAACAGCATAAGTAATAAACAGTAAGGTTAATGCGTGCAAGAAAAGGTTATACAAAACATCAAAACGATCAAAGAGTAGAACGAGTAACTATAAAATTATAATCCAAGTCTGGCAAATGAGAGATGAGAGTAAAAGCCGCTTTTTTCTTTACTTGTATCCGACTATGGAGGGTAGGAGCAGCGATCCGCTCAAAGAAGGTGCAGCAATATTTTCGCAGGTAATGAATGTCATGGACAGTGCTGGTACTCAAGCTCCCCAGCAGAGGTGCACGAAATAGAAAGACGGAAGCCCCGGACACGCAGGAAGGCAACTATGCGATTATTGTACTTTATTTCGCCCGCGGCACACGACTCCAGAGCTGCGGACGAAGCTTGCTCGCGTCTTTACGCGCAGCCAAGCTTTCAGCAACGCTCATAGTTTTAAGGCGGAAGCCTTTATCGCCTCATCGTTGTAAGCAGGTGTTGTCGACAGAAATGTCACGCTTTTCAATAGGTCGAAATAGTTTTGACGTCACAGTGCGCGAATTTCAAACGGGGCCAATTGTACTTTGGCTGGTAACCATGCAACCAATTAAAGGGATCGTGTAGTGATGCTCCAGTTAAGTGGGAGTGAGTTTTGTTAATTGCTGAATTAACTAATTAGCCTAATTACCGTTTCCATTCAGACCAGATAAATAAATAAAACCGAGTTCTAAATTGGTCCAGTCGGAGAATCGAACCAGGGTTTCCGGAGTGCGAGACGAGGACGCTAACTACTCCGACATGCCAGCTCGATGGTTTCGAATGAACAAATGCGCGTCTAGTGAGTACGGTGTGTTCGTTCACTCCCATCTTCCTCCCTTCTCTTACGGCGAGGTTCAGGCGACCACCGAGATATGCGAGACAGATACGTTTCCTTTTCTCAAAAACCAGTTTACCGACGAGCAAGGCGCAGAGCCGAACGGGCGATGGCATTCTGTTCGACTCTTAGAGGCGAAGCTTAACATCTTAACCCCACATCAGTGACACATGCAGCAACACCGCGCGTAACGCTTTCGCCTCACTGCACCTTAGGTCAACAAAGTGCCCCCCTGATTTTTTCCTTTGGACGCAGGGATGTCAGTGAGGAAAGTGATAGGTAAGGAATAACCTTGCTATTCTGTGCGAAAGCCCGAATGGCATTTTTTAGGTGTGCACCTATGTCGACAGTCAGCCCCAAAGCAGGAATCCTTAAGGGAGCTCTAGGTAACCTGCTATGAACTTTACCGAGTCGATCGTCGCGCCGTAACATGCAGTCTAGCGAGAGGAGCCGGCATTTTTTAGTTTATTCCGTAGTGTTTTCCCACACCACCTGCCTTGCGAGGCATAAGCTTCCGCGCTCTGTCAAAGCCACGCGCGGCGTGCGTCAGCTTTCTGCTTCGCCGAGAGTACCTAAGCGAGGAGTGTAATCACCCAAAGTTAAAAATTTCTTCTCGCCTCTTTTGTAGCCCTGCGGCTGACGGCAGCAGTTTTTAGGCGCGCTTTGGAAAAATCGCAGCGCCGCCTGCGAACTGTAGAATGCCTATGGCATTGGGGTCACACGACCAAGGATTGCGACAGTGGTGCTAAATCCCTATGAGCATGCTTGCACGCAAAGGTATTGAAAAGAAAAATAAAGGCTCGTCACCGTATTTGGGCGGATTCTGTCTCTTCGGTTAAAGTTCCCTGCTTTTTTTTTTTCAGTAACACAAAAAGCAAGACACGATACCTACCAGTTCTTACGAAGCGTTTTTGACGCACATGTTGCCTCATAAGATAACATGAATTTCTCCTGCAAGTTGAGTCAAGCAGCAGCCTTTTTTTTTGCTTGCTACAACCAGCGCCAATACATGTTATCTCTAAATGAGCGCAGCAAGGAGAGGCACGGCGCTTTAGCGTACTGCTACCGGTTTGTCCTGACATGTTGATTTCGGCGAGAAACGGTACACGTGCCGAAGACCACAGCAATATTAGCCTTGATAACGATGGATGTTAAGAAACATACGGCTTACATTCTTCCGCACCTGCGTAGCTGTTCGAGCAGACCTTGGTGAGGCAACGGAACGCGATCAACGATGCCTCCGAGTGGGAGGCGGTATACGCTTGACGGATTCTCGCCAATGCTCGACTGGAAGCCCCTGGACTTCGTCGAGCCTCTTCCAGAATACAGGGTATGCAGCACTTGCGGACTGGTGCGCAACTTGACAGCTTTGCTGCCCTGCATGCACGCGCTTTGCGACGCTTGCTACGAGCGGAGTGCTAAGGACGGCGTACACACCTGCCCACGTGACGGACGCCGCTTTGAAGACCAGGACGTTGGCTGGGAGGACTTCCCACCTGACGAGCTGCTGAGAAGAATGGTGAGCAATGCATGGAGGAAAGCAGATGGCTCCTGCGTTTAATTTGAGGGGAAAAAATGAAGCATGTAAAAGACGGCCTCAAACACACCGCTAACTTCCAACAATGATTTATTGCATAAAGAAAGGGTGGTTTTTGTACCATTGTATCACAGTTCTACCATCAGTACACTGCGCTAGAAAAGTATGCCACCCGCATACGCAAGCTCCTTTGGCAACACCGTCACGGAAGGGCTGCTTACATTGTGATTTTTTATAAGTGTACTCCATTTAGCCTCAATTACTTCACGTGAAAACCGATTTTTGTACAATTTTGAAACCGCGCATTTTTTGAGAAGGGTTATGTAATGACAGACGCGGCAGGGGGCTGACAGAAGTTAGAGCTGTGTGTCTTTCTGAGTGTTTGCCTTTTTTGCGGTTCCTTTTTTTCCCTGAATCATGAACCAACCTGTACAAGCATCTACCCGCCTGGTTTGACTTTAGTTTTCACTTTTCCCACAGAAAGGTAACAAACCTTGCTTGTGCTGTCTTACAACTTTTTCTTTATTTCTTAATTGCTCGTCACTAAGGATCAATTCTGTGAGATCAGATGGAGGATTTTGCTCCTGACGTGATGTCTGATGCTCTCGCTGTAAAACAAGGAATAGCGACTATGGAGCGATGAAGTGGGCGCTGACCATTGATTTGATGCAGTAACCAAGGTTTAATTTGTTGCTGAATCTACTCCTAAAAACACTGTTACCGACGATAATGCACTTTCAGGCGTGTTCTACGCGTTCCCTGCAGCTAACGCGCTAACAGCTATTTAACTGTTACATCGAATGATCGAGCTATAGCTATTCTTGCTGTTCTATCACGTTAATGTTTTTAAACGACATGCTCTGGATTCGATAGAAATATCAGGTCCTCTCAATGGCCAAACCAACGGAACGATTATGGTCAGATTAGGCTGGATATTTTGATCGAAATTGAAGGAGGTCAGATTTCGGGGGCTGGCTGGATCAAATTTTGGGAGTGACCTTGGTCAAATTTGGAGATTACCATCGTAATGTCCACTGTGAAATTGTATGGGCATCGATTTTTGTCCGAATCGAAGAAGGTTTATATTTTAGAGTGGGCCATACTTGGAATAGCATCGCATCGAGCGCATTCAAATTACCCTGGACCACGTGCCCTGGACATCGATTTTGGTCCAAATTGATAAAGGTCAAATATCAGGGATGGGGCCAGCTAAATTTTGGGGTTGGGATGGGCAATATTTTGGAAACGACTGGGGTTTAATTTGTAGCCACCATCGCATTGGCCATAGCCAAAGTTTGCTTTGGCTTCTGACAGAAGGCTGTTGCTGTGAGATCACTAAGCACAAAGGTCACTTCAGTGTTACACACGCACACCGTTCTGAAACTAGTTTTGAACTGAGTACAGCTATAGCTCTAATGTTCGCAACTTCCGCTGCTACGCCATTCCGCAGATCTCATGCTTCGGCATAGAAGGTCAGGTAGTCCATCGCCACGATGTTGCAGCTGCTTACGGAGAACGATTGCGGTAAAAAGCCAGGAAGATCCACCCCTATCAGCTAGAAAAACCTTGACGACAGATCAGTCTTGTTCAGTAGTCCTACTGGCCCGATCGGTGGCGGCCTTTGTTGCTGACAGTCTCCACAAGCTTCAGCATAACTAGCTACATACGTTGATAAGCAGGACGGGTAATATTTACCTTGAATTTCGTTTTTCCTTTTGAAGAATCAGTTCAGTGGGTTGCTAATACTTGGTAGCAGCGATCGTTTTCGGTGTTTTTCATGCGCTACGCATGGCACGGCACTGAGTAACTGTACAGATTCCTTCCCGTCATATCTACTAGGACTATGCGCATGTGCACATGGGTCATATAAGAAGGCGGATTACCATGTCTGCAAAATCTCCCAATAGTTAAGTTACTTTATTTTATGGGCTTTAACGTCCCAAAGACCGCAGCGGTGGTCTATTCGTTTGAGCATCCGCCTCGCATGCGGGAGGTGCGGGGTTCGATCCCCAGTGCCGCCGGGTACCCACCGGTTATACAAAGGGTACAAGCTTCCCTGTCGCCTGGTGCTTGGCTTATTTAGGGTGAAATACTTGGGCAATGGGTCTTTGACCCCACCTCGAATAGAAGCAAATACCTTGTTCCATGCGCTTTTTGGCCACGAGTGCCCTTGGGCCAATCCATCACCATCATTAACGTCCCAGAGTAACTGAGGTTGTGAGGGACTCTGCAGTGGAGGGCTTCTGAAAATTTCGACCACATGGGATCCTTTAACGTGGACTATATCGTACAGCTCCCAGTAGGAGATCTTTCGTTTCAGTCAAGATTTCCTTTCTGTAACCTGTACTGTGTAGAGAGGCATTCTTGACCATGTTGACGTCTTGCTAAAGACTGTACTCGAAGAAGCTCACCAGCGTCAAAAGCTCGTATCCCTGATTTCAGGCGCGATTAAGAGATGTCGCTTTCATGAACTATAAGTTTGCGTATGTTCTTTCAGGTGAAATGCTGGAATGAAGAAAACGGTTGCCCTGACGTGATGATGGCTGCACATATATACACGCACTTGCAGAGTGAATGCAATCACCACTCAACTTGCTGCCCCGTGTGCTCAGCCAGGGTACTTTGCGAGGACGTCTGCGCGCACCTGAAGTACGGCTGTGGCGTCACGGCAATGCCTCCTGCAACGAAATTGGATGCGCAGTCGCGCTGCATGGACGATGCAGTTACTTTGACGTCGTTGCAAGGGGTGTTGGAGAGCGTGACGGAAGAAATGAAGACGTTTGTTGGACGTTTAAGTAGCGATGCAAAGGTTCAATGTGAACGACTCGGCGAACTCTCTCGTATCATATATGTCTTAACAGAATCAGTAGAAGAAAAACTTAGCCATAGAGAAGGCGTTTTGGGCGATACACTTCAAGAAGCATCCAATACTATAAATCAGGAAAACGTTACTGATAGTCCTTCTCAGGAAATCCCGGGGATAATGAAGGGAGCCAAAAAGCAGTTGGCAGAGCCGTTTGAAGGAAGCCATGATAGCTTGACGAAAGGCATGCGGGAGATTGCAGTGGCTACTGAAAAAGCTAGAGAATGTTTATTTTCGAACCTTGATCAACTATTTAAGCTCTTGGAGAGTGCAAGCAGGTCATTTGAAGATATTGCATCTCGGTGGAGAAATATCTGTAGTCAGCACAGCAACGTCCTGGCACAAGTGTTTCCGTGTAATGAAGAATCCAAAAACGAAAGTGCTCAGGAAGTGATGAAAGGATCACACCAACCTCGGGGACTACCTAATTTAGGTGTGTCCTTTCACGAGTTTAGTGTAAAAGGTATCAGATCCCTTGCAGAGAACGCGCGCAAGGCTGGCTTTGTATCCTACGGCAATCAGCGAATCTACCTACGCGGCTACTGCGTCACCCCTCGTTTCTGTATCATTCAAACCGATGAAGTAGCAGCACTCCACATTGGGATTCAGTTACACAAGGGTGAAAAGGACGACTATGTTCAGTGGCCTTTTCGGCAAACGATTAAGATGACTGCCTTACATCCAAGTGGATGCAATGAAGCTGCAATAGAGGTGAAAGAATTCGGCAATTCATCCGTTATGCAGAGGCCTTCACAGTCAAACGTTCCGTGCTACTACCTCAGCCTTTCCTTCAACCTAAAAAATTTGGTCAATGATGGATATGTAAATGATAACCAGCTTCGCCTGAGGTTTGAACTGCTTCCATGATTTGATCTCGGCGGCGATAGTCGTCCTCCCAGGATCTGCATGCGTACTCAGCGACAGTGTTTAATGCTTTTTACCATGTCCCGCAAATTTTTTATATCCTGCTTGCTTTCTTATGAACTTTTTTATGCACGGTACATTTTCTTTTCTTTTCCTACACTGAGGAAAATGTGTTTCAAGTCCTTTCAGTATACGAGTAGGCGCTGCAATTTTAAACGCTGCTTTAGTGACTGACAAATGAGAAAATGTTTTGTACAATAAAGATCATTTTGTTCTCCAGCAAAAGCTTTGAGAAGAATTTCTGCAGCACCATCCGCCTTGCAGTTGATCTCGATTAAGACGAATAAAATGAGGCACTCTCGTCGCCAGTGGTAGAAAATGTAAACTGCTATGGTAGAATTGCTTCGAAGTCCATACGTTCAAAACATGGCAGTTTGTGGAGCAGAGCCAGCGTAATCTTCGACTTGAGTTGACAACCAAAGAATGTCGTCATCACTAAAAGAAAAAGCATGCCACCGAACTGTAAGCGAAATAAAATGATGGAACGCATCGACATTCAGCGGGACACACGGCACAAATCTGAAGAAGGAAGACGGTTGTGCTTACTAAGAAAGCAATTTTTAGATAGCGATGAATTTCAATGTGCTTACAAATAAAGAGGCGCACCCATTTCCTCTTAATTACCGACAGCTACAGCCTCATGAGACTAACTCTTGTTTGAGCGCTTCTTTCGAACACCCGGGAAGAATGAACACGACAGAATTGGGCTGTTCAAATTTGCCTCACATACAAAGCAGTACTGCAGATGGCAGGAGATAATTTAATAGCTAAAAACCGCAACACGCAATTGACTCTGAATAGCGCAACAAAGGGTTGCTGAACTTGCCTTCAAAACAGGTTTTATGACGCAGACGTGTGCATTGTGAAACGCTGGTTTCTTGCTGTAAATAATGGTACAAATGAGCTGTTAAAAATTTGGCCTACCTTTTAGAGCATGCGGAGGACGTATATTTTCAATGATGTGATCAAACGCTAGGCAGACCAGATGGAACATTATCAAGCGTTCACATAATGAGGAAGCAAGGTTAGTTAAGCAAGATAAGATAAAAAGTAAGACAAGCAAGTAAGATTTCTTCAAATGTTTTATTTTTTGCCACTGCATTGCCAACTGTGTATGGGTGCTGAGGCCTTCGTCAGGCAAGTCAGCCTTTTGCCTCAGTTCCTCTTTCCATGGAAAGAAATACATCGAATTTAATTGAATTGAAATAAAATTGCGAAATTCTGATAGCGTGAATGGTATTAGAAAGTGCATACTTTCAAACAAACACTTGCTCCAAGAAAACACCCACGAAGAACTCATCTAAACACCTGATGTCATCAATTACTGCTCTGTGCCTAATGCACAAGAATCGCGCCTCAACGTCGAAATTCCGCAATGGGAGTATACCATGACACGCGATGTACAACATACTTTTCTCTGATCAAGGCTAATAAAGCAGTGAAAAGGGTAGTATGACGTAAAAAGTATAGGTAGGAAACTGGGCTTGTACAAATATTTTGGCAGTCAACTTTCCCGAGCTAAGTAGCATGAACGCTGATTTGGTTTGGTTTATTGGGGTTTAACGTCCCAAAGCGACTGAGGCTATGAGAGACGCGTAGTGAAGGGCTCCGGAAATTTCGACCACCTGGGGTTCTTTAACGTGCACAGGCCCAAGCTATGGTAAAGTGACTGAGCGATCATATGGCTATGATCATTCGGTACCTGACCTTGACTTTTGACATGAGCTACTGGAGACTATGCTTCACAGAGCTTTCGCTCGTACAACTAATTTCAAGCCACGTTGAACACCAACAGTTTTCTATACTGTGTCTGATATTCATCCCGCTAATGTGAAGATTAAGTATATTAGATGCAATATTGTGTACGAATTGCAGCGCGAATAAAGTGATTTCATTCCTTCACTTTCTTCCAAGGGTTCACTGCTAAAGCTTAAAAAAGGAACCTGCCCGTCCTGATCAGCGCATCAGTGTACAGCATGGCGCTGGCAGTGTGAATTCTCCAACACAGGCAAATCTTTCTTCGTGTGCTGAAGCTCCTGGGATGAGTTTACTGGAGGTCTTTCACAGCGATGTTACTTATGTCGTAAATATTTCTGCACTAAAGTTGTGCCCAAGACACTCTTCGCTTTATAGTGAGCACCGATATTTAATTAAATTCAAATTAAACCTGTTCGTTTTGTGTAAATGTGGCCAGGTTTTTTCTCATAAGCTCTGGCTAGACTAAATCGCGAGCATTCATTTTGCCTTTGTTTAGCGGCTCCAGAGCGAAATTGATCTTTTCTTTCTGTCCCTTGAACAATAAAGCGCTGGTCGTCTGAATGAACACCAACGAACTCGCCCAGTGTAGCGCACAGGAGCTGTCATTGGTTTGGCTAGGCGGGAACACTGCGCGTGGCCGGTGCGTACTGCTAACAGGCATACATCTTCGCTAATACGTCCCCAGTATGCTAAATATGTCTAATGTGACAAATAGAGTAACGTCTGGAAAAATGCTTGCGTTTCGAGTGACTGAGAGTGCACACGCTAATGTTGCGGTGACTACATTAATTCATACGGTATACGCTCAGAGCAGCCGGCGCGCAGACGACTTGGGGCGGTGGAAGACATTCAACGCGCTCTCCTGATTGGCTGAGGAGGTATCTACCTTCCATAGTGCTGCAAAAAAATTGTGAGGTGACGCATAAGTAATATCTTTTGAATATTTGAATTACTTTTGCTCGCCTTTAAGCTGCCTTTTAGCTATAAGAGACAAGAAGTTGTGTGCTGATTATAGGCGGATTGAAACTGACTTTTTTCTTCTTACACTCATTTCCTTGCAGGATTCCTCGCTAAATCCGAATGCGGAACCTCTCCGGCCAGGTAACCGTGCCAGCCTGCAGAGTGGCTCTGGCGTCTTGCATCCTCGAACACGGACACCTCTGTCATCTTCTACGCGAGCTAATGAGGTGAGTTTGCATATCGTTCTAGGCGATGTCTTTTCCCAGGTGCATTTTCTATTTTTAATTTTTGAAATGTGCATCTCACGTAACCAGTAGTGGTGCGCAAAGTGCTAAAAGTCCCACTTGATTCTAAATATCAGGGATTCTATTACTACAACCTGTTCTCGATGACGGTTAATGCCATTTTCTTGACTTCATTGCTGTGGGCTTCCTATTTTGCGTGTTTTTCTATATGTGGGTCTCATATCCTTGCCGTTAAGCAGGAAAATGACTGTAATAGACCCGAGATTGTGCACAGATTAAAACCTTAAAAAAAGACTTTTTTTTCCTTTTTTTTTTCACTTCCTTTATCACTTCCTCGCCAAACCCTGTAACGGAACCTTTCCTCCCTGATCAGCGTATCAGTGTGCAGCGTGCCGTTGGCATCGTGAATTCTACAGCGCAGACACCTCGTTCTTCTTTTGATGAGGCTGCTGGAGTAAGTCTGCGCACAATCTTTAACAGTGATGTTACTTATCTATGAAATTTTTGTGCACTAAAGCTGTACCTTTGGCGCTTTTTTGTGTGCACTGGTATTTCATTAAATTCCAATTAAAGCAGTTGGTCTGTGTAAATGCTGCATGGTTTGTCCTCATATGCTCTGACTTGCCTAAATCACGGCCATTGATATTTTTATCTGTCGGCCGGCTCCGCTGATGTGATGAGTTTTTGAACCTACGTGTTTTTCTTTTTGTTGCAAATTTTGGGTAATATTCAGGAGCTGTTACAGTGCTATTGTGATGTCTTTCTTTTGCAGTCGGACACAAGGCGGCACACCACCGGGATGGACTGCCGCTTCATAACGGTTGAGAGCCATCCCTCGGACCAGCCTGCACCGGTTAAAAGTGTGTAAATGGTGGTCTTTCCATATGGCTGCGACCTACTGAATCTTATCAAGCCATCTGACCCGTATAAGAGCTCCCAGGAATCGTCGTGGTCCCAGGAAACGTAGTGAAACATCGTGAGATTGTTTCAGCAGTGTTCTCCGCCATTTTCTTATCGTGGTAATTATGTCAAAATAAAAGCGCATTTTTTTCTCTTCAAAATCTGCTTTTGAATCACATATCTGCAGGCCATGTATGCTTGTGGACGACGCTTTGTTTGCAAGGCACAGCGTAACTCAAGCAGACGTGGACACTGTGGCGGCGTCTAGCGACATGACTTCAAACCACCGCCACGCAGGTTAAAAAAAATTATTCCGAATTATTGCTTCATTTCCAGGCGCTTATTTTTCGGTGTTGTTGTTGCAAGGTGAAAAGCTGTACACCAAGAAGAACATGTAAAGTTGAAGTACTCCATCGTTGGGTGTCTTTAGTTTTGCTACGTTGAGTTCCTGGATTCTTCGACATTAATTTTTAATATAGCAATACGGTACGGTAATTTTAGGGCAATATTGAACGTAAATGTTCAATGATTCGGTGCGGATAAAAATATTTCTTTTGAAATTTCTCCATCGCTCGCATTGAGTAGCGAAGGCTGGCATGAACGTATTGGGGGGACACTTAAGCTCTGTCTTAAAGGTAAACTGCGTAGGTTTTAGAAATCAACGAGCTTAAGAGGGTCGAATGTGTGAAACTTACAGGTAAAGCATGCAAAGTCTTTTTGGGCTAGCACTTGAAATATTGAAGTAATCGCCGATTAAAAACTGGACGCCCTTCAAGCTTCTCCACAGAGCACAACACCAAGTGGGGGGTGCATTATGACGTCATCGAAGGTATCGGTACATTTCCAAAGCAGAAATGCCTACTGTGAAGGAACAAAACGTACGCCACCAAAGGCGAACCCTTCTGAGAGTTGTTAGGCAGTGTCGGATGCTTCAGGGCCGGGTGTGGCTGACGGGCCCTGTCAAGCTGTCTTCTGACACGCTTTTTCGTCCCTGTGCCCTGCATTTCTTTGTATGAGGTGCAAAATAAACCTTTTATTTGATTTGACCGCGGCAATTTGAAATCATACCTTCCGTGACGTCACGCTGAGTTTTCTGCACTCCTCCTGTACACTGAGGAGAAGCGCTGAATTCAATCGTCGATTACTTCACTATTTTGAATGCTAGTCCAAAAACACTTGGCATGCTTTACCTACAGAGTACATAGATTTGAATCCTTGAATATCGCAAAATTCTCAAAAAAAGTGCTCCAGAGCCCCTTTCAGGGTATGACGTGAAGTCTTATGGGCTAATTTCTATACATGCAGAAGATCATTATCTACTTTACATGCACATTATAAAGTAGAGGGCGCTGCAGGCACTTTTCCGTTTAGTGGTAGCCAGCAGGCGCAGCACGCACGCGCACCTTCGCTAACAGGGGATAAACGGCGTGTTGTGGAACTGTCGAAGAAATGATTAGGTAAAATAACAGCTATAATCAACCTTTATTTTCGTTGCCCAGGAAAAACCCAAAAACCTTGGTGCTGGTACACCATACGCACTCACAAAAATATTCATTAACTTCTCCACAAAGGAAAACAATCAGGAGAGGTAATACAACAGTCAAGGCAATGAAAAAAAAAACACGCATCAACAGGCCCCTACTTTAGACAAAGGAATGACTGCGAACATAAAGCATAAAAAAGCGAAAACATGTAAACAGCGGAAAATCAAAAACAGCAAGAAAGATAAAAAACAAGCAAAACAATAAAGAAAGGGAATGAAAACCCGAAGGACCTAACACAGCAAAATACAATAAAAATAAACAAATCCAAGCCCGAACGAATATGAAATCTCTAAAATACTAGCAAGAATACAATCATTTACAGCAAAGAAATATTATAAGTGAACGCCTTACAGAAAATCAGACGCGAGTCAAGGTTTTAAAGTAAAAATATTAAAGAAAACAAGTGCAGTTGTCCAAAAATTACGCAGGAAAAAAACAAAAAAAAATTATACAGGTGGAAATGCGCAGGTGAAATAAAAAAAATGCTTTAAAGGGGAAGTTATATGTGAAGAAAGGCCAGCTCAAAGTGGAAAGTTACGGACATCAAATAAAAACGAAGAGAGTTTTTATAATGATCTTTATATCTTTATATAGCACAAAAAAATGAATACAGCTAAACAGGCCCGTCTAAGCCAATGGTTACGTTTGAGACGTAGCCCGGCATCATGAGCTCAGCAATATGGTTACAATACAAAGCTGCCGTTTATATACCAACTATAAATAAGAAACAGTAACAGCATAAGTAATAGACAGTAAGAGTAATGCATGCAGAAAAAGGTTATACAAGGCATTGAAACGATCATGTAGTGGAACAAGTATCTATAAAATTGTAATCCAAGTGTGACAAATGAAAGATGACAGGAAAAGCCGCTTTTTTATTTACTTGTATCCGACTATAGAGCGTAGGAGCAGCGCTCCGCTCTTAAAAGCTACAACATGTTTTTCGTAGCCAATAAATCTCACGGACAGTGCTGCCACTCAAGCTCCCCAGCAGAGGTGTACGAAATAGAACGACGGAAACCCCGGACACGAAGGAAGGCAACTATGCGATGATTA